>NC_080633.1:137309497-137641719 GCF_027579445.1 Ammospiza nelsoni
TTCCACGGCTGATCTGCCCTGAGTATGAGAGGGCTGGGATTTAGGTGTTAAAAGATGTGTGCATTTACTGAGGGATCTGTGGAATTTTGTTTAAAACATTTGGTTTCCAGCCTTGCAGCTAGGCTGAACCAAGGCCTAGGTGTTTGTCACTGGGACCTTTATGGTTCTCTTAGTTTAGGTGCTTTCAAAAAAATGTCCTGTTTGAAAAAAATGTACCTGCTGGGCAGGTAGCTACTACATCTAAGAGGCAGTGTCTGTTCTGCAGTGTAGGGAAATTTTCCTGCAATGGTGGTTAAGTTCATTCTACTTGTCTCTGAGCAAAGATCAGTGTATACTCTTAGAAAATGTGTAGAATAGATCAGTGTATACTCTTAGAAATGTTCTGCTTTTGATAATATATCTGCACTCTCTGAAAATTAAAAATCTACCCCCAATTTTTACTGTATAGCTGTCTCTCTGTTTAACCATGTTGCTTGATAAAATGGCCATCTTTTGTGTACTCTTAATAATTTCCTTTGTTAATCTCAGCTTTTTAAAAGAAAATAGGTATTTAGATCAAGTCTTTTATACAGGTTATTTCACAGAACAGATGATGTTGGAAGGCATCGCTGGCAATCATCTACTCAAAGCAGGGACAAGTGTAGCTCAGGACCCTGTCAAACAGGTTTTGAATGCTTCCAAAGACAGACACTCCACAAATTCTCTGGACAGTTGGTTTCAATGTTCAATAGCACAGAGTTCTTAGCACAAAATGATTACTCTTTCAGATATCCATAATACACAAAGTAAGACAGGGAAGCATCCAAAATCATTAGCTGATTGTCAGGATCTTGGCCTTAGTGACTAATTGGCTTTAGTGACTGCTCCAGGCACTAAAAATATCTTTTCAAAGGCATGATTTAGTGTCAGAATGAAAATTATTCCACTTGTGGCTTGGATGTTGTTGTTCTAAGTGTTGAGGGGAGAGAAGGTATGAGGAGGATTGAATTTTCACAATCAGGTCCTTTAGTGCCTGCTTGAAGTGCCACATTTGGATGTTTGCTTTCTCACCTCATCATTGCCTCGACATGTCACTTTGGATTTGGTGCAAGAAAGAGTTAATTTAAGGCAATTTGTGCAAGCTGCTACAGAGAGTATGAGTCAATAGCATCGTGCTTTGAGCCTAAGCAGCAGAAGAACTGACATGCAAAGAGTTGAAAAGAGACATCTCTGTTTAGTGCACACTCAACTTCCAAAGGCAGTGGCTGGGGTAGAAAAACGATTTGAATATGAACTAAAGAGTTGCCCAGAGGAAGGAAAGAGTAATGACTATCTATGGCCAAGAAGAGGTGGAGGGCACTGGCTGAGATGCATGGTCTCTGTCTGTCCTTTAATATTGCTGTTGCTGACTCACTGCCCTAAGATGACATGTGTTGGCACTCTTTAAACTGGTGTCTTGTATTTTTATTTGCTTTCAGTTGCTAATTTGACATTACAGACCATACTCTTGAACTTTTGTACATCCTTTATAAATTGCTTTAAGATATTTTAGTGTGATAAGACAATATAAAAATTGAAGTCATTATTGCTGTCTTTATCACCAGAAGAATTGGACAGCTGGCATTGATCTGCAAGAGACTTAAATTCAATAGTTTGTTATTACATTAACCCTTAGAATTCTTCTTGTCTGTGATTTCAAAGAAAGGTTTCCTAGTCAAAAGGTCATCCATTGTAATGCGTAGTGTTTGAGAGATGCAGAAGGGCTGAAAATCTATGAATGCTGTCATTTTTATCTGATCAATAACATCTTACTTTATTAATAGTAATATCCCAGTATTTTACATTGTGTCATATCAAGATCCTGTGGATCTGCTTGTGAGTGAAATATAGCAGTTTGTGAAAGGCATGCTGCTAACTCCTTGGTTTGGGGCAGATATTCTGTGCCCCTTTACATTTTTAGCATTTATCTTAAATTTTTTAATTAAAATAATTATAAAAATTCTCTACTCCTTGCTAGTTTGCAATGAAAGACTTGAATAAGGGCCTTATCTTGCTGTGTTGAGTAACACTTTCTAATGAGCTAAATTGTAGCATTCATCCAAAGCCACAGTAATGGTAGCACAGAGGCTGCTGTGTTGCAGAGGGAATAACTTGTTCTTTGCTATCTTCTCCTGGTTTCAGAATAAGGCCTGAGAAGTCAAAGATGGGATTTTTCATAATTAAAAAACAGAGGAAGTAAAAAGTTGAACCTGTTTAAGAAAGTGAACCAAACATGTAATTTTCAAGGTAGTATCCATGTAGCTCCAGTTTGATTTGTTTTCATTGGCCAGGGCACCTTTAGATAGCAAATGTGCATAGTGGCAATCAAGAGTCAGTAGGGGGCTGCACAGCACTCCTCCCTGTACTACCTCACAGCAGTGGGCAAGGCCAAAGAGCGTAAGTTTTCATTTTCTTCCTAGGGTAAAATTCTGCGTGATGCTTTAGTTCTCTGCTTGGTTCAAATAATTCCTTATTGTTGGCTCAGCCAGGGTACAGCCTTGCTCCTGTTTATTTATAGCACAGCCATGCCCAAAAGATGGAGTCAGAGTTCCACTAGCAGAATTGTAGATTGTATGATTTTTTTAACATCTACAATCTGCCTGGAGCTGTATTTCAACATTACCTAATGCTTAAGATAAGTCACAAACTGGGAGTGAATGCCTGCAAAGACCATAGGCAGATGGTTTTTTATAGTTGGACAAAATATTTTTTTGGGAATGTTTTAGATATAACTGATAGAAATCTCTGGGGGTTTTTTCCCAATTTTGCTGTGACAGTTTATTGTTAAGAGGGATTTGGAAGTCTGAACCATGAAGTACAGAACCATCCTGGGAAATGGTGCTGGTAAACTATAGACATATCTGAATTGCAACAATATTCATCACTGATATATCTTAAATTGATTTAATTTGTAAAACCCACAGTCATTGGTTTTCACTCATTTCTTGACATGATGTTTGAAAATAGGTGAGAGTCTATTTAGGGACCTATGTCAGTTGTAGACTTACAGGGGTTGTCCTTCCCATGGGAGAACAACTGGCCCTTAAGAACAGCAACTGGCTGTCTAAAATGACACAAGATTCCTCTTTTACATGCCTGTATCTCACAAAGCACTTGAACAATAGAGAAAAACAATAGAAAAGGGAGGAGTAGCACATAGGTCTCTAACAGTAAGGGAGTACCTAACAGATGGAACAATGTCTGCTCAGAATAAGATATTTCAGGGTTGAGAATTTTTTATGTAGTGAATTATCGTGTCAGAGTGAGCCTATTGCACTAATGGAAATTCTTGGGTGATTTTTCTTCTTGGCTTTTTCTTCCAGGCCGTGCTTTGCTGAGACTTACTGACAAAAAGCTTGAACGAATGGGCATTGCCCAGGAAAGCCTGAGACAGCACATTCTGCAGCAAGTCCTTCAGCTGAAGGTGAGAGAAGAAGTCCGAAACCTCCAGCTGCTTACACAAGGTATGGAAAATGTTTTTGATATGGACAGTTACTGAGATCAGATAAGAGAAGTCTGCCTGAGGGCAAAAAAGGTGAATTGATGTTCTTCTACAAGAAATGATGCATGAAAATGCCTCATAGATTCCACATGGTTTCCAAGGGGGGGATCAAAAAGTAAAATAATGCATAAATAAATAGAGATATTCAGCTGCCTGTTTTGTGTGATTAATAGGCTCCATCTATAATTTGATGGTGGTCCTTCCTAAGTGTCTGCTTACTAAGATGAAAATAATTATGTATTAAGGGCATAGATGGAAGACCTATTGTCTTTAAAAGCATTGTCCATTTTGCATTAATTGTTTACTTTCAATGTTAGATGAAACAGTGTTGTTTCTGTCACCTGTTTTATGGTAAGAGCTGTCAGTGGAAAATTACCTGTTAGACTGTTTTTTGCAGATGGCTGATTCCTTCTTCATGTTGAAATAATTGTATTGACTTGAATAGAGCTGCTTCTAATTTTTGCTGCTAAGAAAAAACAAAGCTGGGTTTAATATTAAGTCTAGATTAGAACACAGAGAAGAAGGAGTAACAAAAGAGGTTATATATATTTTCCAAATGAGGTTTAGACATTCTTTATGATGACTTTTGGTGTTAGCTCTCTAGTAATGGCTGTGGTAACATGAAAGAAAAGCAGTTATTGTGGCAATACTGTAAAGGAACATTTAGACATCCTCTACTATATATCTGCAATACTTTATGTTAAATGTTTGGTAGTCCAATGGGATAGCATAAACCACATATTTCTGTGGTGTTTTGGTTCAGTGCCTGTTGTATGTCACACTGTATGAAAAAAAGCAGAGTTCCTCAGTACATGCAGTGTATTTTTAACAAAATGTCCTTCACACATTACATTATGTTCCTAATTAAGCCTTGCTCACTGTGCTCATAGGGAAAACTTTGATTAGTTGAATAAGCTGCATTTTATCTGAAAGAGCTGAAGTCTCAACTGAATTGTTTCTTCAGGCTGGGTGTCTTGTGGATTGTGATGCAGTTTTAGGGTTCCTTTGTTTTTCCATGAGCTGTTAATAGAAGCTCACCTCATCTTGTGTCATGTCATGCTGAAGCATGAATGTCTTCCTCAGATGTTAAGAACTCTTCTTTTTCCCTTTATCCACTCATCCATTATTCCTACATCCTTTTCTTCAGTGTTGGCCAGGTTCTCTCTTCCACTGCATCTCGAATGTTACTTGAGAGTTTGATGGACTTCAAAGTTCAGGTCATCCACCATCACTGTTATGGGCCTGCTTATGGAATTTGGGATTTGATTGATATGGGACAATGAAGACACATTAGCTATAAACTTGGATCAGTTGATCACTGCTGTCCAGAGAGATTCCTGCATAGACTTGTATATGACATTGAGGACGATGTATTTCCTGTGATGTGAATTGTTTCTGTCTGGTTCTTCTCTGGACACATAACTGGTGTATGACTTGGGCTCACTCAGGCAGCAGTGACCCCCATTGCAAGGAATTCAGGGCAGCATCCCTTGATGCTGCATTCTTTGCCTATGCAGTTGAGGATGCAAATTTGGACTTTGGTAAGAAGGAATAAACATGCTGGGCTGTGAAGGACAGCAGGATGTGTGTTTAATGCAGTGTGTGTGTACAGGGAATGTTCTCGAGTACTCTGAACCCGCAAGGGCAGGACATCATGTGCTTTGTGAAAGGCAGCACAGGCTTGGCAAAAAGCTGGAGGTCTGCAGCTCTGGCTGTCTTCCCCATGATGGTGTTGGCCATTGTGCTGCACTTCAGAGCCACTCCAATATATCCTTGGGGAAATGGCTGGGTCTGAGAACTTGTGTCAGAAGAATTTATTCCTTGCTTTGCTGGGGTCTGTTACAGTGTAACCACGTGAGCCAGTGCCCACTGCTGGTGGTAGGGTGGGTCAGCTCAGAGACACAAAACAGGCTGCATTCAAAGCTGTGGTTTTTAGGGTTGGGTGGCTGCTGGTGTGACCACCAGCCACAAGAGCTTGTGGTTGCCCTGTGTTCCAGAGCTCAGCTGGGAATGGCTGTGTGAGGGAGCAAGAGCTTTTTGTCCTTGTGGGGAAGAAAACAGTGGCACTAATCCAAACTCATATCAGTAAAACTATACACAAGTACCATTTTAAAAAACAAATCTGTGAATGGACCTGATGGACTGTAAAACTTCTTGTCTGAAAGCCAATAATCTTCATGTGCTATTGGTCCACCAAGGATAATGTGAAAACAGGCATCTCCCAGGTGAATAAAAACAGAATGCTTAAGCAGACTCTTTCTTTTAAAAAGCTAGGGGAACCAAAACTGTTTACTTTCATCATCTTAAATGGAGCTGAAGTTATGAGCAGAACAACAGTTTATAAGAACATTCACCTGTGCAGCAAAGCTGTGTTATGATTCCAAGGTGGGGGAGCAGTGAGTGACAGGATGACAGCAATACTCTGGTCCCTTATCACCTCATTTACACCAAGCTGGAGTGTGTGTCCATTGGAAGTGCTTGATGGCAGTACTAAGGTTAATATATTATTTCTATACCACAGTACAACTTGTAAAGCTCTTGGTATGTCAGTTGTTCTCCAGAAGTGGTTGTCGCCTTTCTCCAAACCATGTCCACTCATATTCTTATTATGATTTATATGTTCCTGGTCCAGCTTGTTACTGGAATAGCTTTCTGTAACTGTTGTTTTGTTTTGTTTTGTTTTGTTTTGTTTTGTTTTGTTTTGTTTTGTTTTGTTTTGTTTTTGTTTTTGTTTTGTTTTGTTTTGTTTAACACTTACAGAACATTTTTCCTGTGAAAAGCTGTTTCTGCCTTTTGGAAATTGCACTCACAAAGTTCAGATCACACTGTAGCTATTGCTATGCTGTGCCTTGCTGTCCTCCAGAAAGAGGGGGAAAAAAAGCCCTCTGTCTCTCCGTGCAGAGCTCAGGAGACTGTTAGGTGAAAGAATCTGTTAAAACCCATTTCTGAATTAATGCAGCACACAAGCTGGGTTGCAAGTATTGAGGTCCTAATTCAGAACCCATTGATGTCAGCAAAAAGACTTCCACTGACTTTAGTACATATGCCAGTTGAAGCTGGATCGAACAGGGAAAGTTTTAAAAAAGCATTATATAATCGTTACCAGATATTTTAAGTGGCTTTGTGTCCTGTTGTCTGCAGAGAAAGTTAACCTCATTTTAAAAACTCAATAGCATTCTTTTCTACTCCTGTTTCAGGAGTAGAAAGTGACTTAAACCCATTTCATTCTTCTTCATTCAAGACACACCATCCAGCCTCTTAAAGCCAGAATAGTATGTGATTGTGTAATTGAAGTCTTGTCTTGAGTTTTAGGAAGACTTTTCTTTGGAGCAAGAGCTGCTTGATTGCCTGATTGAGGCTATTATTGGTAGAAACACTATTCCAGCCTCCACTAGGGTAGAAGGGCACAGGCCCAACTACTGATCTGTGCTTTTTTCCCCAGACTTAGTGATGTTGAGGAACTAATTTGGCAAAATATCTTCCAACATCTCTTGGGAAGAGCTGCACACTGTTGGAAACACCATTATTATACTGTTATCACTGTAAGCCTGAGTTGAAAGATCATTTTTTTATAAAAAGCCTTACATAACTACACAGAGAAGGAAGAAGTTATTCTGAGATTTTTCAATGTGAGTCCTGCTTTGGGCTAGCAGAGAGGACACTCCTCAAAGTGGTACAACAGTGCTGTGTATTTCTCTGCAAAGTATCCACAGACAGCAATCTGCTCTCAGGGCTGAGCTTGAGAAGCATTTTTGGATTTGGATTAAATGATAACCTGCATTTACAATGATGTTAGGCCCCCTTCTAAGTTCCTCTCTGAGTTTCATATAAGACAGAAGTGCTACTTGAATATACTGCCAGGACAGTATTTCTCCTCCTAGCAAAACATGTTAGAATAAATCTTTGTGCTTCATTGAAAATCTTCTCAGCAGTTGATACCTGTTGAAATTATTTCTTGACTAAGTTTTCTGCTCATCCTGCGCTGACGCTCAGTTACTGAAATACATATGTGCCCAATGGGAGTCCCAGTAGCACTGATTCCCTCCCTCCCACCCTCCCTCCCATTTCCAGTGTGGTCCTATTCAAAACCTGTTAAGGTACCCTAGCACTGTATTCTTCCAGAAGGGAAATTAAAGGGCTTTCAGAGTTGCATCTCATCTGCATCTAAATTCAGGAGTGATGCATCCTAACAATAAAAAACTAAGGCAAAAAATGCCACAATGCGTGCATGGGTAAATGAGGAGCTCCTGGTCAAACTCAAACACAAAAAGGAAGCCTTACAGAGACTAGAAGCAAGAACAGGTTGCCTGGGAGAAATGCTGAGAAAGTAAGAAGCAGGAATCAGTTAGGAAAGCTAAATCTCTGATAGAATTAAAGCTGGCCAGAGATGTCAGCAGGAACAGGAAAATCTTCTATAGGTGCACCAGTGATGAAAGGAAGACTAGGGTGAATGTGAGTCTTCTCTGGAAGATATGGGAGATGTGGTTACCCAGGACATGGAGAAAGCTGAGGTGCTCAACAGATTTTTTGCCTCAGTTTTCACTGGCAAGTTCTCCAGCCATAGAAGGCAAAGGCAGGGGCTGGGAGAATGAAGAGCCAGTTGTAGGAGATCAGGATCAAGTACATCTAAGGAACCTGAAGGTGCACAAGTCTATGGGACCTGATGAGGTGTATCCACAGGTCCCAAGGGACAGATGAAGTGGCAGTGCCACTATCCATTGTATTTGAGAAGTTGTGGCAGTCCAGTCAAGTTCCAGTGATGGGAACCTTAATTTTTAAAAACAGAATAAAGGAAAACTGGAGAAACTACTGGGTGGTCAGTCTCACCTCTGTGCCCAGCAAGATCATGGAACAGATGTTAAAGAAACTTTTCTGTCTGACCATTCTTGGGCAGTCACACTCTTGCTACCAGAGATTTCAGGGCTGGAAGCAAAGCCCCTCCACAGTGGGTGGCTCCAGGCTGATGTGTGCACAGCTTGACTCCCTACACACACACCACTCTCACAGGCAAACAAAGTTTCCTTACCAGCTCAGCCCAGGATTTCCCATAGTAGTCTCAGACCTCAGAATTCTTTAAATAGCTTTATCATAGTACAGCAACAAAATAACAGCTCAAGCTGCTGCTTTTGGAACAAAGGAAACCCTGGGCTTCTGTGTCCTTATGATACAGGGGAAGGTCTGGGCTCTTCCTGCTGAGTCACTGGCTCCTGCCGTGGCTCTGAGTCACCTGGCTGGTGCCACAGGTCCCTGGGCCCTTTGCTATGCAAGGGGTCTGTGCCAGGTCTCAGCCTCTCTCCTGCCACCCAGAGCTCAGTCTGCAGCTCTCACTAGCACCAAGCTACCTGTTCTGAGTGTATTCCTGAGCACAGATCCTTCTGGAAACTGTGCTGAGGCACACAGGAGGTAAGCAGGTTTGATGGCCTTCTATGATGGGGTTGCAGGGCTGATGGGTAAGGAAAGAGCAACTGGTAAATCTAACTGGACTTGTGCAAAGCATTTGAGACTGTCCCACATGACATCCTTTTCTTTAAATTGGAGAGACATGGTTTGGATGGATGGATGGATGGATGGATGGATGGATGGATGGATGGATGGACATGGTTTTGATGGATGGATAAGGAATTGGCTGGATGGTCACACTGAAAGAGATGTGGTCAATGGCTCAATGTCCCAAGTGGGGACCAGTGGTGAGTGTCATTCATCGGGGCTTGGCATTGGGACTGGCACTGTTTGACATCTTTGTCAGTGGCATGGACAGTGGGATCCAGTGCACCCTCAGCCATAGCCACCAAACTGTGTGGTGCTGTTGACACTCTGGAGGGAAGAGATGCCACCTAGAGAGGCCTGGTCAGGGTACAAAGGTGGGCCCATGCAATCCTCATGATGCTCAGTGAGGCCAAATGCAGGGTCCTGCACCTGGGTTGGGACAATGCAAAGCATAAATGCAGGCTGGGAGGAGCATGGATTGAAAGCAACCCTGGGGAGAAGGGCTTGGAGTGTTGGTTAATGAGATGCCCAATGTGAACTGGCAGTGTGCACTTGTGGCCCAGAGAGCCAAACATGTCCTGGGCTGCATCAAAGGCAGTGTGACCAGCAGGCCAAGGAAGGTGATTCTGTCCTCTCCTTTGCTCTCCTGAGACCCCACCTGCAGTGCTGCATCCAGTTCTGGGGCCCTGGAGAAGAAGGACATGGAGCTGTTGGAGTGAGTACAGGTGAGGACCATGCAGATGATCAGAGGGATGGAGCATCTCTTCTGTAGAGACAGGCTGTGAGAGTTGGGATTGCTCAGCCTGGAAAGGTTCTGGAGAGACAAGACCTTACAGCAGCCTTCTGTAGTACCTAAAGGTGACCTACAAGGAGCTGGAGAGAGACTTTTCAAGGGCAAGGATAGGACAAGGAGTAGTGGCTTCAAAGTGAAAGACAGTAAGTTTATATATGATGTAAGGAAGAAATTCTTTATGTGTAGCTGGTGAGGCACTGGAATAGGTTGCCCCAAGAAGCTGTGGCTACCTCATCCCTGGAAGTGTTCAATGCAAGATTGGAACCTGGTCTAGTCCAAGTTGTTCCTGCCTATGTCAGGGGACTTGGAACTGCATGACCTTTAAGGTTCCTTCCAGTCTAAAATATTCTATGATTCTATAACTGAGCAAATAACAAGTGAGAGCCTTGTATACTAGTGTTGGATCTTTGTAACAGAAACATTGCCTTCTGGATATGTGTGGTGAGTAAGTCAGGACCATGAAACCCTCCTTAACAGAAGTGTTTCACTAGGATTTTGGCAGCATTATCAGCCTGTTAGTACTAAAGGCAGGCTTGATGAAAATATGGCATGGAACCCTCCCAGTCTATCAGAAATATGATGCCACTTCCTTTTCTCCCTATCTGCTTTGTCCATATGGATATCAAAGCTGGGAGGAACCTGAGCACTGTCATACCAGGTTTCATCACAACATGTGAGATTTATTGTAATTTTTCATAACCAAGACTTTAAAGTACTAGACTCAGTCCCATCTTCTGGTTTCCCACATCATAAGACCTTTCTTTCTGTGGTGACTCCAGTAAAGAGCATGAATGATTTGGAGTTATACACCTGGTTGAAAAGGGGCTTGAGTGGTCAGAAATTTGGAGAACATGGAACTTGCCAAGCACAGGACTAGAAAGTCAACAAGTTTAGAGAAAGCAATTGCAGCTTGCTGTCCCCCTCCTGTAGACTTTATGGATCCTGTGGTATCTGAACTGTTACTGCCTGTTGTCCTTCAGGTTCCTTGAAGAAATGTTACTTGAGATCAGCACATTTTTTTGTCACCCCTGCAAAGTACATTCTGAGTAGTACATTCGGGACTCAAGGTTTTGGCATCCAAGGAACCTTGGTTTCATATACCTGTGCTGTTTCAAGGCCTGCAGCATTTGAAATCTTGACTGTTTATCTTTTTACCAGACATCACTTCTTTTGTTTTCATTTTTCTGATCTTATCTTTTTATTTCACCTGACCCTGAAGCTTCCAGCTAGTCAGGAAGGGCCTTTCTTCCTGAAGCACAGAATACTATGCAACTGTTTCTTGCATATGCTGCATACATGGCATCTGTCTAAGGCACAGAAAAAAATACTTGCTCTTTCAGATGAGCTCCAGCAAGCTTAATTCCCAGCCAGTTTCCTTTGCTCTGCACTCCTGTTATGCTCCAAAGTGTCTGAGAGACCTTGTGAGTTGAACACAAAGTGTATCATGAAAGCACTGTCAGAAATTACCCAATAACAGTAGTTTATCCTTGTCAGAGCAAGAAAACTGTGTTCCAGAACTCAGCATGCTAAATTGCCTGATTACAGGTAAAGAAATCTTAACCTTCTTCTCAATACAGGTTTATTTTCACTAAATGTCCATATCCCTTTTACTCCTTTCTATTGTATGTCCTTTTTTCCTGTACAACTGTAGGAATCATTGCACTTGTTCTTAACACTGCTTTCCAAGACTGTGAAATGACTTTGCCACCCATTAGACTACAAAAGAGCAGTTTTTGTTGTATTTTTCCCATTCCAGTCAAGGACAGTTTCATCACTTAACAGAGGATGTAGCTCTGGAATCAGAAGCCGTGGTTGTTCAAGAGAGGCTTTTCAGACTTTAGGCACTGTAAAGATGTCTGAAAATATTTTTTTCACGTTACAAGTGTGCACTGAAGGGTTCTGTATGGTTTTCATTTGTTTTAGCTGAGACACAATATTGTATGTGGAATGTATATCTGAGCAAAGATAAAATATCTAATATACATGCATGAGTGATGATAAATATCAAGTTCCATTTATGGTTTAGTTACTTGAATTTCAAGTGTCTGGCTTCTAACCTGAGGAGTATACTTTGCAATGCAGTCAATGGTCCCTGGAAGGCCATTGTATTGCTCTGGGACTGTTAGTTACCTTTAAGCTATTGCTGTGATGCTAATATATATTCACATCAAATAACCAAGTGATTCAGCTGACAGGTAAAATAAGTTCCAATACACTGGACAATACATTGTAATGCACTGTGGATAGGTTTAGCACAGAATTGTCCTTCAGTATGTGTAGTATATTAGTTTAGAATATGAATAAGAAAACATAGGACCTATGAAATTTGTATTGATGAACTTGTCTGGCAAGATTTTAGCTGTATGATATTATGATGTGCTTGCATTTTTATGTGTTTCTATAAATAGTATTGCATCTCAGTCTACTGGTAATATAGCATTAGCTGCTTTGTATGACTGCAAGATTTGGTTTTTTTCCATTCCTGCTTTTCAAATTTATCAGAAGTCAGCCTGCTGGTCAGTTTGGTCAGGAATGTTTAGTCCTGCAAAACTAATGCATACCCAATAATGTCTTAAATGTTTGGGAAATATATATATTACACATATGTATAAACATACATACATACATACATACATACATACATATATGTATATATATGTATTTATGTATGTATGTATGTATTTTCTCACTCGTGTAGATTGGAAAGAGAAAAAAAATTTTTTCTCAAAGTTTATTAAAAACGTAAACTACTGCTGTTTGTACTGCAGCCAGCCATGAAAGACTTTTAGCTAAATAGGAAAGCTTTCAGCAGTCAGTCTGTTATTTAACAACAGCTGTTTGTGATCAGTGCCAGTGGAAATCACTTGTTTTCACCCATTCACAAAGAACAGGCTGGTAAAAGGGATTCCAGGAATAGGTACAGTCTTTCACACAGAGTTTGAATAAACCATATTGTAAGATGGTGCCATTTACAATGTAACATAATTATGATTTCTAATGAGATTTTTCCAGAAATCAGACATAGAATAAAATTAGGATTCATCATAGAATTGTCTGGTTGGAAGGGACCTTAAGACCATCTAGGTCCAACCCTCCTGCCATACAGGCACATCCTGCCACCTTCCACTAGCCCAGGTTTCTCAGAGCCCCATCCACTGTGGCCCTGAATAACTCCAGGGATGGGGCATTCACAGTTTCTCTGAGCAGCTTGTTCCAGTGCCTCACCACCCTCACAGTAAAGAATTTCTTCCTGATGTTTAATCTAAAGCTACCCTCTTTTCAGTCTGAAGCCACTACCCATTGTCCTATTGCTTCATGCCTTTGATAGATTTTTTTATAAAAGAACTGAGCAAATCAGAGCCCTAACTATACTTCTGACCTGTTAGAAAGTACATGGAAATTTTCACTGCTGTGCTTCTGTTTCTATCCTGACTGTCTTCATCAATTTACACTTTTTTTTTTTGGTCAGACTGAGTGTATAGCATTGGAAACAAGCAGACAAGAAATGCCATTCTCAGTTGGATCCAGTATCCCTCTGTCCCACTACTTGGCATCTAATAGTAGTAGGTGATGTTTAGACAGATCCCCAGATCCTGTTCTCTCTCTTTGGTCCCATTCCCTTGGGCTCTCCAGCATTCAGAATTGGTGCATTTGGAAGAGTATTGCCCTACCTAGTTCTTTAGTATCCATTGAGAATCTGTCTCACGGTCTTAAGAAGCAAGTAATTCACAAGAAGTTTTTTACAAACTAAAATATCATCACTGGCAATCTCGGTGGTGACAAAAGTGCCAAAGCCTAACTTGGCATGCCTTCAGGTGGGTGATTCTGCCTTCCACAGAGACTCTAAGCAATCCTACTATCATGTGCATGCAGCAGTAGCTGCACATCCTCTGTATTTGAGATCCAGCAGTCACACCTCAGACACATCAGATGAATTACACCTGTTGCTCTCCATCGATTATTACAGACACTTGCAATGGTTGGCAGATGTATTTGTCTACACAGTAGATGACTGAATGTGGATCAGATAAATTCCCACTTGCTAAGCCTAGATGTAAACTCCCACGCTAGGAAAAAATTGGTCTGAAAGCTGGATGAATTGTCCTCTTCGTTTCAAATGGGTTTTGGTAACATCATCTTGCTGATTTTATGAAACTGGTATTGCTGTGCCTACATGAATGTGTCCTGTGTGTTAAGTTCTTCACAATAGTGAGAGTTCCAACAAACATGGAAGTAATTTAAGCTTTTTTGAAAATGTAGAATAAAGTTTTGCTGTTTTGAATCCCTGAAGGTGAGTGTTGCCAAAGAGTTCAAAAGCATTTTTCTTCCTGTTGTTACTAGCATTTATGGCCCGTGCAATAAAAATTTCTAATTACTGGAAAGATTCAAGGGAGGCAGGAAAAAACCCTCTCCTTTTTATGCCTTTGTGAAGTTGTTTTTCTGTGTTGTGTAAAAAGAACCTGTTTTATTTAAAAGCTTTTCTTTTTCTTCATTCACATTCTTTAAAAGCTTTTCTGTATTGTAATTTTAAAAATGAATGTGGTTCTATTCAAATAAAAGTTTACTTTTAATGGCATTTATGCTTCATATGATAGAGCACCTTAATTTAGTTAGTTATACATAGGCAGTCAGCAGTGTTATGAACTGTTTCTTTTTTACTAAGCAGTATGCAGATCTCTGGCATATTCCACAAAGGAAAGGGTGGGTTATTTTAAAGCCTTTATTTGACTTGATCATAAAGCATGGGTACTAGCCTAGTGTTTTATGACATGCTCAAGTATGATTAATAATTTTAACTATGCTGGTTCCCCCATAAGATCAATATTATAGAATTTTTCCAGTCACCATTTCAATGTATTTTAATTGAAATTGATTTCCTATGAAATAATAAATTGAAGCCTATTAACAATGGTCTTATGGTCCTTGATATTCAAGTTCTGACTTCTAACAAAATTCTGGACAGATTTTAAAAAACACATTATTTACCTCTACAGAGCATAAGTACTCATGAAGCACCTGTAATTTTTGGTGTTAATTCCAGTAGATGACAGCATAAATACAGCAGCCTTAATTTGAAACAGGAATGTGAATGGAAATGTGGCAGAGAATTGTTGTTTTTAAAATAACTTGCTTCTCTGTCAGCAGTTCAACAACAGTTCTATTGTATGAATTGAAAAATATTTTTATCAGTAAAAGTGCATGCCAGTCACATGAATTATTAGAAGTTGCCTATACAAAGAAAAGATACATTGAGAAAATCTGCAGTGAGCAGCTCTGTAAGAACTTCTGTTTTTCCAAAGGTATCACCTGGAGGGCATTGAGTCAATCTTTGATTATTTTTCTCAGGGTCAGAGTGATAAGGTGAGTTTCAGGCAGTTTGTACTTGGCAGTACCATAGTTCTGAAGCTCCTCAATCCCACTAAGTTTTCATCCACATTTTAGAGCTTATTCTTGGTTAAGTTTATCCACATTGTTGGAATAGTTTGTTTATGTACTTTTTGGCTTTATCAGTGGCTTCCACGTGAAGACAACCTGATTAGAAAATACTCAGGGTCAGGATTGGCACAGTGTGTTATATCCAGCCAGCCTGGTATAACATGCCAAGACTCTGACTTGGCATACTTGTTCAGCTGCACAAGAAAGCTGGATCTCTTTCCTCAGGAACTGGAGAGATGAGCAAGTTAGAGACTTTTGTATGTGAGCAGAAAGACGTGTCAAGGTTCCATTGCAAGCTTGAGCACAGTCTGAAGGCATGTACATTGCCATGGTCTTGGAGTTTTGAGTCCTCTCCACTAGAGAGAGGATTCACATCTTCCCAGTCCATTTGTCTGGCACACCCAGCTGCCATCAGCTGGCAATTCATGAAATGAGATGGAGTTGAAGCAGCTCCAACACCTGGACCTGGAAACAAGTAATTTTGTCATATTCTTTCTTTAGTGAGACCAGTTAAGAGGCTTACTTCTGGTAGCATCAGTCAGCAGACACTTGCTTTTCCACATTGAAAGTGCCCTGTTGTGTAGGACTTTCAGGAGCCGGATTTTGAGAGAAAGATCTTAAAGAAAAAAAGTCTTGCACAGCAAAAGGAGTGATGCAAAGCTTCTGTTCTTAAAGTTTATTCTCCAAAGTCCTCTAAGTCCACCAAAGTCCTGTGTTTTTTGTTTTCTTTCCACTTTGGCATATGTCAGAGGTAGAGATGGGGAGAGAATGGTGGTCACATTTCCTTCATTCTTTCAAGTGTTAGGTAATTCCAGTCTTTCCTAGGAATAAAGAGGAAAGCCTTCTTTCTTACTCTATTTCTTTTGGTTTTCATTCCTTTAAGAACTCCTGAGGAACTGAGGATTGTTGTTAAAGTTGGACCAAGAAATTAATATCTCCTGCTCTAGTTTTATTTTATTTACTTTCCCATAGTCTAAATGTTTAGAGGGCTGGTTAGACTACAGTTGTCTGCTGAAGACTTTCTTTACAGAGAGTGTAGCTATGTGAAACACTTTTCAGTAGTTCCTTTTAATTTTCTGTCATAGGATGCCAGGATAGTCCAGCTGTATTTTATGAGTAGTTAAAAAATGTTGGATGGTGGAAGGAGCAGTCATCTTAGACAATGCACCAGCTTTTAAAAGTATCAGGCAATTAAGGATGCAGATAAACCTTTGAAAATTCCCTGCACTGATCACTCCCAGTATCACAACAGTTATAATGCTCAGTCTAAACTTGGAAGACTTGGAAGCAAACAAACTGTATTTCAGATGAAAGAGATAGGAAAGAGGAAGGGAAGGATACTTCTACCTCTAAAGCCCCACTGATAAATCAGTTGTCACCTGGGTAGGTTCTGACCAGATCTTTCTCTGGATTCCAGAGCTGCTTTAATGCCTGCCTGCCTGGCTCCCATCCATCCTGTTACAGTGGTTCTGTGACACTGACTACTGACAGTGTTGACTTTTGTATGTCTCTGCTCAAACCTGGAAGGTTCTGAGGGTCATCAAAAGGCAGCCAGCCCTCACAGCCCATCAAGGTAGTGAATGTCTTTTTGCTAGGATGGATCTTCGTTCACTGACAGATCTATGAGCTTTTTTGTCTTTTTCTAGAAATGTTTCCTTTAGGTGTGGAGGTTTATCTCAGATTGCATTAAAAAAAAAATTGTGGTTTATTTTCTTTTAATCCTAATAAGCTCTTTTCCAGTGAATTATTATTTTTTACTGATATTTGCTTGCTAGATTTGTTTGTTGGTAAGTTTTCTTTCTCCCTTCTTAAATATCAGCTGCTGTGATAAGCAGTAAAATGTGTGACTGCTGCTTTGTCAGCAACTCATGTTTTCCTCTATTATACTGTTACTGCTGTTCTTGACAACTTTTTGGTTCTCTGTAGTAATGGAAATGTCACTGTGGGAATTTTACTTTACTTCTACATGGCTTAGCTGATCACAGGATAATCTGGTGTGAGAGAATATGTGCTTTACAAATTTCTTTACAATTTTCTTTTGATCCAGATGCTCAGAACCCAGGCTATTTAAGTGAGGAAGGAAAATAGATGCTGGGACAAGAAGAAAACTCCTTTTATCAGGGATGTCTCTAGAAATTAGGAGCACCTAAAAATAGTATCTTCCTTAAGTTTCTACTGCTTATAATTATTTTGACTAGAGTCTTTGGGAACGTCTTTAGCTGACTTAAAACTGACCCTTACTCTTTGTGTATTTATTCTGTACCAATTCTAACACAGTAAACAAATAGCAAGAGTAGCTTCTCTAGTAAGAAGAAGCTAAATTTATGTCTACCACCAGCTATGATTTGGTTTTATCCCAATTATCTCCCTTTGAAAATTGGCGACCTCAACTTTGCTCTTGGTTCTGTGTGGGCAAATGAAAGAGTAATGCTCCATTGATTGTAGAGAAATTGAAGCTAGTGAAAATGAGAACGGGATCAACCCCATTCTTCCTCTACAGCATGAGACTGTAAAGCCCAGTCAAATCAGTGAAGGGTACCAATGACTTTGTTGACCTTTGAATCAAATCCATAAACCTTTTCATAACTTAAAACCACAAATACAGAAACATAAGGGTTCTACTCTCTAACCCAGCATAGGTCTTTGTCAAATTGAAAAATACAACTTCTTGCCAGTTTTACTGTATCAAAAATACAGTTTTGATATTTTATTGTATTTAGAAGTTTTTTCTTAACTATATTTTTTACTTAGTCTCAAAAACTCCTTTGACAATGTGCACTGCCTATGTTATTTGCAATCCTAATTTCATAATCACTGCTGGAAATGAAAGTAAAAGCTGCACTTTTATCTTATACTTTATAGTCATGCTCAATGCTAAGTGCCATAATCAAAGATAAAAACTATTATACTGTATTTTAGCTTAAGCAGTTTGAAGAGTCTCTGTCACACTTTATCCAGCTAAAACTTTAGTGTCCAGTTGAATGTTTCATTGTTTACATTTCTCAAATAATCAACAAAGAACAAAACCCACCCTCAGAGATCATCTGTGCCCTTCTAAAACAGGTGCCTGTGATAGGTGCAATATATTGCCCTCTGGAATTTCCTGCCTCTGTAAGATGGAGGACTTGCCATTTAATTCAGGACACCTAAATTTAACAGAGGAAAAGTAGGCAGTAGCTTTTCCTACTTTATGCTTTTCAGAATCAAGAGTGTAACAAAGTGATGTTCCCACTGCTAATTTGAGAGCAAACTTGCACTGCCTTAGTATAGTAATTTTATTTCTTTATCTGTATCTGTTAGCAAAATCTGGTTATGCTATGCCTTTAAATTGCACTTTTTTTTCTGAAAGTGATAACATCATCTTTCATATTCTATTACTTTTTATTAACTTTTTTTTAATTAAGCCTAATTACTATTCACTGGTAGTAGAATTAAAGCAACACTTAGGTGTTCATAGGTGAGCATTTAAGGAGTTGTACATTCTGGGTTAAGGGTCTTGGGTTTTTTTTCAGTTGTTATTTAAATAATTCTTCAGTCAGAAGCAGACATGGATGCATTTTATATATTGTCTTGGGATAGGTTTATAACTTACCTTCGCTTCAGCAATTTTTCTCAGACACAAGTGCTTTAATAAGTGCAGTTAGACAGATCTTAGTCCTCCGAGTTCTTCTTTCATCTGGATACGGTTGAGCCTGATATAAATATTAAGTAAGTTTTTTTTGTTTGTTTGTTTGTTTGTGGATTTGTTTTTTGTTTGTGCCTCTGTGGAGCTGATCCAGTCTTAGACAGGAAGGCCAGGACCAGGCTGAGAGCCCCATATGGAATGCCCACTAGGAACTGAACTTTTACCTTATCATTCAGAAAACTTACTGAAAACAACTTCTGTTTCATATGATTAATTAGGACACAGTTTCAATTAAATAGAAAAGCCAGTAAAACCTATCAAAAAATGGGATAGTGATGCAGAAGGGTGACTGAAAAAAACAAGTTTTTTAATATGTCTTTTGTTTGGGCTTTCTTTGTCCCCTTTAAAGCTCTCTTGCATTCTCATGCAGCTCATTCTTTTTATTGAATACTAAAGCCCTTACCATCTGCCAAAAGGTTTTATTTTGGGGTTTCCTCTTATGTGGGAGGGTGATTTCCTCCTTCCCTTCATGCTAGTTTCATTGCTATCTTTAGGATTCGGAGCCTACTGGAGACCTTCCTGTCTCCTTTTTATGACACAGTCTCCTCCTTCCGTGCTGCAAGTTCCTGCTCCCAGGGGCAGGGAGGAAAACAAGAGCTGAAACTGCCTTTGAGCTGCCTGGCTGATGCCAACAGCTTTTGTTTTAAACTCAGGAGTCCAGTTCCTGGAGTGCAGGGCTGCAGGGACTCCTCACCCACGTTCCCGGGCTGGGGGTTTTTAGGAACAGTTCCTGTGCAAAGGCCATGTGCAGCCTCCCTGTGCTTTGGCTGCAGAGTGCAGTGGCTTCTGAAAAAGGGTGCTGTAATGTGTAGCATTTACTCTAAAAGCAGTGTATCCCTCTCTATTTGTTAGTCTTTTACCTCAGCACATTAATCCAACCTGTTCTGCCATTGTTAAGACATCTATAGCCAGAGCCCTGCAGTTTCTTCCTCTTATGGGAACTTTAGATGTTTATTTTTTCTATGAACGTATTGATTTCCTATCTTTACCTTCCTTGTGCTGCAGAGAAAAAGAAGTGAAATTGAAGTATTATGTTTGCAGAGGGATAGAATTACATCTTTCTTTTTTTTTTTAATTTCGGAGAGCAAAATAAAGCAGATGGCAGTGTGGGTTTTTCAGCATAGCTCTCAAGGCTGCAGGGAATACATACAGCTGTAGTGGGGTGTGAGTATCCAGATGTTGAGCCATGAGCACAGGAGAAGAAGGTTGTGAGCCCTGGTCATGTAGCTCCATTTAAACCTTTGCTGTGGAGCTCTTCAAAGTACCTGCCACCATCTCTCTTTGAAGGAGATGCTGCATGGAAGAAACAAAGGCTCCTGCCTTTCTCTTCAGCCTCTGCCTGCTGGGAGTGAGAGCATCTCTGTCTGAGGATTGTGCAGTCCTGTTGCTGCCTGTCCTAATTTGCTGTACAGCTGAGCCTGTGACTGGAGGCAGTGGGAATGTGGAAGGCACAGGGATTTGTGCTGGGTGTCAGATCACCTCCTGAGGGCTCTGCCAGGATCCATATCAACCAAATTATGCCTCTTTTTGAGTGCATTTCTGGCACTCCTTTTTTGATATTTTAGTTAATCACTGGCATTACACCAAACAGCATGTCAGGTAGTAATAAGAATGTAATATAATTTTATTTGTGATTAGCTCATCTCTTGGGCTCTGAGATGTTCTAATCTTTGTCCTTCTGTCATCACCCAGGTTTCTTTGGACCTCTGTCATTTGGTTTATTTACTCTCCCTCTGTAATTGAAAACTTTATACTGTTGATCACCATGAAAAATTTTCAATGCTTAAAAATAAATGATCCATTTTCCATCCCTTCAGTGTTTCTAGTTTTTCTGACTGCTGGAATCTAATACAAGGTTGGAATGTGGATGAGGAGGATGAGGGTGACCCAGGGTGTTACCTAAATGCCTGATCTACAGATAAAAAGCAGTGCTGGGATTTCTGTTCAGGAAAGTGCCAGAAAAACTGCCTAGTTCTTAGCACTGCCTATTTTAATGACATTCAGTTCCAAACTCCAGGTACAGCATTGCACAGAGAGGTCAGTGGTGCCCATTTCTAACAGCAGAATGGTGCAACATAACAGCCTGAGATGACATTCTCCTGGAAAATAAGAGAGCTGTGTGAAAAAAATTCAAGCAGGAGACACATGTATCTCGTCATTTAGAGAGCAATGCTTTGTGCTTCTGATTAAATGCTGGTTTCCATGTTCTCCCTGTCACAGATGCACACACATGCACATTCTCTAATTGGATAAAACTGTAAACAGTAAATTAAGGATATGATTAAAAATTAAACAGCCACTGCAGAAACCATCAGTAGTAAATGCTTATTAACTTACACATAACAGCATGCTGGTGTGATAGCTTCAAATTGCCTGCTGAAACTGATTTGCAGCAAGTAAGGCCAGCTTTCTAAAAGATATTTCTGGGTTTCAGTAATCAGACCCTCAGCTATGATTGCTTGGTTTTTTCCTTCACAATTTTTGCCAGCCTTTTTTAAGCAACTGATAATGTGCCTCACTTTCTTTAACTACAGTGGGTGATGTACTTAATCCTTTGCTTCTGCTGCTTAGCAGAATGAGTCAGTATGGGTCTGATCCAGCTTTGTCCTCTCTCATGCACTGCAAGGCTTCTGTGGTTTGCCTGTGGTTTTATAGGGCTTCACCAGAGCCTCTGTCCATTCTAGAACCCACCTTGCTGGCTGTTTATGTGCACACTGCATGATGAGCTGGAGGGCAAAGTGGATTTATACAAATTCACTTGCCCTTCTGTACTAGTTTGAAAACAAACCCCTGGGAGATTCCAAGTCAGAACTACAGTTAAGTAGGAAAATTAAAATAAAGGCAGAAAACACTGGCTTAAACTGACAGACTCAGGATACAACCTGACACCCTGTTTGTCAGGGTGGTAGTAGCTGTCCAACCAAATGATGGCTGCAGACCTGTTGAAGTGATAGATGTGGTTCTGTTGGAGCAGTGATCCTTTAGAAGGTCTGGTCTTTCTCTGAAGATCCACTGGTGGTTATGTAGCTCTTGCCCTCTGGGAATCCAGTCAGTAAGGCTGCTCATGGTGTTCCAAGCCACAGATTCTAACCAGGTAGGAATACTTGCTTCCTCCCCCTGGGCAGAACATCTCACAATGGGATGATGTAATTTCATGAGTCATGCAGTGAGACTCAATGGCCCATTAGCAGATGATACCCCTCCAATGGAGTTATCAGAGATAGGTCATGGAAGAGATAAAGAGCACTGCCCCTGTTAAAACCTGGTTTTAACAGCTTATGAAGATGGTGATAGAATACATAGATTTGGTTACATCTGACATTGACACCATCCACGTGCCACATCCATGCATGCACACCTGGGATCTCCAGAGCAGCTCCACCTGGCAATGCATGGCAGAGGCTGCAGTTTCTGGAAGGGGCATTCTTCCAGCTCCATGGGCCCTTTCCATCTCATCTCAAACATCTATGCCCTACTCTTATGTGTCCTGCATGTGGAGTCCATTGTGTTGGACAACAGGTTGTTTGGCCATCCTACTTTGTGAGAATTAGCATGTTTCCAGCCAGAGCAAGGGATTCTCACGAGACCTTTTATAGCCTTTGTCGAACACCAGCAGCTCAATGCTAGCTTTAAGTCTTTAGGGGAAAGTTGAAATAAGGTTTAAAAACCTCAAAATTTGAACTAATCTGGAGGGGCAGAGAAAAGCAGAATCTTTTCCAGTGAGCTCTGACTTCTTGGATATTTGCTTTTCAGGTGGGCTCCATAATATGGATATTTAACCAGTATATGGTATAAAGGAACCATTGCATACATATTTCTTGCATTCATATGGACAAAACTGAGGGCTGCTCTCTCCAGAAAGCAGCTGAACTTTTTGCATTTTATCTGGGGCTCCTGTGTTCATTTAGGCTGGAGACCTACTTCCCTCTTTTTTCCTGCCAGTCAAAATCAAGAAATGAATGGGTGTTTCTTGAGTGAAAGATAATTATAGTCTGCCCAGTATCAGAGGGTTGTATATATCCTGTAAAAAAACCTTTAATTCTACCTTCCCGTGAGAAAGTAGCACATCCCCTGAATCACTGCCAAACCCCTTGAATGTGGCTGCAGGTGGCTGAAATGTGACTTTTGTTAAAGCAGTGCTGGAAGATGATTTCTGTCATTAACACCTCAGCCCTCTCAGCTGTTTCTGTTCTTGTTCTGCTCCAGCTGGTGGGTCCATATTGGAGCTGTGCAGTGGTGGCTCTTTGGTAGCTGCCAGAGTTGTAGCTCAGTGCTGGCTGCTGCCACACTCTGGGCAAATGGTGGCACTCACTGGAGCAGCTGTTGTCTGCTCAGGGTTGCCCTCAGTTGTTTAGACCACTGACTGTGTTTGAGGGATATACGGGCTGCCCTGACAGTGAATTTACAATGTGAATGTCTGCAAGTAGAAGGAAAATAGTGTGAGAAGGGATGCTGTGGCTCTGAAAAAGGGGAGGACACAAGAGGTGCACCAGGTCTGAGATGCAGAGTGAGGTGCCTGCAGCTGCAGAGTGCCACAGCAGGAGCCAGGATCCTGGGTGAGGTAGGTTCAGTATTGGCTTCACTCTCATTTTCTGGGTTTTGCTTTGCAAGGCCTTTCCAGTGTAGTTACATCCTTGTCCCAGCACCCAATTGTCACAAGGGACAGCAAGCCACAGGTGTACAATGTGCCCAAGTGGAACACAGGGAGCAAGGTTGGAAACCCACTGGTTAGGCTGGTGGAGCTGAATTGCTGTCAGCAGCAGAGGGAAACCTCTCCAGAGTGGTCTCAAGTGTACAGAATACCAGAGGGAGCCATCCTTTTTCTTCTCCATGTCCTGAAGAACAGATGGATCTGACATGTTTATTGCCGTAAGCTGTCTTGTTTTATCAGCACATCAGATCTAGGTACTTGACAGATGTGCCAAACAGAAAATAAAATCCATCCATGCCCAGAATTATGTATTTTAGCATCTGTGTTTTCTATTCTGAACTGTTCTCTTTATTGTCCAATTCAGCCTGTGCAAAATTAGGAGGAATTTTCATTTATAATTAAGGGAAGATAGAGACAAATAAACTATTACAAGTACACACCAATTTGTGAGCTTTAAAAGCATTGTTTGGCATATTCAGCTTTTTGGTTCAGAGCTGTGTCTGAGATAGCAAAAATGTCATATTTGATGCAAAAAGGCCAGGTTGAACCATACTTGCAGTAGTGAAGCAAGATGTATATGTTACAGATTGAATAGCTTGATATTTTAAAACCTGTGTAACAATTGCAAAAACATGAAATAAAAGCTTTTTGAAGCCAGCATCATGGTTGCTCAAAAGTTATTTCAGTATAGTTCTGAATATTGAAAGATTTTATTCACAGCTACCCCATTAGTGTTTCTTGCCCTCAGCATGCATTTGGATTCTTTGGGGGATGAGGAAGCAAGTGCTTCTCTGTCTTTCTCACAGCAAGTTCTCTGTCATGGGTTACTTTTTTTCTTCCTCTTCAAAAAAAAAAAAAGGGACTAAAAATTGTATTAACATGCTGTGGTATTTCCAACAGTTGCAAACTGTGCAGTGCAAAGTGGGTATGGAATATTTAATGTGATTTTAAATTAAAACTTTGCTACATATTTACTTTTTTAAGGAAAAGTACATTGGATTTACTTGAATTTCAGACAGCAGAATGAAGTTAGATCATACAGGTTCTTGTAATTACTTAAATTTCTATTTATCCATGTATAGCAGTGGCTGCTGCTGAAACACAACTGAAGTCAGGCAGCAGGCTTGGTGAAAGCCACTGGTTAAACAACTGTTGTTGAAGAACTAAACTTTTTCTACTTCTGCAGGTGCAGAGATAATATCTTTTTCATGTTTGTTCAGCTATTTCAGTTCAGTGACTGGTTCATTCAAAAATAAGAAACCACTTGGGAGGAGAAAAAAAAGCTGAAAAGCTTGTTTTCCTCTTTAAGTCTATAAACAAAATCTGTGTGGTAGAGGATGAGATCTGCCAGTTCTATGCTCTTGAGAAATGTGGCAACCAGAACTGACATGCAGCTCACCAAGGTTTTTTGGTTTCTTCCTTGCTTAATGAGACTGGTTACCTAAAAGTTTAACGATAAGCTTATTTTTGCCTTGATTTTGTAGCTTATTTGGAAAATACTGTTCTTCAGCATTTTTATTGGATTTCACTTTTACACTAACATCTATTTTATAACTAGAACTTTACATGAACCCCAAGTAATAAAAAAATTACCTAGAATAATGTATCATTGCCCATGTCTGAATATAATGAAACTGTAAGGAATGGAAATCAATCAAAAGTTGTGTGTGAAAGTGAAAATCATGTAAATAAATATGTGTGGGTTGTATTAACTGAATAAGAAATGCCGTACATATTTATACATGCTGTTTTTAAGTTTATATCAACAAGCTGAAACATTCACTAACATTTGTTTCCTACTGCCCACAAGCTTAGGACAAGTCAGTCACAGTCAGCATGGCTTCATGAGAGGAAAGGCCTGCTTGTCAAACCTGATTTCCTTCAGGCCAAGGTAATCCACCTAGTTGATCTAGGAAAGCCAGTAAAATGTAATTTATTTTTTAAAAGGCAAAGCTTTTTAAATACTGTCTCTCACAGGATCCTTGTGGACAAAATGTTCAGCACACATCAGAACAATCATGTTATGTGATGTGTGGCTCGTGGGTCAGGCTCAAAGGGTTACAAGTGAATTGGGGTCACATCAGACTGGCAACCGGTCACTAGTGGGGTTTCATGGCACTCCTTCCTTGGCCCTATGCTCTTCAGCATCTTCATTAATGACCTGGATGCAGGACTGGGAGGAATATCAAGCAAGTTTATTGAAAATATTGAATTGGGAGGAGCTGTCGAGTCTCTTGAGGGCAGAGAGGCCCTGCAGAGAGATCTTGACAAATTAAAGGGCTGGGCAATCACCAAGTGTGAAGTTTAACAAGGGCAAGTGCTGGATTCTGCACCTGGGATGGGGCAGCCCTGGCTGTGTTTGAGAGGCTGGAGAGCAGCAATAGGGAAAGGAGTCTGGGTGCACTGGTTGATGGAAAGATGAACATGAGCCAGCAGTGCCCTGGCAGCCAGGAGGGCCAACCCTGTCCTGGGGGCACCAGCATCAGCAGCCAGGCAAGGGAGGGGATTGTCCTGCTCTGCTCTGCTCTACTCTGCTCTGCACTGGGGTGGCCTCACCTCAAGTCCTGGCTACACATTTGGTCACCACAATATAAAAAAGGCATTAAGATGTTGGGTAGTGCTTTGCTGGAAAATACCTTGGGGTCTTGATAAACAACAGCTTAAATACAAATGAGCAGTGTCCTCACTGCAAAGGGGGACAAGAACTTGCTGGGCTGTACAAGCAGCACTGTAGTCAGCAGGTCAAGGGAACTGATCATTCCCTTCCTTTTGGCACCACCCTGGTGGCATCTTGTGCAGTCTGTGCAGTTCTTGCTCTGCACAGGAAAGACAATGACAAACTGGAGTGGGTCCATGGAATAGGTCCCCAAGGCAGTCAGGGTCTGGAGCACATGATGAGAGAAAAGAGGGTGAGGGTTGGATTTGTTCAGTCTGAGGACAAGGTTCTGTGGAGTCTTATATCTGCAGCAGTCTTTTGGGAGAGTGGAGAAAAGGCAGAACCAGACTCTTCCCAGATGCACACAAGACCAGAAGAGGTAATGGACCCAAATTGTAATGCAGAAAGTTCTAGCTGAATATAAGGTGGGGAGAAGGAGTGATGGGACAGTGGAATGGCCCCAGGAAAGGTGTTGATTTCCATCCTTGTAGACACTTCCTACTCAACTTGACACAGCCCAGTACAACCTGCTCTAGCACCACTCCTGCTTGGAGTTGGACTGGAGACCTCCAGAGGTCCCTTCCATCCAGCACAGTGCTGTGATTGATAGGTGCCAGTGTGTGAGCCTATTGCCCACTGTGAGTCACTCTAGGAAAAATATGAACTATTTGAGATGTTTCATATGATTTTCTTTGGGCATTTACTACATTGTAAATTGAATCTCAGTCTGGGAGGCTGGTCTCTTCTCTGGGCTGACAAGCTGAAAACATGCCTACCCTTGGTCAAGTGAATTTTATCCAGGCTGTCTAACAAGAGTTAAAATCTAAAAAGGTTTGCTTTTGTTTCTGAGGGTAAAGGAAATTAGTGAAAGAATTTACCTTTATGCTTTATTCTGAGTAATGAGAAGAAAATGTCTGAGAATATGAAGACAGAAGACAATGTGAGTGAAAATGATCACAAAAGGGTTTCTGATCTGGAGGAAAGGAAGGAATGAGTAAAAGAAGCTGAATAATGTCAAAGGACTTTAAAAGAGCTTCTTTCTTTCAACTTTGGAATTGAGAGGTAAGGGCTAGGAAGGGAGGGAAAAGAAAGTTCAAAGGAACTGGCAGATGTTTAGAAGGTGAGATCCTACAGACATGGCAGCATACTGTCCCACTGAAGAAGGAAAACACAAAATATCACAAGTACTTCAGGCCCTCTGCAATTACTTGAAAATCAGGAATTCTGTAACTAATGACAAGATAATGCACTGGTAAAGGAAAAATTTAAAAAGTAACACAGCTAGTTCAATGAGTGACAACTACAATGGGTATTAAAATTGAGGTGTTTCAATGCTACAGAAATAAGGGAAAGATGTTGGAAGTTAGAGTTCTGTTACTTTGTGGACAATGAGAGGAAAGCTGGTCACGAAGAAGAGAATGTACACCAGCCTGTCCTGGATTCAGTTCTCCCAAACAGACTAATTGCCATGGGGTGCTTGGAACAGTTAAGGTTAACTTACACTGAGGGAAAGGAGCACAAGCTAGAATAGGGGACAGAGATGAAATAGTGGAGGCAAGCTGGACACAATCAGAGTGTTTCTTGACACACAATCATCAGAGTCTCTTGAAAAATGTCCCTTGTGTGCCTCAAATGAGACCATCCGTGAACTTTAGCTTTTAACAACTTGTGAAGGATGAGGAAGGGCAAATTTAAACATGAAAATGAGGAAGCCTGTCAGCTTAACTTTGATACATGGTGAAATGCTTCTGAAAATTATTAATCAATTTGTAAACACCTTGAGGGTAATAAGCTGATGGAAAAACAGTCAGTGTGGATTTATTACAAAAAAAATGTGTCAAAACTTGCTAATTTCCTTTTTGAGTAGAATAAGAGGTGTAGGAGATAGAAATAGTAGGTATGTCTTTAGTACAGCTTTTGCCAGTGTTGTGGAAAACTGTGTAGCCTTCTTACAAGTAAACAGGTTAAAAAATAATCCAGGTGAAATGATTGTGAGGCAAGTGAAGGACTCCTTGAAGTACTGTGCCCAAGGAACAGTTGTTGTTCCTTTGGCAGACGGGGAGGCAGCCTGAAGTGCAGTGCTGCTGTTGTTACATTGTGCCCCAGGTTGGTGCTGCTCATGGATTTCATTATTGTCTCGAACAATGGGCTGGAGAGAGCAGTGTGCAAGGGACTAAAAGCTCCAGTAGGCTTTGGATATTGTGGAGGTCAGACTTAGAGTTCTGAGTGGTCTTCATAAAATGCAGAAATGGTTACAATTACTATAATGGGAATTCAGAAAATAAAAGTAAGGCCTTCAGTGGAGTGTTTTCCCCATAAAGGGAAAACAAATGTGTGTATGCAGACTAGGGATATGTGAGTAAGTAACAGTGAGAGACCATGTGATGTTGGGATATCACAAGCTGAATGTGAGTCATGCTATGATATGGCTGGCAGAGAAAATGGGGAAGAAACCAGACTCTAATCCAAGTCACAGTCTTGTATGTAAGCCCTAGGACATCCTTCAGCGTTTTCTGCTGATTGGCTGTCGCTCTGCTGGGACAGTGTCCAGAGCTGGCTTCACACCATGGAACAGTATAGACTCACTGGAGAATGCCAGAAAAAGAGCAGTAGGAGTGAGCAGAGATTTAGAAAAGACCAGTGAGAAAATATTGAAAGAGTTGGGCCCAGGATGCAAGGACAAAGATGGAAAGAGAGAGAATCTTTGAAGTATATTAAAGGTTTTTTAATATTAAATCATAGGGTGTTTTGCCATACCATCTCCACTAACCAAAGGTAAGAGGAGAAGGAATAAGTTCAGTTTGCACCTAAAGAGATTTAGTTTGAGTATTAGAAACTTAGCATAAGCATATTATAATGGAGTAATTGGGGGAACTGGAACAGAGTGGTAGGTGTGAGGAATAAGTAAGAGTCCCCTGTGTGGATATTTGTCTTTGCCTTGAGTCAAAGGGCAGACTAGATTAGTTATTTGAAGTTCATTTCAGTTATCTTTTGTGGTTCAGTCCTCTAAAGGAATATACAGATTAAAAACGTAAAACAAGAGTAAAATTGATTTAAACCAGGGGTATCTTTTTGTTAATTTGAACTGTGATTATACTGAGCATTTCAAATATTCCTACTTTAAATTAATCCCTTATGTTCCAGTGTTAGTATCATCTGTTTATGGAGATCTTTCACAATGTCTTTTTATTTATTAAAAAATAGTCCTTGGTGTGATAATATCTTTGAGTATGAGTTATACAAGTAATGAAGAAGACACTACAATGTTCCTAAAATTGTTCTCAGGTATTTGGTGAATGCCCTAGTATTTCAGTAAATTGGCTGAATCCATCCTGTAAAAACTAGACATCTTGTGAGACAATATGTACAAATAAATGCCAATGTCTTAAACATGTAACACTTGGATAAAGAAGTATCTGACCCCTAAAAATGATCTGCTCTCAAAAAACTCTCAGCTCATCCAGTAGCCTTATATATCTTCCTTTATCCACTGTTGTTCTAGTGACATTAATTCAATGAGGAGACCAAAATGGAAGCATGATAGTTATTTTTCATGTTTGATTTTCTTCTCTAGGAATTTAACATAAAGACATTTATGTTAAGCTAATTATGCCTTGGCTTTTTGTTTTCTGCTGCTGGGTGAAATCATGTACAAGGATTGTTTTTTTCCCTTTTCCCTGAAGAATAGAACATTCAACCACGGATGCCATTTTTTACATTAGATAGAGAACCTTGCTGTCTATTACTGCAAGTGATTTATTAGTACATAGGTCACTCTGAGGAGCAGTGACTAGCCAACAGGACACAGAAATCACAACACACAATGCCTGCAGAATCTAATTATGTTTGATATTTAATATTAACCCAAACTGTAAAATAAGACCTAAACAAACAAAAATCCTCAAAAAAAGGAAAGCCCAAAAGAAAACAGAAACCAGAGAATTTCTGGGATAAATTTTCTTCTTACAGGAAATCAAGGCTGAGCAGAGTGTCCAAAGCAAAGGAAGAGCTGCTTTTTGCCCTTCTGCATTCTGCTGCACCCAGCTGTCCTGCTTCCTCTGTCTCTCTCTCTGCACATATGTGCCACCCACCTAAGGAAACAAATAGAAATAACTGGTCCCAGTGTGGCACTTCAGTCCTTCAAGTTGATTCTGGCCGGAAAATTTCTTGTGTATAAAATAGTCTATTCACACCCCCAGAGCCTCTGCTTCTCTCAGTGTGGGGGGCACATGCTCACCTGCTGGCACAGGAGCCTTGTCATCCACTGAGCTCCATTTAGCCAGATGCCAAGCACCTTTCATCTGAAAAAAGGATCCTTAACAGCCACAGCTAAGAATGTGACTGACTCAGATAATGTATTAAAGCAGGGATGAAAGAGTTAATTCATTTTTCCATCCATAATTTTTTTTCTTTGTAGAACTGATTTGACACAGTCTAGCAGGGTGCTGTTACTGAAAAATTGAAGCACCAGGTGTGATTAAATAAGACCACACGTTTCATTCCCTCTTTAATTTCACATCATCCTTCAGCAGCTGTACCCTTTGCTTTCTGATGGTTGGAGAGCACATTGCTTTTACAGCAGGCAGCTTGCTGCACTGGGAGTGTGTACCATGGGGCTGTTGTGAATCAAATCTATTTGTGCACACAAATTTTTTATTGTTTGATGGACCAAACTTATTAATCTGTTTATTTCTCAAGTAGAAAATACAGAGTGCATTTGGGTAATGGAGACAAGCTAGCGTGGCTCCTTGGTATTTCCTGAGGTTCATCCATGGAGCAGAATGTGTCATTCCACTGTAAAGAGAATGAAAAGGTAAAGTGTGAAAACAGTGGTGGACTTGAGATCTTTCCTCTGTTTTCTATAAATCAAAGCTCTGCAGGATCTGATGAAGTCACCTGCTTTGCTGAGATTCTGTGGCCTGAATCTCGGGCCACAAGGAGACTGAATCACTGCTCTCCTGGCTACTGCAGGGCAGTTGTACTGCACTGTGCAGAAATGGTACCCTTGTCCCTTTGCTGCTGCATCAGAAAGGTGGCACTGAGGCCACAATGGCTATTAGTGGTTAGAACATGATGCCACAAAAAGAAAACAGTAATATTTTTAACTGTCCTTTGCTTTAGAGTAGTGTTCCTATGTAAAACTGAATTGGATTCTTAGAATATTGCTGGTAGTTATTCCAGGCAATGTTTCCACTCACAAACTTTGGTTGGCCTCACTTGTCAGCCAAGAGCAGCTCAAAACAAAAACATATATCTTTTAATTTTTTTCATTCCTCAGAGGAATAGGGATTTTTCTGTAGTACTGTGGCACTGTTGCTTGCAGTAAAAAAAAGGTTGTGCAGGAGTGGCAGTGGCTTGGTCTGAGGTGTTCCAGTGCAGCTCTGCCATAACTAATCCAAAGAACAGAAGTGTGTGCTCTGTTGTGCATCAGTTGAATCTGATGTATTGTTGTCCTGTGGTGTCAGCTCCAAGGCCTGCAATTCACAGGAACACAGGTTTGGGTGTTTCTGAAGAGCCTGCTGCTGTAGCTTTGGCTCTGTCCTCCTCCTGCGTCTCTGGGTCTGCACTCCATTTATTTCCTGCTGCACTCAGTGGTGATATTTATACAGCTATGCCTGTGGTGTTCCTGATACAATGTGCTGGCCCTTCTCAGCAAGTTTGAGCAGCATTTGCCTGTTGCCTGTTCATAAATGTGACTGTGCAGCAGTCTTGCCTGTCCTCTAGCGCCCTTAGTCCCCTGTGTAAACCAGCCAGTTTTGCTTTCTGAGGACTTGTCAAAAATGCATCCATCAAAATTAAACAGATGAGTTAAACAAGTAAAAGGGTGCCTGAGTGCTATAGTTCTTTTATTCCCAAGTAAACAGGGTTTTGAAAGCTGTAGCATTATTCCAACATGAAAGCAAAAAGATGCCAGGGGACAGTGACAGAAGGAGTTTGTAGGTTCTCGAGATGCACCTGGTCCTGTGTTTCAGTATAAATAATGCCTGTGAACACCTGTCCCTTCTTAAGTTTGATCTTGGAAGCAGCATTGGGATCAGCTCATTTGATGTCATCTCTTTTTTAAATTGAGCTCTGCAGATAAAACTGGCTGCCTGTAAATGCAAAGGTGTCCTTAAAAGTGAGCTGGCATTTATGCAAACTTGACTTAAGTTACACAGGAGAAGATAATCCTTAATCTGTGAGAGAACAAAAATTAAAACTCCATTGAACTCCAAAGGAATTTTTTTTCTTTTTATTAGTAGACCAGTCTTCATGGAGATGGAGAATGGTGCTCTGACCTTTGATAGAGCATCACTGTTTCATCCTAATTCTGAGTTGTCTAAAGTTTACTGGTGTTAACACAAACATTATTATTTCTTCACTGTGTAGTCACATATATACAAAGGAAGTGTTTCAAAAGGGGAAATTATATTCAAGTAGTTGTTTCTTGTTATGCTGAGGAATGTTTAAAATTATTTTCTGAGGTCATGATGAAGGGAATCTTTCAGATTGTGAAAGTTACCCAGTAATGTCAACCTAAAGTATTTAAAAATATAGTATTGACCCCTTTCAGAAATAATGAGGTTTAAAAGGAACCCACATTTTGCTCTGGATGTTTTGGGAGGTGGAGTCTATAGTCTATTCTTGGTTTGAGGCTGAAGCATTAAACGTTTTATAAACCCAAAGTAAACATTTTCGTGCCATTCCCTGTTTTACAGAGCTGTTGCTTTAAAGGAAATGCCAGATTAATCCTGGGAAAGTCAGCAGTAGCCCTTGCTCCTCTTGCCAATGCAAAGCAAGGTGTTATTATTTTCCCTACTGCTTTCTCCACATCCCTTCTTTTCTTTAGGGGAATGAAATTCTTTCTCTACCTCAAAAACACCCGAATGCTTTTGCCATCAGTGCTGCTTTTCCATCAAAGTCCTTTAATGCAGCTCTTTTCCTCTCCACACACAAAGCAGCCCTCACTCACACCTGCTCTGTGATAGGATCCTTCTCCCTGAGGAGAGCACAACATCTGTTTTGTTTCCTCCATGGAGAAAGAGAGAGACACTCAAGAAATTCTTCTCCTTTCCTGCTTGCTAGCAACAACAGAGATTTTTAAAGCATTTGGTGTTTGTGGAAAGAGGAAAAGACAGTAGAGTACTAGACAGGAAAAAACAGCTGTGGAAAAATAAATTTGAACATAATTTCAGCTATAATTAAAGGTCTTAAAAAGAAGTCAAACTGCAAATTTTCTTGCCAGAATTTTTTTTTTTTTCTGGAAAGAAAAATGAGCAGCTTGAAATGAAGTACCTTTATGGAAGGATGTGCTTGGGGTTATAGTGTCAGACTGCTCTTGGGACATCTTGGTTCTAAATCTGCTCTGAGCTTCTTGGGTGATACCAGACCAGAAACTTAACCCTTTTTTTTTTTTTTTTTTTTTTGATGGTCCATATGTAAAATGTGGTGGAATTGTGATTTTTGGTGTTTTGTAGTGCTCAAAAGCACAAGGAAATGAAATTTCCTAAATAGAAGCAGCTGTGCCATTGCAGTGATGGCAGTTTTTTGTGCATGATACTAAAAAGGGTTTATATCCTTTAAAGTGTGGGAAGCATTGTCAAGCAGTGTGTAACTGCATCCCTGGGGAATCACTTTGTTGTTAGCATAGTGGGACCTGCAGCTTCAGTAAGGGGCCCACTTGAGAATGAGTTAAAAGGTGTAAAGTGAAAGAGCTCCACAGAAGGGCCCTGTGCTCTGCCTGCTCACGCTGTCCATGCTCACTGCACAGATTTTGGAAGCAGTGGGTTTTGTTCCATACAATCTCTCTGCTAGTTAGAAGCCACACTGAAACCAAAGGCTCTGAGCTGAGCTGTTTGTGGGCTGAATTGGGGAAGATTTCACATCTCTGTGGGTGCTTCTTCTGTGGCACATAATAAGAAGCTGTGATCAGTGGGAGATAGGGCACTCTGGCTGCTGCCTGGAAAATCCACATGTGCAGCTTTATGCTACCAAATAAACATTGCAACTTAGCAAAGCTTCTGCTTGTGATATGGTTAGAGCTGGTGTCATACAGATGACTAGTTCCATCATTCATAAATTCTTAAATAAATTAAAAGATTTTTATCTTTTAAAGTTGACCCACAACTCCTTAAACTCTCTTTTATGTTTACAGTTTAATACTTCAGCCCCTGACAACATTACCAGTTTGAACCCAGCACATCAGGATTTTTTAATACTAATGAAAAGTCTATAATGTGCTGCAACTTCCTCCTGCAGTACCAATCAAAATAAACCAAAGATACTCTGTTTTTACTACTGATATCAAAACTGTCTCCAAATCAGTATGGAAATGTGTTTGGAGGAGAAGTAAAATATGTATTTCAGTGGCATCCCGGTTTAATCTTTTTATAGCTACATTAGCAAAAATGCCCATTCCTTGGTGGTTATTGTGTGTTTGAAGGGCCAATACAAATAACATTTTCAGAGGTGTCAGAGTAGGAGAAAGTTGTTAGTAGTGTTTCAGAACCCTTTAATTCACCAAGCGTATTCTTTGTATGTATTTCTGCAGATCAATTAAAACAGTCTTCTGTGTTTAAAAATTCACCTACCAATATCACAACTTAGAAGCAATCTTGCAACATGGTATTTGTCCTAATCGGATGAATTTGGGACATGCTGTAGTTTAAAATAGTCAGGCTTTTATGTCCATTTGCTGTAACATTTCTACAGTGTAACATCCGGGCCAGTGGTGGCAGTTCTGTCCTCTCCCCAGTGCTCGTTGTGATGGCCGTGTACGTTTCCCAAACCTGCCATTCACTTCCATTGCTGGTTGTGTTTGTTACTAGGGGAAGCCACCAGGTTTCCACCATCACCACCTGCATGTCCATCACTGAGGACAGTATAGCTTGTGCATAACCAGCAAAAACCAGGGGAGCAGAAACACTTGGGAAAAAAAGAAAGTAACAAGGAAAGAAATTCTGACTACTGGAAAGAGAAGATTGGTTGAATTGTAGCAGAAGTAATGAAGTGTGAAATGTGCTATTCCCAACCAGTACGCCATGCTGCTTTAATTTACAGAATATATAATTATACAACATTAACATTCTGGTACATCAGTCTTTGACAAAAATTGAAATGAAAACAGCAAAATGCACGAGTCTATTTTAAAGACAATTATTGTAATAATGGTGGATAAGGCTACAAACTTAAATAATTTTCCTGATTTTAAGATTATGTCTTTAAGATTCTTTGATTTTGTGCCCTGGTAAATCTTTGAATACTGTTAAAAAACCACTTAGTTTAATAAACCTTTGCTGAATACTTGTGGAAGTCCTTCCAGCATACATTGAACCCCTCCTCCCAAGAAGATGTGTTTTAAAAATCAGATTAACTTTTATATTTCTAGTACTTGATAATGATTTATACTAAGCCCATAGGCAGCCTAGAGCATACAGAGTGCATATGCACAGACCTGGCTGGGTCAAGAGCTGACCTTTCTGAGCTGCTGTCTCCAGAGGAAGGAGCATTGTTTAGTCACTGAGATGCTAACAAGGCAGTGCTGAGAGACAAACTAATTTTGGTAGCTTCATGCAGAAAAAAAAGCCCCTCTGAAACTTAATGACCTTCTGTAGGGGAAAAAGGCTTTAGGCATGAAGATACAAGCAGAAATCAACAAGGCAGTCATCTGGGAGAGAACACAGTAAAAGAAACAACTGGAATGCACTGTATGTTCTAGTTTAAGTTACTATTTTGACATAGGAGCATAGTTGACAGAGTAGGTAAGGTACAAAACCATCACTGTATTTAAAACAAAGCTCTTGATCTTTCACAAGGAATAAAGTGTGATTTTTATTAATGAATGCCCGATGTCTAGATGTGTTGTGTGCACATCATCAAAGGCAGCACTGAATTCTCAAAATCATGAAATAATATATTATATGCAGGACGAACCTGGGGAGCATATTTAGAGGTTTTACTGAATTTTGGGAAGAGAGATGTTCCTATTCTGACAGGAACAACAAGAAACTCCTGTTACTGAGTTTATTTTCACTCAGGTAGCCAGACTTCTATGTTTTGGGTATATAATACTCAAAGAGACGAATGGTTTAGAACAGCTGTTCTAAAAGTGTTTAGAATATTTTAATGAAGAAATAGCTTTCTTACATGTTCATATTATGTCAGCACTCATACAAGAGTGGATGGCAGCATGGCATGGGAGTGTTTCTTAGGAAAAAAATGCCTAGAAAACAGATATCCAGGTTTTATGGACCATGTAGTCCATCCCTTTGCACCAAAACAAAATCAATGCATAGAATTTGTAATTCTGTCTGGAAAACAGATATAATTATTACTTTTAGTTGGCAATATTAATGGTTTGATAGCATATCACAAACGTCAGTTATACAATTACAATACTAAGTGATCATGTCATGTAGCAACCATGCAGTTATTGAAGGACATGATAATGGGATGGTGACTTACTCAAATTAATTTGTAGGTCACCAACCCCTGGCCATACACTTTGATGGTGACCAAGATAAATAAGTTCATTCTTACAGCAATGACAATACTGCAGATCTTCAAGAATACAGGCCTTTGTGCTGATCCAGGGTATGTGACTCAATGACATTTTTCTTATGCCACCGGGGGGGACTCTGATACTGGAGGCTGTCTTAATGCAGAGATTGGGATATTGTGCCAAAACTGTGACTCAGAGAATGAGTTGCTGTGGGACTTCTCTAGCTGGTGTTCCACATTAGACAGGTGGTGCTGGTCTCACTGAAACTCCCACTGTGCAAAAGGCTGACAAATGCTTTGGACTGACACAACAATAATACCAAATTTCTGTGGTACATGTACCATAGGAATTCAACATATCCCTGAACTAGCTCAAGTCCTTCTATGTTCTATTTAAAGAATATTGACAAAATGGGCCACATTATCACTCAAGTGATTAATATGTAAGCTATAAAAGGACCTGGACAAAAAGAATAAATAAAGGAAAAACTCTAAACCAAACCTATTTTCTGCTCCTATGCTCCTGCTGCTGGTTATGCAGAAGCAGTAAACAAGCCCTATTCCCAAAGCTGTGCTGACAGCACTGATGATGGTGGTGCACAAATTAGGAGGTAAACAAAAAGCCGTGTTAATTTCAAGCTCCATTAGAAACACAGGCGGTTAAAAAAAATCAATGTCTCCCAAACAGAAAAGGTCAAAATTGGTAGGGAAAGAAAGCTGGTTTTCCGGTAGGTGTAAGGCTTTTAAATTATTATTATTATTAATTTTAAATTGTGTGTAAGCAGAAACCACTGGTCAGCATCACATTAGTGACTAGAACACTGAAAATAAACAACTAGCAAACTTTATTTTTTTAGTAAAATATACTCATCTTTGGCTCAGGTTGAAATTCTTGTATTTAAAGGCTGGTTTCTATTTTAAATTTTGCCTGTAGGTCCTGTGGATATTCAGTTACATTTATAATCTTGGCATGACACATTTGAGGGATCATTCTTTTGAAAAGTGTAATCATCAGATTTCACTGTTTTCTCTTGGCATGGTATATTCTTGGATCCAAATCCTTGGGGCCTGTTAATTTAAATTTTAGGTTTTGTTGTGCATCCAGATTAAGTCTGGAAATACATGTGTGTCATTTTGTTATCAAGTTGTCTAGCAGAGGATGACAGGAAGAACAAATACTGCTTTGTATGTTTTTGTTTTATGGTAGTGTGTCACCTTCAACTCCACTCACATTAAATCCTTATCACTTCATGTGATCTTTGCTTTGCATATTAAACTAAGTTTCATATGGCCATGTTAAATTATGTATGGAGATAGAGTTGTGTGGTATGGTGTTGGGAACCATTTCTTCAAACACCAATGCATATGTAAACACCTTGGAATATTAACATGACAGAGTTTGACCTTACAGAGACAAGTTGCTCACTAAGTGTTTGAGGAACTGGTGGCCTTACCACGGCCACAGATTTTCTGAAAATTGTTATTCTTACACTTAGAATTTATAGAACTGCTATCATTATATGTATTTAGTGCAACCTCTTTTGGTCAAAGGAATGTAGTGAACAAGGCTCCTAATGCTTCATCCTTCTGCATTACCAGCTAGTTACAGCTTTTTTCTAACACAAATGTCCCAGTGTAGTGGGCAATAACCTGCTCTACAGAATAGGATCAGAATGCAGGGAGTTCAAAAACCGTGGTTTATGTACAAAAATGTATTCATGTGATAGATACTTAGATTGGTTTTAAACCATTTTCCACTAAAGTACAGCCAATACTTTTGTAGTAGAGTCAGGATCTCTGGTACAGACCCCAACTTGACACAGTTTCCTTCCAAACAGCTGCATCTCCTCATTGTCTTTTCAGTCATCCTTAAGACACAGCTTGCTCTTCTAATTGTCATTCTCTTCAGTGAACATTAGCATACTTGTTAAATTGGCCATTTGTGTCCCAGAAATCCCCTGCCTGTCCGGTGACTCACTCAGACCTGCATTTTGCACACCCTGGGGAGGCATGGAACAAGTCATCTCAGTCCTTTTAGCTCCAGCTCCAGAAATTATTGAGCATCAAATTCAGTCCTCCCTTTTTGCTTCATTAACTGTCGTTGTTGTTAGGGGAAGAGATGCTTTTAAAGAGGAAAAAGTCTGAAAGAAGTCCTAAAAGGACTTCTTCCTTTTAAAGAGGAAGAAGTCTGAATCTGTTCTCTCCTATGGATTGTTTCAACATCTTCTTTGGGGATTTTTGTTTTTACAAGTTACCAAAGGCCTTCTTCCTCCCTGGCTGTGCTGTCCTGCCAACCTTACCTGCCTGCCTCATGTTTCTTAACATAATCACCACCAAAAGAGACCTACTCTATCTGGTGGTGTTGCAATTCAGGCATGAAGGTGGCATATAGAAGTCATGAAGGTGGCATGTAGAAGTCAGTTTGCCCATCCATGGTTGCACTGGGAATGTATCCCTAACAGCAGTCAAATCTTTTTTAGCCAGGAAAGGAAGCAGGAGTGATTTGAGGCTGTGTAGAAAGCTGGTATGTTCAGTGCCAGCTTTTAAAAGTTGTCATGATCTGTTTACTTTCATGTTCATTTTAGCTCCTCAAGTTAATGATCGCTCATTTTGAGAATGGGACATTTGTAATTGTTTCAGAGAATAATGAAATTTTTTTTCTAGAGACAGTGTTGTCTTTCATCAAAACTTTACACACAGCCTCCCCTTCACATGTCTGAGGCCAAATACTGCCCCTTGGAATCCTCAGAAGCTAATGTCAGTGAGTCTTGGGGTTGCTGGCTGACTTTTGTGCCTGTCTAAAAATAAATTAACATCATGTTGAAGACTTTGTGAAACTACCCTTCATGAAATCTAAGAAGTAATGACTTCAGTGAAGCTTGAGGGCAAAGTGCTCACCGTTTACTACTGCAGTAATTCTTTCACAAGGCTTTCCTCTCTTGCAGCACAATTAATTTTACATTTCATTTACTGACATTGGCATGCACTTAGCTTTATAATATTAGTTAAAATTGGTTTATGATGTCGATTTTATTTTTAGCACATTGAAAGCCGGGGAATAATTGAAGTGTGCTATTGTACAATTTAGGGCTTGTGGTGGACTTGGAGAGGTGAGGATTGCCATTCCTGCTTTAACTGACCTAGAGGGAATAACTCTTCTCTTTAACATTTCATTGTAATCTTTCTGATGATACCTCAAAATGTCAGCTTGTGCCTCCTGGCTTAAGTAAAGGTCCCAAAATAACTTCTAATGGACCTCAGAAGTTTAAAAATTAAGTCTCAGTGATACATACCAATAATATTTTAATAAGAAAGGCAGCTGAAGTTCGGTGTATAATTTATTTTGGTTTAGTTCTTTTTTTCAGTTCAAAGTTGTCTCTTGGAACTTAAGTTATAAGTTGTCTCCTGTATGTTAATGCCAACAAATTTGCTTTATCGTCTGATACAGGGCACTCTGCTGGTCAAGCTGAATAGCTTGAATTCTTAGTAACTTTCTGAGATGAAAGGGAATTACATATTTGGTCTGGAGTTTTCTTGCTTGTTTTACAGCATAATGCTTTGGTTCTAAAATGCCAATTTTTCTAATTCAAGTAATTTTAACCTTTTCTATGAAGAAATTATTGCATTAGGAAGTCAGTCAGATACTGATTAAAATCTGGTTTGGGTCTTATACTGACTTCTACAACCTCCCTTAATTCTTGACCTGGAAAAAGGGACATTCATAAATGTTTCCTATAAGGAGTGATGTTTCATCAGGAGTTTGAAGAAGGAAGAATACTCTGAGACATCTCCACGTGAGTGGCATCCTACTTGAGTTGCCTTCAGGGAAAATAATATGTATACATCATAAGGTTGGTCCTTTCTTTGGAGTTTATGGAACATTTGCTACTGTGTTTGCTTTTCCCTATGAGATAAAGCAACCACTGGAAAGCACTGAAATTCAGTGTGTTCAGAATGCACAACACACAGAGCTTGAAGAACAGCAAGACCTTCATCAGCCGAGCAAGGTGGTCCAGGTGCTGACCTGACCTTACTCCCTCTTTTTCTCTTAGGAGAGTGGGTTTATTTGCCAGTCATTCTGAACTCTCACTATGAAACACAGTTTTTCTGCTGTGCTTGTATCTAAAACCTATGTACTTTTATTGCTGTCCCCATCTGAAATATTTCAGACTAATGAAACAATATGATTGTTTTTATCTCCAAAGTACTTCATTTGTACTGACGAATGTCATAGACAAGAACTCAAATCTCCATCTGAGTGGTTATCTCTGCTAAGCTGCTTTTTAAAAATGAATTAGCTTAGTAAAAAGCTGGCAAATATATGCCAAACATTTTGTGAGGATCGCTGATGGTGAAGTTTTGTTAAACTGCGCTTTTTCCAAGCAAGTACAAAAATAGCAGCTTTGGAAAACATGAAGCTGAGTCTTTTGGACAACTAATGCTATTATGAGACTGCAGGTAGCTTTCTTTTTCCCTTTTTTCCCCTTTGAAAGCTGAACATCCTCTCAGAAGTGTGAGAGAGAAGTAAGGTTGATTTATGCTTAATGTGACTGACTGCTCAAGAAATAGGTACTATTTGCTATTTTAAGCATTAGCCAGTAATTAGGATCTGCAGCACTGAGTCTCATTCTCTTGTCATTAATGAGGTCGTTAACAAAGATATGATACAGTCTTTTCCTCCTGTTAGCTATGTAACTGAAATAAGTGAAAACTTCAAATATTTTGAGGGCAGTGTTACACTTTTTATGAACTTGCTTCTGTGATGCATGTCAGCACAAGCAAAGTGAACTTCTGTAATCCTTGGGAAACTGTCCCTCAGAGCCATTGGGAATCATTTTCACATCTGACTCTTACATATTAAACACAGGATGTTTCTCTTCTATTCCAGCCCTTCTTGGGCTCCTTCCCTCCCTAGCAGCTTATGGGTTACTGAGGTCATTCCCCATTACTACAATGCCACCTCCCCCCAGCCATGCAGGAATGATGATATCACCTATGCTGTTCCTTGGGAGGAACTCCCTGCCACAAAGTCACCCCAATCTCCTCAGACCCTACCTGATGACTGTGTTTTCCTGGCTGAAAGTTTGCCAACATCTGAGCTACTGAGGAGTGCTGATTGCCTGCTGCCTTGCCAACCTGTGGCTCGCTGTTTTCTTTTGTCTCTGCATCTGCTGTTGGTCTTGTCTTTGGGTATGTCTGTACTGCCTTCTGCAGTATGTCATGAAGAAAGATTACCCAGCCAGGCAGCTTGGACGAGCCTACCTGCAGGAGGGAAAGCTGTGTGCTCTGCAATTGTAGCTCCTTTTCTTGAGCCAGCTCATTTAGATTTGCCTCACTCTGCTGTACATCAAACTCTAGTGCACAAACTCTCTGTTTTGCAGTGGGAATGCACTTGACATAAGGAGTAGGGGAATAGTTCCATTATTAATAGATAAATATGTTTTCACGTGAATTGGACAAGCAATATATTTCTGTAAATTACAGATATGCACTATAATGACAGGAAAAAACATAGAATCCAGAATAACTGGTTGGAAGAGACTTCAAGGATCATCGGTCTAACCTTTCTTGGCAAAAGCATGGTCTAGACAAAATGACCCAGCAGCCTGCTCAGCTGAGTCTTAAATGTGTCTGATGTTGTAGAATTCACCATTTCCCTGAGGAGATTATTCCAACAGCTGATTGTTCTCATTGTGAAATATTTTCCTCTTGTGTCCAGTTGGAATGTCCCCAGGAGTAACATGTATCCATTACCTTTCCTGTTTTCCCTGTGACTCCTTGTAAAAGGCTAGTCTCCATTTTCTTTATAGCCATCCTTTAAATACTGAGACACAGTATTAAAGTTTCCCCTAAGTCTTCTTATCTCAAGACTGAACAAACCTTTACCTCAGCCTTTCCTTTTTTGTGGCCATTCTCTGGGCCCTCTCCAGCCTGTCCACATATTTTTTGTATTGCAGGGACCAAAAGTGAAAGCAGTATTCCAGGTGTGGCCTGAAAAATGCTGAGTAGGGCAGGATAGTGACTTCTTCATCTCTCCTGGGGATGCATGTGTTGATGCAGGCCAGCATTCTGTGGGCTTTCTTTGCCACAGCAGCACACTGTTCACTCATCTTGAGCTTATTGTCCACCAGGACCCCCAAGCCCCTTTCCACAGAGCTGCTCCCCAGACAGACCTGTCCTTGTTTAACTTCATAAGGTTCTTGTTAGCCTACAATTCCAGCCTCTCCAGTCTTCCTGCAGGCTGGCTCTCCCTTTCAGAGTGTCCACCTCTCACTCAGTTTGGTATCATCAACAAACTTCATTGGGGCACAATTTATCCCATCATCCAGATCTCTTATGAAAAGTATTAAGCATTGGAATGCCCTCCCCCCACCCCCCCCCAATGGTGTACTTCTTGTGTCTCATCTGATTTGCCTTGCCAGTCTTCAGGACACCCATAATGTAAGTGTAGCTTCCTGTCAGCCTCCCATATCTTACAATAATACAGTTATTAAGAGTATGATGTAAGAATTTTATTTTCTGATGTTGCTGCCCAAAGACCATTACAAAATGAAATCTTAAGGAAACAGCTTGTTTGGTGGCTCTCTGTCTTTGTCTATTTTAATAAATGTGTTATTATGGAGTACGTTTCCACTTTTTTTCCCTTTGATGCTCTTCACATTGGACCTAAGAAATTCCAAACTGCTCTGCAAAGTTGTTTTTTCTTACTAGCTGGCTAGAAAAGTGAGAGGGAGGGACAGAATACATAAACTTGACATTTGAAGGTATTTTCCAGCTCTTTTAGCTATTATTTTGTATTACATTAGTTAGTATTATATATATTATTATATATATTAGTATTTAGCTATTATTTTGTATATATTATTTGTATTATACTTGCCACCCCCTGGTGAGAATGGCTGCATATGCATGGTAGAAGGCAGTGGCTGTCCTGCAGAGCTTGCCTTCTAACCAGGGCAAATGGTAGGAAGTGACACCTGAGGGTTGCTCTGTGGAGGATGAGGCACAGAGGCACCAAACCAAAGCCTTTAGGTTCTGGAATCAGAACAGAATGGCAGCTCAAGGTTTCTCCAACCTCCATTCCTGAGGAAAAATCCTTTTCTGGAGGATATTCAAAACCTCATCAGTGAAACCAATTCTCTGACAGTCCATATGTGTGAAAGCAAGAGCAGTGCCAAGCCCAGTAGTGGCTCCCTTGTTACCTCTGCACTGCTTGCAGGAGCCCTAATGAGACCTACCAGCCTTTTCCATCCAACCTATCCACTGAAGACTGGAGGAAGATGTGATTTATTAGCTAGGACCAGGATGGATGGCATCATAAATCTCCTCTAGACAGTAACAATTAAAGTTGCCAGGGCTCTCTGCATTGCCACGTGGAGTCCAGGCAACTCTGTCCAGATTTGACTGGCTTATTTTGCTAAATGAGGGTGTTGAATGACCGTCTGGGTTTTATTAATAAGTGTATAAATCTGAACTATAAGGAGAAAGAAGATGAACTGGTGCTGGTATATCTGTGACATATACTTAATAATAAAACTTAAACTCTTATACAGCCTGATACAAATTACTCGCTCTACTGCGCCAGTTCTGCCACAGCTACACATTTCATTTTTGTGATATGCTCTGCGACTGCTCCACGAGTAAGTGCTGAGAAGGGAGAGAAATAGAAAGATAGATGCATCTGGTATTTATAGAGGACTGTTTTAATGGTGCTAAAAAACTGATGTGCTCAGCATTCCTTGCAGCTGCAGTTGCGTTCGTGTCAGTAATCATATCAGGAGGGTTGCTGGTTTCCAGAGTAATTAGAACCCTGAAGCAAATAAGCAGCAAATGAATTCTCTTCTTTTGAAGTTATCTTCTTTTTACCCCTCTTTTAAATAGCCCTTCTCTGCTATAATTATGTACCAGTCATTATAGCATTAAAAATAATTTTAAGTGAATGAATGCTATTTTTATTATTGTTGTTCATTGCTAATTATTATGAACTAATTGTAATTTAGGATAGTCTTCTGAAAATCTCATTTCATTAGAGAATGGCTACTGACTTAAATTGTTTCCTGCCTTGATCCCAGGGAGAGCCAGGAGCTCCAAGCTGGGTTCATCTAAGCTGTGCTGATGGCTTACAGCACATGTGGGTAGAACACAAGTTGTTGCTCAAAGGCTGTTTGATAAACTTCTGCTCTTCTAGCACTTAAGCCATAGGTTAAATATAAGTACTGTATGCTTGCCATCAGGGAAGTGATGACAGAGATACTACATGATAATATAGGGAGGTAATCCTATCTGGCTTTTTGTGACTTGGTCTGGGATAATACATTGTGCCCCAAGCACTCGTTCCTGAAAAGATCCTGGCAGGAGTTCAGAGGACACTAACAAGCCATGTAGTTGTCCAGGGAGGATTTGGCTCTAAACAATGATATCTTCACCATTTATCTGGGTTATTAATTTTGCAACATTTGTGGCTTTAGTCAGATGTTTTCTATTTGTGCTCACGTATGCTGAGTTACGGAGAATGGGCACTGGGTCATCCTTGTGTAAACTCTGTAGTCTGGGTTGCATTTTTTGGCTCTTGATTTCTAACCAGTTTCAAGATTAAAAAGCAGAATAATAAGGATTACTTACAGCTGCATAAGCAGTATATATTAATTGATGTTTCCTGGTAATGAGGTATGAGAATGAAAAGCCCACCCCACCTCTCAGATCCCAGCTTGAGTTTTTAAGATGGCTGTTAGAAGAAAAATGTCTTTGTACTCACAAATTGCACACATTCAGCCCAGAGTTACTCGCACATAATAAACATGGAAACATCTAGTGACGCTTTCTTTAATGGACTCATTCTTTAGACTAGAACCACAGCTTTTATAACTCAGATTCTTAAAATGCCTTTATAATGTTGTTTCTTAAACAGCCTTAGCTTCTGTTGTCCTGTAATGGCAATTCTTTCCTACCACGAGGACCAGGACAGCACAGTGCTCTGGCTGTAATCTGGCAGGTTCACAGAGATACCTGAGAAAGATGATGGGGAGACTAAAGCTTCTGGGGGTTCAAATATTTCTAAACTTCAGTTCAAATTGGAGTTCAGGAGATATTTCTATAGCATTGACTGTGCTTTGGACTTCCTTCCTTTCCTCACCCTTCCTGCAGTTATTTTTGGGTGAGAGATTTATAGCAACAGAGCAAATTGCCATGTTAAATCTGAGCCCAACTTTCAAATCAGTGGTCACTGAGCTGGGCCATATATACCCAAATACATAGGGGAAAGATAGGCCAAATCTGCTAGTGCTTTAAGTCAATGCACCTGTGATAGAGCTCATAAAGTTCTCTAAGGAGAATTATGATGTTGAGAGTTATGACTACTTTATGCTTGAATGAAAGCTTCCCCTAGTTGGTTTGAGGGACACAACCTCCTACACAGTGAGTTCTTTCTTTAGGGTGATTTATCTTAATTTCCCTCAGTGTTTCCATATTTTGAATTGGAGTTCATGTATGCTGAATTATAGTGTATAGACCCTGGGTCATCTTTTTCTGAACCTTATATTTTGTCATGCCTTTTTTACCTCTTGGCTTTGAAAGGCATTGCCAGAGGAAAGAATGTAGTTTTGTGCTTGTGATACATCTCAGAGGCTGTTTAGATAATGGTTTCTTGTCAAGGAGGTGCTTATGTTTTGGGGGCTTTTTTGCTAAGTGTTTTTATTCCAATTGTGATAAATTTGTGATGTATAACAGTGGAAATAAACCCCCCATAGTTTATTTTGAAATGAGCTTAGGAGTGTGCCATCCAAATGCCTCATGCTGTCAGGAGAAACCCTTAACACCTACTGTTGCTGACACTTCTGCTGATCCAGGAGTTTCTAAGCCAGGAAAGCAAGGTTCTTCACAGATGTGTATCAGCCCCAAAATGAAGAGGGGATACATTTAGATGAGAAAATTTTCTCTCAAGGAAAAAATGAAATTACTGCAGAAAGTCTTACAATCTTGTGGTGGTCTGCCAGGCAGCAAATCCCAGAAAGATATCTGATGACAAATGGCACTGTATGTCTGGTACAGGCTTCTGATTGATATTTCAGTCAGCTAGATAAGAGTGAAGATAGAAGTGAAGCAGAGGTAAGGAATCTAATCATTCAAAAAACACATGCTCACACAACATTATCTCTCTTCTGAGGGAAAATGAACATAGCAGCTCACTTAGACCCATGGCAGGCACAAGTAGGTAGTTTCCTAGTTCAGAGAAAAGCTAATAGTGTAGAAAAATATACTCTATTAATTTTTACTCTTAGCAACACATTAGAATTTGAACAATTTAGATGCAATTAATGGGACAATAAAATAATTGTAAAAACATAAGCAAGACTGTGATATTGTGCTCCTTGCAATTATTTTTAATGCTAAATAAACACACTGCTGAGAAAATTGTAATTTGTAGTTATTGCACAGTACTAAAAAGAGCAGTGTGATAGCCAGTGCCAGGTAAGCCCTCAATGAATAAACCAGTTTTTTATTGCATTCTGCAATGCTGCATTCTGACAGTGTATAAAAGGAGAGGGTTTCAGTGGTGATGTAGGTTCAGTAAAAGACAATCATGCCAACCTGTTCTGTTCTGGTTTTTGGAAGATGGAGAAAGGGAGGGGAGGGATAGCAATGTCTGTCACAGAGAAAAAAGGCAATGAAATGTGACCCTCTTTTAATTAAAGGGTCCCACAAAGTAATTTCCCCCTTTAACTTGTGATAATATGGTTTTGGCAGGAAGAGTAATGTGAACAAAACACTTTTCTTTAGAAGCAAAATCAAGGAGGGCAGGCAAATTGTATTCAGTAGCAATTTGTTGGGGAATTTGTCATTTGTTTTTTAAGAGTGCTTGGAAATGGACAGCAGGAGTGGGGTGTTTTGCTTGTGCCTTGTGAATGGCAGCTGCAGTGGGGTTTGAAAAGCTTTTAGAGAAGTCAGGGGATATTTTCCCATGGGAAATTATAGAAAATACCTGTCAGTTGTAATGGTAACTCATCATTTCAAAAGAAGACTAATGTGCTCTTTGGAAAGATATTTTATCAGCTCAAAGTCCTCTTTGTGGTAACATAAAATAAGGTAAATATAGTCAAGGCAGTGAAATCTTATAAACATCTTTTCAGCTTGGGGAATTTAAAGAAAGACCTATACAGGTTCCCTCTGGATTTTTTAACACGGTGTAAATAAGTACAAAAATTGTCCTTTTTCCCCCCATTTTGATAATGTCTGATATATCTATTCCTTATTTTCTGCCCATTTATGACCAGACTGAATCAATATGCTTAATTTCCTATTTTCCAGCCTAACAGTGCTTTCCTTGTGAAAGGACTATTAAGAGCATATGGCCAGAAGAGGTGGAGGTCCTTGCTTTTCCCCCACTGGTTAGTTACACTTTGGTCTGTATCCTTAGAGCTTCTGGAGAAGTGCACCATTCTTTTATATGGGGTGTAAGAAAAAATACAGCTGATGTAACTTAATTAGTATATCATGTCTCTCATTGTAGGGTCTGGCCTAGGAGGGGTTTTTTTATTAAGGTGAGATGCAGCATCTTGTTGAGCAGAGAGGCTGAATGACCCTGAAGTGGGTCTGCAATTAGTGAGCCACAGACAGGAGAAACTGTGCTGCATCTGACACACTACTCTGTGTTTTCCAGCCAGAAGAGACACATGCACAGTGCTAGGGAACAGCTGACAGCAAGCCTTTCTGGAAGAACAAGCTGTAACACAGCAAAACTTAATCAGTGCTGTCCTCCCTCTTTCCTGCTCTGTATGTCTTTATTTCTGCCTTGTGCATCTGCTGCTTCTATTGAAGACATTATTTTAGACATTAATGTCCAAACCAGGAATCCTGCAGAGGAGTCTTGCAGGGTGATGGGATTAGGTGGAGGCAGTAGGCTTTAGGAAATGGCCAGAGGTTAGTGATGCAATAGTTGTTGTTACTGACAAATCTGTTAGAACCAGAGGGAAGTGGAAATGTAAAGGCATGAGGAAAGGCTAAGTGCTCATACCAGATTTTACTATCCTAAAGATAACAGCAGGGTTAGATTCAAATAGCCTACCTTGAAATAAGTGGCAGCAGAGTCCTTTCCTTTGGTCTGCAGATCCATTTTGGCCCATCTTCTTGAGTAATCTCACCATTAAAACAAAAATAAAATATATATCATCCTGCTCTTAAATCTATCCATTCCAAAGCATGTGAGTCGCTGTCATTGTGCTTGTCCTGCAGCCAGATCAGAGAAGCAGCACACACTCACGTGTGAAAAGAGGGGCAGAGGAAGGCTGTTCTGAGAGCAGCTGTAATTAAACCACATCATCTTCCTGAGCCATAGCTCCAGCAATAACACAGCAGTGGCTGTGTCCCACAGTAATACCAGCTGGGCTTTTCTCTAGTGCTCTAGATAGATTTTCTCTGCAGAGATGCTCTTCTCTAGCACAGCTCAAGTGAGAGTGGCCCCTGTGCAGACAAAAAATGAGCTGTTGTGTCCATATTCCAACTGGGATCACACAAAAGCATCCTTCATGCTACTTACTGAGCAAATACTCAGATAACCCTGATGGAAGATGTACAGTGCTCTCTTGTTTGCATGTGTCACAAGATGATGGTGGGGATTGTGTTATGTTTTTAGGGACTGCTGCAGTTGCAGAAGTCTCCAGTGTCTGCCCTTTAGTTTCCAGAGGACACTCAGTCACACTGCCAGACTGGACTGTGGAAGGGGCACTAAGGCAGAGGTTGATGCCCTTTTTTAGAGATTCTCCCTCTTCCTGGCCCTCCAAATGCACTCAGTCTGGCAGTGAGGTGGCTGCACATTGGTGAGTGTGAATCAGCCCTGAAGGACCTCCTCAGGCAACAGTTGCTGCTGCTTTCAGTGCTGCCCTAAGCCCTTTGTGAATCTTTAATACTGATCCACAGTACTCAGAATTGTTTGGGTTTGTTTCTGTTGCATCAAGACATATTCTGATCCTTCTTCCCTTTCAGGGGAAGAGAGGACAGGGAGCAGCTATCCCATCTGAACCTTCTTCCCCTTTGCTGCCTGTAGCTGTCTCACCCTACAACAGCTGGATTTCTGGCCTGGTGCCTTTGACTATCTCATCATCTGAAGCTGTTACCTGATTCCACATCAGGATTACCATGTCCATCAGCCAGCATCTCCCAGCATCTCCCATATTTTTTCCCACTTTTAAGGATGTTTGGCTTGCATCTGTTTTTGTTTGAAAGGTGTTTCTGTTCTGCTGTTTATTCATATTTGAAATGTTCCTGGGACTGTTTCTTTTCACAAGTCCACTGGTTCCTTTGACAAGGGCAGAGGCATTTTTGGCTATCTAGAAATACCAGAGGAGAAAGGAACATGGTATCTTTGCCTCCTGAACATCATCTAGCAAATTATAAAATTTAATAACAGGTGTTCCATTACTACTACTATTATTATTATTTTTATTATGTTTATTATGTTTATTTATTTAGTTTTTTAGTTATTTTATTTTATGAGTCTCGTTACACCTAATTTGTTTCAGACATTGTAAGCCACCATATGGCATCAGTGGAAACCTGGTGAAAATGTATTTATCCTCTCACAAAACATATATAAAAATGTCAAACACATAATTAAATTAGAAGAAGTCATTCTCTTTAAGATATAATCTTACCAATTAGTCATTGGGAGCTTCTGGACCAAGTCTTATCAGCTGTCTGGCAGGGGATGTAGTGAAGATCTGTGTCACGAGTCAGGATGAGGTAAAGGAACTGTAAAAGCAGTGCTATTTCAGGTATCACAAACCAGTTCTGGGTTCTTGAAGATCTTGAGTGAAGTATTTTGTTCTTATGGATTTCTTAGGACAATCTCTCTTGGAATAGAGGAGCAAATGAAGCTCTATGGAGGACTGTTTTCTTGGTGCACAGCCATGGCATAGTACAGCCTGGGTATCTCCCACCAGACTTGCAGTTTACATCTGGAGTTGGAAGTCAAGAAACCTCTTTTAATCCACTGATTCAGATAGGCTTCCAGAGGGCAGTTCACATTTGAGGCAGTATTACTCCTCCAGTACATATAAAGTAATCAAGTTCTAAATTTATGAAGTAATTTATTTAAATGTTTTCAGTTCTGTGGGATGAAGCCAGCCTATGAGATCTATCTCTGCAGCCTGGCTGAATTTGCTTGGACAAGAATTTGGCTTCCAGGGAATGAAGAGGTTATGGAGAAGCCAGGGAGAGCCTCTTTAGAAGAGGAGAGCTTGCTCCACAGCTCTAACTTTATGAAAGTGTGTGGTACCACTACTCCTTTGCCCAATACTTAGGTCAGTCATTTTTCTGGTTAAACACTCTTCCTAAAAGTCAATTGCATCATTAATTCTCCATTCATTAAATATGAAAGTAATAGATTTATTTTTTGTTTCCTTTGCTGTGAATGTGACATAAATTCATCTGTTAAGCCAGGCTTGGAGCAGGTCTAGTCAGCATCTGCTTTCAACTGCTGTGCCCCTTGTGCTGTAGACATGTCTATGGTGGCAGCAAATCCCCATCACAACTTTCCATCTAACACAACAATGGGAATATTTCGTAGATTGGTTCCATTTTTTGAGATGTTTCTGTAGCAGTTTAATGTCATCTGGTGGACACTGCTGCCCAGTTTCTGGCAGGTTTCTAGCTCCTCTTTTGCAACGCCTACAGCAGTGTGGAGAACTAATTTAATGAGTTGATCTATGTAGAAAATAGCCACTGTAAAGACTAATGGCTACTGAAGCATTAGGGAGATTGTGTACTGAAACATTTTTCATTAGCAAGCTTTGCATCATGCAAGTGTGTTCTCACCTCCTGCATGCACACAGGTTTGTGCATGTTCCATTTGGAGTGTGGGACTGTAGGGATTCTGGTCCATGTTCTCACCTTCCTCTGAGAGACAGTACTGCCAAAAGCAGAAGGACTGTACTTTTTGAAAGGTGGCACCTGTTGTATTTGAGCTTGCAGGAATAGCTGCTGTGGTCCCTTTCCAGACCACCCTGCTCCATGTACCGTGTATTTGTGTGGGAATGGTGCATGCTGGGGTTGGCCTTTGAAAATCTGTGCCAAACTACTTGCTGTCAAACTGATCCAGACTCCAGTGGTGGAGTTGCTTACCCCTGTAACAGCAGCAGCACTGCCACTTCAGTTTGCTTCCCCAGGGTCCACAGTATCCTGTTGTTCCAGAGGCAGACAGGGTGGATCAGCTGCAGGTTCTGTCTGTGATGGAGCAGGTGTTGGTCTCTTCCCAGAGGAAGGACGGGCAGTTCAGTGGTTTCCTCCATCCACAGATGGCTCTGTCAGGTGGTGGGGATGAGAAATGGGCAAGTGGGCAGAAGAAGTGATGGGATAACCCTGGGGCAGGCCACCAGACATCACAGACCTCACCTTCATGTGGGCCTCTTTTTGCCCTCTGAAGACAAACAGGCAAAAGTTCATTCTTTGTATATTTAGCAGTTGTTTGGTGGTGGTAAGAGGGCAGTTTAGGGAGGGGGCTGCTTTCCTGTACCCATCCCCCTCATGCCAAAGCTCTCCCCCATGTCTCTAGTAATGGCTATTCACTGTTTTAAAGTGCCTTTCTTTTGTGATGTTATTTAGCACAGGCTTCAATTAAAAGCAAGCCCAGGGAAAATAAGGGGTGGTTGCCTAGTAACCAATTGCCTTGGGATCTGGAAAGATACAGCAGAAATAAGGGTTAATTTTTGCAGGTGAAAGTAGGAATGTCCAGGGATGTGGGTGGTGGAAGTTGTAAGCTAAAAAGATCGAGGATGTGTTTCAGAGAAGCAGAGTTCCTACTGGGTTCTCTCTGCAAATAACAACACGAGATGAACGGTGTTTATTTAGTGAGAATCCACACCGATGGAAAGTTAGAGAGAACACAAGCTCACTCTTTGAGGGTGCTTCCTTGTGTGTTTGATTTACATAATGTGCCATGGTATTGCAAGGTTTTCTATCTCTGCATCTCATTCACAGTTCAAAGCTTGCCTTAAATAAGCAGCTGCACATGGCCACATAGCCTCAAAAATAGTGACTGCTTTTGTACACATGTTCCCTGGGGTAGCCTGGTTTCCCCAAGGCACCCACAGGTGTCAAAAGATCAGTGTTAAATACTTTAGGTTTATTTTGAGAGAGTCAAGGCCTGCAAAGAGCCCCTGGAGGCTTCATACCTCTGAAAATCAAGCAGCAACCATGCTTCTTCAAAACTTCCTACTCTGCTTATTTTCCCTGCTTTCATATATTTTAGGTCATTTTAGAATAGGATAGATAGAGAAGAGAGATGGTTTGTGTGACAGTGCTTGCCACTCATGATAATGTCCTTGGCCTATGTGTCCAAACAATCTTGAACTGAAGAGCATGAATCCAGGTGTGGAGCTGAGTGACCTTTTGGGATGCCTGTGTCCCAGTGGAGAAAGCTGAGTGAAGGAGCTAAAATGCAACAAATCAGATGTGAAGGTACCTAACTGTGCTTCAGCTTGGACTCTCTGATGGTGTCATCCTGAGGTGTGAAACTCCTCTGCAGATGTGGAGCTGATTCCCTGTGAAGGTAATCAGGCATCCTGGGAAATCCTTTGCACATTAATGCTACATGTGCAATATGCAGTGGTTATTTTGTCTGGATATTAAACTCCTCTTTTTCTCACTGATGAAAGCAGAGGATAAAATTAATCCTTTTCACATGCTGTTGTTATTTCTTTGTGCTTATTTATATTAGGACAGCATTTTAGAAGCCTTCCATGTGGGCCCTCCCTACTGCACTCAGTGCTTTATGGGTATGGACTGCAAAGACTGCAAAAGACTGCATGCTAACTATGGCAGAAAGCATGCAAATAGATATGGGAGAAGAAAAAGACAGTAGCGCTCTCTTACAGTAAGTCATGATCCCAACAAATCTGTCAGGTTTTTTGTAGACATCATGCTAAAGGGAAATCTCTAGATTCCTTCCAAGATTGTTCAAGAAGACAGTTGTGGCCTCACAGTTGTTATGAACAAACTTTGCCCAGAAGTGGGAGCCTCTTGGGAGAAAATCTGATTGCCTGATTGGAATTTCTTTGACTGGGTAGCAGAGGCAGGTATCTCTGTAAGAGTTAAGATCAATAGCTTGGTAACAAGAAATTATGAGTAAAGATAGGTTCCACTCGGAGGGACCATGACATGAGAGTCTTCAGATGTTTCTGAGTCTGCTGTTGCAAATATGAATCCATTATTATCAAAACAAGGAAACAGAAAATAGTCTCCATGGCAGCATTTTGAATGGAGGGAAAGAAGGACCAGGAGAATATGTGAAGTGCTACAACACACAGGTGATGAACTCTGTTTCTCAGGATAGCCATAAGCTTGGACAAATCTCCATTTGGAAATGAAAAATATTGTAAGGCTAAGAGAGAAATACTGCCAAGACTTAAATATGTTTTTAATCTGCACAAGATTGCCCAGGTCCTTGGCAGAGCGCAGTTTGAACTATTAAACTGATGACTGCATTGTTGTTCATCAGATTTTACATCCTTTGGGCCAGGTACAGTTATCTAAAGACATCCTCATGCTACAAGCTTCATGTTAGGTGCACTCTGGAGAAGAGGAATGTATGTGTTTGGGGTTTTTTCAGTGTTTTATACTAAAATCCTTTGGAGTATAATTTAAAATACAGTATCCCTTCACTCCTCAGAGAAGGATATGTGTGCTGGGCTTTCATGTGGTATCCCACTTAGACCACAACAGCCACTCTAGAGGAGAGCTATCCTGTGGGACAGCTGTATTTTGCATTGAGATTTACCAGTGGGCTATCCGGTGGGACAGCTGTATTTTGCATTGAGATTTACCAGTGGCAAAGCATTTCCCTGTTTCCCCATTTCCAGTAATTGAGGTTTATAAGTAATCAGCTTGTTCCTGAGCAAAGAAGCAACTTTTTTCATGATCATATGAGCTTGTAAGCACAAGGTGTGCTCAATGTGTTTATGAAGGAGCTACAGGCAATAAGTTTTTTTAATTAAATTACTTTGACCTAGAATGAGATTTAATTAAATACTATATTAAACAGACTTAAACAAAGAGGCATTTAGTAAACCACTATGCAAATTTAAAGGTAATAAAAATTTGAAATCTGTCAACTTTACGTTATCTCTATAATTGATGCTAAATGTGAACAGATCAAATACACTTTTTTATTATTGTTTCTTTTTAATTTTTTTTTTTGTGCAAGCTAAGATTGCTAATGATTCCTTTGAATTATTTCTGTATCTATCTGATCTGTTGGATTCATCATTAGCGTGGGTTTCTTTGGGGTTGGTAGTTACTGGTTGGTTTGGATGCACCAAAGAAGTCTTGCATAATACAGAAGTGACTGGGCACTCATTAGAGAAAATAAGCTAAAGTAGTAACTGAAGACAATAATAATGAAGAAAGTACTTCTAACCAGAAATTTTGACTAGTGACTCTCCAAGTTAGGCTGAAAAGAGTGGCTCAAATGTAAAAAGTACATGAAGCCAATAAAATAGATAAACATTCTCCAAGAGTTTCTAGAGTTGGAACTGGACCAAGTCCACTAGAGCAGGACTGTGTTCAGTTGACCAAGACAGCTGACTAACGTAATTCTTGAGACTAAGGTCAAGAAAGCATTGAGCAATATTCATAATTTTCTAGCCAAGAGTGACCGACCCTGGCTTTGAGTGATAAATAAGCAATATGCATACATCAAAAGCCTTTAATAAATGCCTGCAGTTAGGCAGTATGCTCCCAGATGTTGAGAAACCTGGTTCTGCTGTTTGAAGCCATAGATAAAATGAGTGGTGAAGGGAGTGCCTCTGCTCTCAAACCTCACAGGGAGTCAGAAGTGAGCGTGACTTGTGGGCCCAGTCTGTGCCTGCCTCTGTAAAAGCCAGGGCTTAACTAAGCTGACATATTTCTGCCCTGGTGACATCTGTTCCTGCTGCTCTGCAGCAGCTGATGTGACCCAGCTGTGGATCAGCATTTATGAAGGAGCTGAGGATTATGTGCTCAATATCTTTTCAATACATCCTGCTGCAAACTTTGCTGATTTCCAGGGCAACCTCTGGAGAGCAATCCAAATGTTCAGAAAGCTGCCAGCTCTCCCTCTTGCTGTCCTCTGCATTGTCCTCCTCTCCTGCTCCCCTGCCTGGCCCCCCTTACCTTGGGAATTCATCCATCCCCAACCACCTCAAGAAATTATTGTGGTTTTTGCTTTCAGAATTGCAGCATGTGTCTCAGAAAATCATAAAATACCCACAGCCAGTTGAACAGGCAGGATTTAAGATGACCTGCAAAAATCTGGGGAGAATAGAATATAACCATAGATAAAAATTACAATTAAACTTCTATTTTCTGAAAGAGAAAAACCTCACGAAAACAATGGGCTCTCCCATTTACCCTCCAGATTACAAGGTAACAGAAATCAGTTCTTATTGTATCGAGTCCTTAAAAAAGATCTGCCTTTCTCAGCGTATTTATAAATTAGTCTGACTTTGAAATTGTGGCATGTGAATGGTTTCAGAGGTGAAAAGATGAGCATTATTTGCATAATAAAATCACAAAAAGAGTGAGTATGCAAAATGTAATTTATTTAAAATTCACCCATCCAACATGCTGGGCACAGGTGCAGAAGATTAATAACAAAAATAGTTACCTTCTGCATATAAATTAATGACAATGTCCAGAACTAAGAGCTTTCTTTCCCACACTCAGAAAAACCTTTGGAGAAGGGATATTCAGCATGATCTGACTGTGACAGATCCTGTTAGAGCAGGGAGGGTGAGGGCAGGCAGTCCCATGCTCCCCTGTGCCAGCAGCAGATTTTCTGAATACTCCATGGGGTTTTGGCTATGAGCTGCCATGGGCCAGGGTAGCCAAACAAGCAGGCCTGAGGGGCAGCAGTGCCTCTGTCAAATGAAGCACATTATAAGTGCTTTAAAGGATCTGCCCTTGTGTTCCAGAGACGTTTGTCCCTTTTTTTTCCTTAATCAATGTCTGTGCAGTCGGTTGACGCAAAATGGATGACTGGAAGGTATTTGGTAATTCCAGGATCTTGTAAAAATAACTTCTTTTTTTCTATTACAAGCAAAGGTGACTGTAATGGTTGCAACAATGACACTACATTTCTGACAAAAACTTGATGAAGAGATTGGGTTTTATTACAGTTTTGTGTTACGTGGTTAGTGATGCGTTACACTTGAAAAGCCCAGACAGAGACAGCCTAAATTCTTCCTGCATGCCCTGTATTTTCTAGTAAATGGTTTCTGAAGGTCTTACCCCCAGGGACTACTTGGCCAAGGCACAGGGAAGGATATTTGAGCTTGGATTTGATAAAGAATACGTCTGAGCTCTTCTCTCCTAACTTTAGACCCAGTGATGTGACCTACATCTTGCCTAGTTTAAATGTCTACCTCCAGATGGAATGAGATGAGCTACACACCAGAAAGGTCTGTTGTTGTCTGTTGTGGAAGAAAGGAAGATGGCCACTGACCTCCTGGCTGTTCTGCTCTGTGGAATGCTGCTGCTGGCTAAATGAAACCTTTCCTAAGGGGATTGAATGGTGGCCTGGAAATGGTCAGTAAATAACTGTTCATGGTATTGGAAGTAAGTCTGTAAGGGCATGTCTCAGGAGGCTTCATAGCAGAGATTAAAGCATCTGAATATCATAGACTATGGGAAGAACAAAGACTACTGTTAGATTTTTTATGGGTTTATGGTTTGAATATATGATTTGCAAATATTATTGGGTTTATTTCAGCTGAGTTTTTAAAATCAAGCCCATGCCGAAAAGCACATTTGAAAACTCCACAAGCAGCTTGAAATAAACAGGGGGTTGTCTGTTAATCACTGTTTTGCTTATTCTGCTGCTGTGTGATCCATTGATGACCCTCTCTGCTCACTAATAACATTGGTGGTATCCATACTGCATCTATACTGTGGGATCTGGTGCTGCTTTTCAGCACTTGGGTCTAGCTACTTCTCAGCTCCACAGTGGTTGAAGGCTCTCATTTCCTTCTTTCAGTAGACCCCCAAACTTTAGTTTACATATAGAGAAAGCCCAAATAGCAGAGCATCACAGGACACTCCATGGGCCCCCTAGGTTGGCCATCAGATGGGAATAATTATAGAATCATAGGATTGTTTAGGTTGAAAAAAAATTTTTTGTCAAGTTCTACCCTTAACTCAGCACTGCCCAGTTCACCACTAAACCATGTCCCTAAGTGCCACATCCACACATCTTTAAATACCTCTAGGGATGGTCACTCCACCACTGCCCTGAAAAGCCTGTTCCAATGCTTGAGAGTCCTTACTGTGAAGAAACTTTTCCTAATATCCAGTCTAAACCTCCCCTGGTGCAACTTGAGACTGTTTCCTCTTGCCCCATCGCTTGTTGTTTGGAAGAAACTGACCCCCAGCTGGCTACAGCCTCCATTCGGTGGTTTTAGAGAGAGATAAGGTCACCCCTGAGCCCTCTTTCTCCAGGCTAAACACCCCCAGCTCCCACAGCTGCTCTCATAAAGCTCAGGCTCCAGCCCCCTCACCAGCTCCAACCCATCCATGTCCATCTTGCAGTAAGGGGCCCACAACTGAGCACAGGGTAATTGTGGCCCAGGTGCATTTTATAACTCATTTCTGCCCTATATGATAAGCTGAGCCATGGTGATTCAGTTCATCTGAGCATAGATCAACACAAAGGATTTAATTTAATGCTTGCCTTTGCTTCCAAAGTCCATTGTTCAAAGGTTTATAGAACAAATCAGCAAAAGTTTTGTTATGACAGATAACATGATACATTTTCTTCCTGCTTTGCTTTCTTCACCCTTCCATTTCTTCTCCCTCTTCTGAACTGGTCCATATTGTCTCTTTCTGCTCTGCTTCCAGTTCTCCCACAGTGCACAAATGCCACATAGGTGTCAGCTGACCTTTCCGTCTATAGTAGGCTGAGCTGCTACACAGCAGGTGTAGCTGCACAGGTGTTTGCAGCACCTGTCCAGGGCTCTCAGCCTCAGTACTGACAAATCAGTAGATGGCAGCTGAGGTGAGTCTGCAGCTTGAAGGGAATCAGGTGAATGAGAAACAGGGGAGGAAGAGTTGTACCCTGAGCATGGAGTTGCTCCACCCAGAGACCTACTCAGAAGCAGCAGCCAGAGAACTGGCAGTTTCCATCTCCTGGCTGTTATTAAATGGTATTGATCAACAGGAGGGATGGCTAATGCTAAAAAAAGCCCTGGTGTTGGGCAGCTGTCGGTGCTCTCTCCATTCAGACCATGAGTTTCTATCTGGGGGACAAGCAAGCCAGGATAAAATGAGTGTGTTCAAGTTGAAAGATCTCTTCTAGGCACATTTTGCCTAGGTCAGAAGGGCATCTCCGTGTGGGAAAGTCAGAGACAGACTGAGGTGCTGAGCTACGAGGGCGGAGCTGTCAGAGGTAGATAAAGATGATGGCCCCCACAGCCACATTTGGAGTGCAGAAGGAAATCACTGGGCAGTAGGAGTGGAAGAGGAGCATGTGGCAGGCAGAAAATACATGATGTGGTCAGAGAGTGAAGGATAAATTTCAGTGTTGACAGCATATGGATAAATGGATCAGCAGGATCTGCACTGATAAAACTGACACCAAATGCTGTCACTAAGAGAGCTGCACAACTAAACAAGAATTTAAGAATGGAGGCAGCAGTAGGAAGAACTGACAGAGCAGCACACAGGTAAAATGAGGCAGAGAGAGATCATTCAGCTTCAGTCCTCTGCCTTTGCTATCTTCCTTCTACATCCAGAAAAAAACCCTTGAGGAATGAGACAGGAACAAAAACAATTACCATAATTTGCCATAAATCTCCTTTTGGCCCTACTTTCTCTTTCCTATGCCAGTGGCATAATGGGAGGTCATCTCCTGAGAGCATTTCCTCTACCAGATTTTTAGAAGGTGCAGAACAAAGATGTTCACTGTGAAGGATGAAATATGGCTGATGCCCTTTATGAAGGAAAATTGTTAAGGGTAGATTTGAGCTTTAGTCGTGCTGGTAATACATAGCATGGTATGCTGTCCAGATGTGGAGAATGGCTTCTTATTTATTCTTGATGGAAAAAGTATGAATGATCCTAAATACTGCCTGCTTCTGAAGAGATTTGTGGCATGAGCTTAATGTGGGCTTCTCAAGAAAGTATGAGAGGAGAACATAAAATGAAACATGGCTGTTTATAATTGGAGAACATTCTCCCCAGGGGACCATATCACCATTTTTTAATGAAAATTCAGTGAACTAGATATTTAGTTAGCCCAAGGAAATGTTTTCAGTTATCAATTAGAGGAAGTATGGGTGTTCTGTTGCTTGAAGATGCCATATCTTAAAATGAATCAGGATGCTGGATAATTATCATTTTACTCCTTATTAAATTGCTTCTTTTTCCTCCAGCAGTGGCTGTAGCAGCTGTTTAGCCACATTCATTACATTTGTAGAGTAAAAGTTTTTATTTTAACCCCAAATACTAGGACTAACATTAGTTTTTTTAAGTTAGTTTTTCAGCTGATAGTTAAATACTGAATGAATTGGAATTTAGTTGATTTACTGTTTAAGTATCATTTAATATAAAGGCAAATTTCTAAATGTGAGTTGAGTTTGGAAAGAACTTAATTATGAAGTTGCTTTTAGTGCTGTTGTAAAGATCTGCATTTTTGAGAATTTACATTAAACATGCAAAATTATTTGCTTTTTAAAGTGATTTAGCAAAAAGGATTTGTACATGAAAGATGATTTTTCATGAACGTTAATAAGGCATGGATAAAAAAAAAAAATTGAGCATTCACTCAGAACTGAAGCCAAAGTACAATTCTACTGTAGATGAGAAGATGTTTCAGTGCACTGGTCAAGGTAGATTTCATTGATATTCACAATTACAGGATGTTTCAAAACTTGGTGGTCATGGAGTAGTGCACTGAAATAGTGCTGCAGAAAAGTGAGGAGTTATATAACAAGCACAAGAAAAAGCACTTAACTGTAACATTTGTGAGTATCTCTGTGTGATAAGGACTGAAACAAATTTGTATGCACAGTTTTGCAGGGGCTGGGCTGTAGTTCCAGTCACATTCTCATGCTGACTCTTGGCCTTCTTTGTCTTAGGTCTTGTCCTATGGGTCTCACAGGATTTGTAAGTTATCTTTCTGAATTTTATCTGAAGACATTTCTAAGCAGTTTCAGATCTGTAGATTGAGGACAAGATGTTGAATTGGTTGACAACACACCCTAGATGATGAAGCTGAAGGATGATATGCAAATATTGACTTGAGGAAACTGTGAAGCTGTAAGTGCACAATAGGGTACCTTACAGTTTGAGTTTGCATTAAATGCATTTCTGCTTTAGTCCTAAAGTCTCACACTGTTTTACTCAGAAAATTAGAGACTTTTGAGTAAAGTACAGCTATAAAACATAAACTACTTTGCATTGTCGGAAAAACCAATTGCAAACAAGAAGAGCTGAGGTGGGAAGGGATCTCTTGAGACTCTCTAGTACAAGCCCCCTGCACAAAACATTATCATCTAGAGCAGAGTACTCAGGTTTACCCATTCAGGCATTAAATCTTTCCAAGCATACAGACTCCATAACCACTTCGGACAATCTGTTCCAGTGTTTGATTATGAGCCCAGTGAAAAGCTCTCTTATGTTTAAATAGAATTTCCCCCTGTCAGATTCAAGCCCATTGCCTTTTGACCTGTCACTGGGTGCTGCCTAAAGGAGCCTGGCTCCATCTTCTTCCCTTCTTCCATCAGATGTTTACGCACAGGCACGTATTCCCCCAAGCCTTCTCTTCTCCAGAGCTGAACAGGCACAGCTCTCACACCTCTCAGTCTCTCCTTGTATGACAGAAGCCCCTCCATCATCTTTGTAGCCTTTTGCTGGACTTGCTGCACAAAGTCCCTGTCCCTCTTGTACTGGGAAGCTCAGCACTGGACACAGCATTCCTGACCTCAGTTTGTCACTGGTGCTGGGCAAAAGGAAGGATGACCTCCCTTGCCCTGCTGGCACTGCTGGCCCCCTTCACTGCAAGGGCCTGGTGCTGGCTCATGGTCAGCTTGGTGTCCACCAGGACTCCCAGGGCCATTTTTGCAAGGCTGCTTTGCTGCATTTGCCTGAGTTGTGTCATGGTGCCTGGGTTATTCCTCCCTGGAGGCAGGATTTCGTGCTTTCCTTTGCTGAAGTTCATGGGACTGACACTAAAACAGCAGATTGTGAGACTCACTGGAACTAGTTTGTTTCCTAAGGAGAGGTGGACAGAATACATTGAATGTTAGATAAAATGGTAGGATTAAACCTTGTCATTCCTTAGACTGGCAGAGCAGGAACTCGTTTCCTGAACTGCCAGCATTTGGCTCTCACAGTCAGATGGAAGTTTCTGATTAAGAAGCCTAAGCCTGCAAGTGCTGGAAGTCTGTGGGTGCCATACCATGAGGTGGAATGTGGGAGTGATCCATCTTTGTTAATGCTGGGTCATTTTTAGATGCAAAAATAGTGTGGTTGGGTACCTAACTTTCACCTCCGTTTCTGCAAGCTTTTTCTTTCAAAAAACTTAAAGAACACTTTTTGGCTGATACATGTTCATATCCAGATAAGCCAAATGTACTGCAGCTTTCCCAAAAACTGCAATCTCGACGTTACAGCTTTCCTGGCATTCACAGGCAGTGCTTGAAGGCAGTCTGACATGTTCAGTCCAAGTGAAGGTGTTGTGCATACAATGAAAGACCTCTCATTGTTTTTAACCTTAACTGCAAAATAGCATCGAGCAAGTGCAGGCAGGTTTTTCTTTGTGTGTTTTCAGCTTAACTGTAGTTTGAAAACAGATTAACTGAATCGCAATGTAGAGGAGAAGACAAAAAAAAATGAAAAAGAGAAAATAAATGAATAAGCATCTGCTCAATATTTAAGATCATTATTATGAAAAATATCAAGATACATAGGCATTGTATGCTATTAAAGATTTAAATGTGTTAGGTCGTAGTTGGACCAAATATTTTTCTGAGAATATCTGCTCTCCAAGAAAACCGTTTGGCAAGACTGAACAGTGTCCCTTCTTCAGACTTGCCCAAAGGCACTGAGTAGTTTGCCTTCTGAAACTGTGATGAAGGAATGCCTTCTACCTAAAGAAACTCTCATAATGAAATGGCTCAAAATCACTCAAACTACAAATAAGCCTTCCTTTTAGCTAGAAGTTAATCTAGGATGATGGCATGATGCATCATGAAGAGTTTACTTTTGCCTGTCCTGAATAATTTCAGTTAAAATCAGGTTTCTCTCTTATGTCACCTTCTGTTTACAGTCCTCCCAAAAATTGCACAGCAAGTCCATTGCTATGTTGACAAGCCAGTTGTGTTTTCTGTTGGGTCTCCTTGAAACAAAATCTATGATAAATCTTTGTGTATCAAGTCTGTTGTAAATGAAAGAATGCATGCACTGCTCGCTGTCCCAGGACCAGTATATTGCTGCATATGTTGCTGTATATTGTTTTGAAATGTAACACAAAGCTCAAAGAATCGAGATTTCCTGGCATGATAATATATATTCAGAGAAATGTTGCTGGTGTCAGGACTTGTTTTGAAGTGTTTGGAAGGGGCTCAGGGAGGAGACGGGGAGCATACGGGGGATGGCTATCTTTTCCAGACAGTTGACTGATGCTGTGAAAAACCCAGTTCACGCACAGGAGGCACGACTTCACAGCTCTGCTTTTCACATGTTGCTGTCAGCAAGTCTTTCAGAAAGGATCAGTACAGAAATAGGCAGGTTTGGTGCCCGCCACCCATCCCACCCTAACACCATCTGGTGAAAACAAGAAACCCTGGGAGCGGTTTGTGCAAGTGGGTTTGGCAAATGGCAAATAACCTCACCTGCACTGCCTGGGAAACACTGCCTGGTGTCATTTTGTCAAAGGATAATGAAGAAAGGGAAAATATCTTGATACTACATAAAGTAAATTCTTGTGCAAATGTAAACATCATATTTAGATCAAGCTTTTCTTATGCTATGAGCTTTTAATTAAATTAGTTATGCAATCCCTAGGCAAAAGCAACTGAATATTTTCAAGTTTGAAATTTTATGGGGTTTAGCATTTATTTTGTTTAACTTCATTTCTGTTCACTGAAATACAGAGAATATTTTAGATTCTATTAGGAAGAAATTCTTGACTGTGAGGGTGGTGAGACACTGGAACAGGTTGTCCAGAGAAATTTTGGATGCTCCAACCCTGAAAGTGTCCAAGGCCAGGCTGGATGCAGCTATGGGCAGCCTGGTCCAGTGGAAGATGCCCTGCCCGTGGCAGGAGGTTGAAACAAGATGAACTTTTAAAATCCTTTCCAACCCAAACCATTCAATGATTCTATGATTGTCATAGGATTGAGATCACTATGTTTCAGACATCCCTTGCCCTTTTTTGCCAGACCTGGCACAGGCTGTGGAGAATTGAATGGGTCTGAAATTCTTTGTTGAATGTTTTTCAGTCTTTTCTTGTTCCTGGAATTGCAGTCTGCAGAAAGATGTTTGAGTGCATTATTTCCTATGTAAAAGAATGTAAAGTCATTGGTCCATTTCAGGAAACGGGGCCTTTACATAATCATAAAATAGGTTTTAGCAAAAACTTTTTAATAATTAGATATTTCATGTTTTCTAAAATTTCATAATCATAATTCATTTTGCTTAACAGAGCAGACACTGGGAGATATATAGTGAAATTCTTTTACTTTTTCTCTGAGATGAGAAATTAATCTTTGGACATTAGTTGTGGTTTTATTTTTCTGCTTTCAGATTCACTGATTAATCCAAGCTTAGCTGTAAATGAACATATGACTCATTCTCTGGATAGCAGTTTGGAAAGGCAGTCTTTACATGCCTAGCTTGTTATTGTTTCACTTCCTTTTAATATTGTAAATTCTGCCTTCAGTATTAAAATAGATTGTAAGGGAAGCATGGTACTTTTTCAGAACCAGTCTTTACCCTAAAAGTCATTTTTGTAAACAGAAGTATCTACTGATCTTTTGGAAGTATTGACATTTTTTGTAAATTCTGCATTGCATAATCATGGGAATGACTCTTTCTGTTTTCATATTGCAAGTCTTTTGTCAAAATTGTCACTTTGTGAGTGGAAATGTTTAAAAGTTCAAGAAAAGCAGTGGGCTGGAAAACAGTAGAAAAAGCACTAGAGGGCAAATAGAAGGGGTTTAATTTTTTTTTAGTTCTAAATTCCTGGTATTGCTGTGTTACTTTTCTGAATCAGTCATATATTACAGTTGGAGAAAAATTAAGCCAAGTGCTTTTGAAAGTAATCCCCCTACTCTCCACAAAATTTAAACCCTCTAATCAGAACAGCAGTTTAAACATTGTAAAGTTTACTGACTTAATCATAAAATGTTGCAATACAGTAGCAAATGCAATCAAGAACCAGGAAATACATCTGATTCCGTGGGAGAGCATGGGATATCAGATGCATTACTTCCTCCAAGAGAAATCTCCTACCTGAAAATATTTCTACATGTACTGGGTAAAAGCAGGTAAATTTAACAATAAATTGTGATTGCTGCATTCCCTGCAGAAAAGTTTATAAAATATCTGTGCAGTATTGAAGTTCTTTATAGAATCACAATATTCTCTCTTTTCTCCTATGAAAAAATTATTTTCCAGATTTTTTTACATCTCTTGCCTTTCTTAAAAGTCTGTCTGCATGACTTGCTTCTGAAGGTAGCACTTCAACCCTCAAAATCTTAAAACTGTGACCAATTGTATGGTTCATTGTGACTGTGACAATATTTGTTATTTCTCTTTGAGCCACTGCTTCTGAAGTCATGCGAAATTACGAGTTTTCAGCTTTCATTAAGCAATAAAAAAGAAGTTTCTGGCCCTTCATGGTCTGGAGAGAACAGCTTGGAAATGTGACTGGTAACAAGTGAAAAATCAGAAAGCAGGTCAATCTCTCAGATTGATTTTTCACCCAGCCTTATGTTTCTGTGGAGGGGAGTCTGACTCTCATCTTCTGCTAAGGCTGACAATACTGTCAATATTCAGTGATCTCTGGCAGTGTATTTTATCATGTGTATCATCAAGATCAGAGTTTCAAATTTTATCAAAGATAAAATTGTTGATAGACAAAGTGATGGTAGAAATATGGAAAAAAGTGAGTACTTTGAAAAGCAATTCTGCGTGTGTGTGAGAGCTTCTGTTTTAAAATGTGCCCTGAAAGTTCCTTTTCTTCTGGGTTATTTATCTCTATGTATGTGTGTGGTTGTACACACCACTGGTCTTGCAAGAGACAAACCTGCACAGTCCTGGATAAGGCTGTATGGACTTTAACTCAAGACCTTTGATTGCTCAGACACTTTGAGGTTCCTGTCCTTCAGCTTGGTTTCACATAATACATCCAAACTTGTCTCCTCCAGGCAGAAGAGAAGAGTACAGGGCAAAGTTTTGCTATAATTATAGATGTAATAAACCATTTTTATATTTCTTCAGGAGCAGTTAACTGAGAACACCCAAAAGCTTAGATCCAGCAATCTACTATTTTAAGATTGCCCAGAACAAGTTAATGTTAGGTTTAGTGCCTTGTAATTTAACTATGGAAGTGCGCCTAAAATTTTTAGATTGAGTGTTGCGGACCTTAAGAAGTTGCTTCTCTGTTTGTATTTATATTAAAGTGTGTTTAATAATTTGCTGTTAGGTGCACAAAACTACAGCTACAACCCCAGGTTAGCTAATAGTAGTTGACAGTGTCTTTGTTTTTTCTCTGGGCTTTAGGAAGAAGCCTTTTTTTTCTGGGTTTTAGAGATTCTGTACTGCAACCTTAGCCTGATGTCAATGAGATCCAGAGATCCAGCCAGGAGTTAAAAGAGCACTATCCCCTGCATGCACACACACACACACACACACACACACACACACACACACACACACACACACACACACTCTCACTCCAGAAGTACTGATGGGGCTGTTCTATTGCTCAAAGAGGGACTTGGGAAGCTGCTGCAGCCTCTGGAGCTGGGGTTTGTTGTGGGGGGCTGCTTAGAGGTAACCAGGACAAGACTGACTGTGGCCACCGGGCTTCAGGCTACAAACCAAAGTGGGCTAAAAACCTGAGCTTTCAGCTAAATCTAGAGGAAAACATCTGTCCATGGTGCAAGACTAATCTGATAGTTCCACCAGGAACAACCCTGCTTCAGCCCTGTCTTAAGAGGACTCAATCCTGCTCCTAGAGGAAGGATCCCACCTGTGGAAGGAAACAGCCCTGATACATCCATAGCTGTCTCACCTTATACAACAGAAGTGTGAGTTATCTAATAAATAATCACTGAATTGCATTTATTTGCACATGGGAAGAGAGCAGGAGAGACAGGGGAGCATTAACTGTTTTTTGTTGTAAATGGCACAGAAAGGTGAGTCATGCCTGAGCAGCTCATCCATGAGGCTGCTCCCAGTTTGATGTGGACATTTAACTGGTTTGAGCCAAGGGCTATCCCACAGCCAGCCTCCAGCTTTAAATTTAACTCTCCTGCTTGGAAACCTGCTTATCTGAAAGTGTCTTTCTACACAAGAGGCTGGACAGAGTGCATGACATAAACTTGCTTCATCTGCCTGTGGGTGCCTTTCAGACAGTGACATTGAAGAGGAAACTGGTTTCCACAGATCCAGAGAGGCAGAAACAAAATGGAAAGAATGAATGAACTCAGGATGAAGGCCTGAGTGTCTTTGACTACATCTTACCATATTAAGTAGGGAAGAGTTTATACCACTAAAAAACCAACCCAAAACCAAAACTTAAAAAAAATCCCCAAAGCAAACAAACAAAACCAAAACCAAAAAACCCCAAAGAAGAAGTAGAAGGAAACATGTTTAAGCAGCTAAGGTGAGTCAGCATACTGGAAGCTAATGCACATGACTGATGAGATTATCTGTAAATCTCTTTTTCCACTTTCCCCCTCTTTCCCTAAATTACAGTTTAATGACTCTGCTTTTTAAAGCTTGGTGCTTTCCTGAAGCCCAAAATCTCTCTCTGTCCTGCAGAGAGGTCAGCTCCCTTCTCCTGCAAGGCACAGAGCTACATGCCCATAGGCTGGGGGCACATTTTAAAGCCCCAAACACATGTTAAAGCCCATCTGCTAATTATTAGCTTCAGGAGAGAATAACTTTGATTTCACAGTAACTATTTTCAAGGCCATTTTTTAACCTTGCACAGGAAGGATATTCAGTACCTTCAATCATGAGTGTGTGTGAGAAGATAATACTGCAGGGCCTAGATTTGTAGCACGTGCTGAGGCACCAAATGCCAAGGATAACCACACTTCTAATTGAGAAGCGCCATCATTAATTCAGGTATCTCATGTAATTAAGGGTAATTAATAATCATCATTAGTTAAGGTATAAATTAGGTGGGGTAAATGCAGCAGTAAGGTTAGGCTCTGGTGGATCTGATTTCTCTGTGTAATGGAGGAAAGGAGTCTCTAGAAGTTCTCCAGCTCCCATCCAAAGATATCTGTAAGGTACCTTGCGCAGTTACCAATGCCTAAACCCCTCACAGACCCCTCACATCCCTAACTCAGGCTGCCAGTTCAGCATCTTTCACAATTGTTAATCTTTTACTAGGGAGGTGGGGAGCTGGGATTTTGGCTTTTTTTTCCTTGCTTTTTCAGAATAGCAGTGCTTGCTAGCATGGCTGGGAGCACATGCACTGGCAGGCCCGGTGTGCTAATCCCCATGGGATGCCCAGCTCCTCATTTCCTGAGTACATGCTGTTCATCAGCGTGGGCTGACTGTGATGCAACTCCAGCCAACACCCTCAGTGTTCACAGTCCTGACATAACTTGATTGCAGGAATGGCTAGAGCCAAATCTGCTTTAACTTTTCTCCTTCCTCATGTGCACTTCAGTTTTGTGCCTGTGATCCAAGTTTGTAAATTCAAACCACTGCTCAGGAGAGGAAGGTGTGGCTTTCTGCTTTGTTCCTCCAGATAGCCTTAAAACAGGAACGGGGAGAAGGCAAAGTTACTCTTCCTTTAAAGAAATGCACTAATTCAAAGCTAGGTACTTGCTAATGTTTATCAGCCCGTTCAAACAAAGCTCCTATGGCTGTCTTTATGTTTAGAACCTTCTTCCTGGGCACCAATGAAAATTTCCAGTGAGAGAAACCTAGTACCACATTATTAAGCCTTTAAATAAGGTGCTTAAATGAGTGGCCACACTTCTATAAGCCCTCAAATTTCACTAAAAATGTTTGAAACGGTGGTAGCTGCTGTAGGTTTAGCATTGTGTTAAACAAAAAAAACCAAAACCCAAGAACCACCACACCTTCCCTTTTCTTTGTGCCTGCAAGGCACAAAATGCTGGTTTCTGTTCACCTCCAAGCAAAGGGTAATAGTGGATGTTGTGTTACTCTAATCTCACTGATGACTATTTTTACAAAACAGGCTACAGTACACTTACTGGTACATGATGGAAGGGCATAAATAATTTAAATAACAGTTGTCAAAATAAATGAGCAAAGTGCATTTTGTGATAAATTACACTCGGTTTTTTAATGTGCTTCTCACTTAGTTGGAAAATTCAGTAATTTGCATTGGATCACCCAGTCCTTACAGTGAATTAGCAAGCCTCTACTCTCTTAGCCATAATTTTAACCTTAACTAGAAAGGAATTATTTAGTGTAACTTTGGCAAGGGTTCCTCCTTAATATTCTTTTACAGCCATAGCCTTGCAGTATAATGTAAGTTATGTATGTATCCCAGGGACTTGGATTTTAGAGCTGAAAGCTGACTGTGAACAGTAAAGAATTTCAGCTAGCATGAATATATAATTGTTCTAAATAGAATTTTAACAACAATTCATATCACTGACTGCTTCATTCCTTCCATTGGTATGCAGATGCCAACCAAATTCATAGTGGTTTAAGGAGTGTGTAATGGGAAGTTACATTTTAGATGTGCAATACCAACATTAATGTACACATAGAGCATACATTTTCCTAATTTGTCTACTTGTGTGTTTTTAGGTAAACATAAATGATGGACCTGTGTTGTCACCAGTCTATTGTTTAACATTTATTTTCAATTATGGGGTTGTTTTTTTCACTTCCTCTCTCCTGAAACTAAAGGAGGCTGACACAGTTGAGCATCTCTGCAAATCAGAAATTAAATCCTTTTTCACTGCCATTCTGTGGGTACCTATGCTGGATTTTGCTTTGAGACTGGCTTTAAAGAGAAAAAGTGGCAGACAACCTAAAAAAAAAAAGCAGTAGGTTTCAGGTGCACTAGTAACAACCAAAATACTTTTTAAAAGCATTTAGCTTGCATGGGCTAGATAGGGAGATGAGAATATGTTTTTAAATAAATCATCCCTGATTAAGTATTACTGTGAGTCCATCTATGTGTTACTCAGACAAAACAGAAGGACTTAAATAGAGACTTTCAGAGGTAAGTCTGGCATGCATCGTGACACACCAAGGATAAGCTGGAACAGTTAAAAAATATTTTTGTTTGCATCTGCTGACAAGGTGGGTGTACACAGTAATCAGTGCCAACACAGAGAGACAAGATAAAATTTGATATCCAGACAGATAGACAGGTGTCAATAAGAGGCAGATTTGATTGTCTGTACAAAGTGCAGTCTTCTGCCATAGCCCAGATGTCATGTTCAGAGCTATTTTTGTCCTTCTTCTGGACCTTCTGTCTTGGCCATCAGTGACTCGAATTGGGGCAAATCATCAGCATTAAAAAGACCTTTGTTTGAGGGAATAAAACTCTAGAAGTACAAAAGGAATATTCCCCAGTCTAGATATCCTACCTTGAAATTGAGTTTAATGTTTCTACTGGAATGAGATTGGCTGTTTACATGATTTGATTTCACATTCAATATTAAGTTTGCAGACAGTTCCAAATGTGTAACACGGGGAAAGAAACCAGCTTCTGGCTGCTCTCTAATGCTGCACAGTTACAGGGGATGCTTTTAGATCCCCCAGAGCTGCTGGAGAATTTGCTATATCCTCATTCATAGTGTCTGCATGTGTACTGATTCCTTGTGAAGGCTGATCTAGAACAGAGGCTAGACTGAGCTAAAGTAGATATTTATTAAAAGGCCTCAATGGGCACACCTTGGGCAGCACAAGAGCCCAGCCAGGGCTACAGCCAAGATGAACCCAAAATGGTCACAAAAAATGGATGACCAGTCACAGGGTCTGACACTTTTATAAGTTCTGGTCCATTTGCATATTGGAGTTAATTGTCCAGTGACAGCTTTAGCACATGAAGTCCCATCCTTCTTTTCTCTCTTCAGTCCACATTGTTTATGTTGGGCTCTCAGGATCCAAATCATTTGTCCTTGGGTCCCCAGCTAGAGAAGGAATTGTTTTGTCTCCCTGCTCTGTGAAGAGAGCTTACTATCCCCTAATATGAAGCCCAGTCCCACACACTAAAGCAGTACAGAATCTGAAAAATATAAAAGTCGAAACCTGAGGCAGCAGTACAAAGACAGTTCTGTGTGTTTGTCTTGTCCCTTACATTAAGCAAGTGCAATGACATGGGGAGATTGTGAGTCCAATATTAGAAAGTCTGAAAAACTAAGAGGATTGAGAGCTACTCTCTGTTTAGAATGGATGTGCTTCTGGGTGAAGAAAGCTCCATCAGTACCAGTCAGACTAGAATGAGGTAATTTGCTGTGCAGTCATAACAGGATGTGTAACTGCTGGCAGATAGCTGGTATCAGACCTTCCCAGATTTTTATGTAGAGAAAAGAGAAGTCCAGCAATCAAGGAACCTATATGGTATTAATGGGGAAACTGGTCAACAGGGCACAGCTTCTATTCCAGTCTTCCAAATCCTTTTTCTGGTCCTTAAAATCTCAAATAAAATGTTACCACAATTTATAGCCAGCACTAGAGTTAGCAGTGATTTATTATAACTGGTATTTAAGCAGGGTGTCTTGGTCATTCCCAACAAAGTCAGTAATTCTGCTTCCAGGCAGAGATACAAGCACCAAGCAGGCTACTATCAGAAACCACCATTTCAGGGAGACGGTTTTTCACCTTTGTAGTGGTTGTCATGGTCTTCAAAAGGCAAAGTTCCCAAACAAGTTCTGTCTCTCACAATAACTCCTATAAAACATTTTTAGAGTGTGCTATTACACATCAGTATGTAAGAATGGCACTGCGTTACTCAAAAAAATCTGTTCTGTGTGTCTTCAGATCCAGGCATTGAGCCTTGGTTAACTGGAATAATTTAGTTACTTTTTCCCCCTCAGCTCTGTAGATGCAGCACAGCTCACAGTTCATTTTCTCAAGGGTTAACTGAGATTATGGTTGGACAGGTCAGGCCATTGGATTAGATAATCACTGTAGGTCCCCCCCAACTGAACTATGCTTTCAGTGAAAACCTTGCTCTTCTGCATCACTAAATCAAATTTTGAGGTTCCATCTCTCTGCAGGTATGTCCCAGATTTCTTGGTGTTCCCACTGCAGCCAGCAGTAAGAATCTCCTGAGAGCAATCAGGTTTAGTGCTGGGGACCAGAGGCAGGGCCTGGCTCTGCACTGTGTAGACAGTCTGCAGACATAAATAGTTAACAGCAGGAGGTATCCAAAAATAGTTGAATGAATCTGGGCCACACTTTCATTTGCAAGACCTTTGCTGGTACAGCAGCCCAAAAATACCAAGTGTGGTAGGTAGACTTTGAGTTGCATGTCTTACATAATATAAGTAACTAATGTTGTGTAATGGGGAGCAGATATTTTAAACAATCAACTGCTATGACCTTTAGTGGTGCTTCTCTCCTGGACTTTGGTTTCAGAATTGATCCAGATCCCTACCTCAGATTTTAAAGACCATTTTGAGAGATCCAATTGAACTTTTGGCTGTCAGAACACCTTAGTTTTAGCAGAAAAGGTTATCAAACTTTCCAAAAACCTCTTAGAGGCTGCTGCAAAGGTTTTGGAAGCGGAGTGTCGGAATAGGGGGCTAAAACATGGTCTCAAAACAGTTTTTCATGTTGGATCAGGTGAACTGGAGTTGTGTAAGATATTAGCCACTCAGTCCTGAGCTGATATCCTGGTCACTTGTCCTGCAGGCAGTCTGCCCTGGCAATAGGGGTCATCTTCTTGAAAGGTCTTTGCAAATGATATCTTGGCATGGTGGTATGGATGAGTTACTGGGTTTGTAGAATGTAGGTATTTAGTCCTAATCACTTGTGGTTTTTTTATATATATGTAGTCATGATCGGTAGATCTTATGTGATATATATGTGTACATATGTATGTTTCTTGTGACATTTTAGCTAGAGATACTGTAGACATGTAGCCTATCTAGATTTTAGACACAGAACCTGTCTGTATTTTGCATTTATTGTGTAAAAGTGTTCTAAAAGTGCTGTGCATGCCTCTGAGCACCTCATGCTGTCACAGCAGAGATGATGGCTGTCTAATGATAGACACAGTGAACTCCTTTGTTCATGGGCAAATGAGTATGTGGTTGTGCAGTTGGTTTGTAAAGCACACCTGGATGAGCAGCACTTGATAGAAGCAAGATAATCACTGTTCATTAAAATTTGTTTTAAGGTCATGTACATATATAGACTTTCATTTCTGTGTATTCTACTCCAAATCAGTATCATTAATGAAACTGAATAATTTGCTGTTAGCTGGCAATGTGTTTTCTGAGTAGCTAATTTTAAATATTAGGACTGTAACTGCAGTGCATATTTTTCCCACATAGTTTCTTTAGAAATGGCATATGCCCCATTTGTCTAATCTCTACTTCTGTGGTTACAAAATAGCCAGGTTACATAAAAACAACTAATTACATATTTGCATATAATACTGCTGTGGCTCTGCAGAAGCCATTTTGGGCTGTTCAATGCTTACAATTTCTTTCATTGAAAGGGCTTGTTATTTCACCAGCAGCACTGCAGAGTTGTTCCAGTCTTTGCTTGGAAACATTTTTTATCATTCTACTCCAACCGCTGTAAATGAAATAAATAATATTTAGTAAAATAAGTAATAAAATACAATAAACCAAAGTACTGCTAATGTAGTTCTTTCTGCCATTTAAACCTATGGGATTTTTGTAAGTTGGATTTCAGAGTCTTTGGGCAGAAACCAGCCTTTATTTAAGTGTTTGAATAGCACAGTGGGACCCCAATTCATGGCTGTGCATTGACAAAGTAACACTACTAAAAATAGTTTGCAGAGTTGGGCCCTCCAGTAGCAAAAGAAAAGTCAGAGAATGCATAATTTGAAGAAATGCTCTGGCTGTTGCCAGTGGGTCTGCTGTCCCTATTGTTATTTAAAACCAGAATTAGCTGTGCCTGTTATCTACAGTACAGTCTATCCATTTGCAGCCTGCTGGCTTCATTCTTTATTACCTTTCTAAATCTAGTTTAAAATCTATGTTTTTTGAGAGACCATAGTCAGCATTTGGGGAGACACAAGCCAGGGCTCCACGTTCTGAAGACTCCTGAAGACTCAGAGGCTCTGCTGCTGCCCTGGCCATTCCTCCCACTCCCTGCCAGGACCACTGGAGCCATGGTGGGGCTCTGAGGCAGATCTGGGAAGTAAATTGGTTTAAAGCCTTGGTCTGGCTTTTCTGATGGGCTTGTTTCACAGGCCCCTTGTGTTGGGCCAGCAGGAGGGCAGTGGAGGAAGGGGAGGAAGGACTGGAGAACTGTCTCTGCCACTGAGTGATTCTTCACATGGAGCTGTGCTCCCAGCATTGTGTGCATGCTGGAAGCACAGCCATGGCCTTCAGCCCACAGAGGGAAGCCAAATCTCTTTCCATTGCTTTAAGGTGCAAAAAGAAAGCTGTTTTAGCAGTGAACAGAATGACTCCCATCAGGCACCCCCAAGGAACGCTGAATTTGCACACTCTTAACAGCAGAGACACCAAAATGCCATGAGGAGTTTGCATAGGTAGGGATATTCCCTGTCTTGGCATTGCATAAACCATGTTCTTTAGCATAAAAAGCTAGAGCACACATAAAAACTTGTTTTCTAGGAGAGAAGGGTAGCTATTGGATCACCTTTTTAAAATACCAGATTCAGAAGTCTTACCTCTTTACCAGTGATTTCACAGGTTATTTCCTGGTGAAATTCTTGAGACTGAATCAGAAGCAAAAAGGCTTTTTTAAAAGCTTTTTTTTTTTCTTTCTACATAAGGCCATTAGTATCTGCAAGAGGAAAATCTGGGTTGGATTTGTAGCAGTGGATTGAGAAGTGCTTACTGGAGTGGCCTGGTCTGTGTAACAGCAATGAACAATTGTCATATGCAATGAAGAAATAAATACCTTTTATCTGTGTCAGAAGATGTAATTTCCTGAGACATTAGGATGACTTTCTCATTTGGAATCTGGGCCCGGAGGTTAGACAAAAGTTCTTGTTGGCAGGCAGTGCCCAATGATCACAGAGAGTCTCCTGGATGCTCCACAAAGGCCACAGATACAGTAATCTCATGGGATTCTCTAACCAGAGAAAACTGGAAAAAACAGGGAGCCCTGAGCTGCAGCAGCATGTTGTAGTTACACCCTAGTGAGGTGAGATCATTTCTCTTTGTAATCTCAGAGTGGAAAGCAGAAGCTGAATGACAGTCTCATTAAGAAGCTGACATTTAACACATTTACAGCTTTCCCAGTTCCCATACCCTTCAGGACCAAATTCCAGAATCCTCAAACCTGAGACTTTTCCAGAAAAAAACTTTTTTATTAGTGGGGCAAACCGGCTGCTCCTGAACATCTCACACTGTTTTTCTGATAAGTTTTCTGTTCAGTTTTGCAGTCTCTGCAACACCACAGCTTCCTTTTTATGTCCATTTAGGCATTTTATGTGTACAGTGTGTAAATAGTGACTCTTCAGGAGCCTAGGGCATGGATCCTCCCAGCTGAACTCTTAGCCAACCAGTCCCAGAATCTATTTCTTCATGATTCACCCAGCCTTGTCCAGCCTTAGTGGGGATGAGTGCCAATAGAAAATCCTTGAAGGGTGTGTGTTTGAGGTGATGGAGAACAAGTTAAAAAATGGCTTAGCAGAAGATGTTCTGTTTGTGTTTACTGGGCAGTGTGTGATGGTGGCTGGGCTTGTGAGGCAAATCTGACAGTGTGGCTGCCTGAGCCAGGGGCCAGTGAGGCCCCTGAAGATGGCCATGCTCTCATGAATGCTGAGCACGTGTGGCTTGCTCCTCTCCACTGGCAGTGCCCTGTTTGCCATGGGGAGAGGGCACTGCAGAGCATCTGTTCTGCTGCACATCTACTGTGTTCACAGAGGCATGCCCTTAATTACCCTAAAGAGACAATTGCATGATGCAGATTGAAAATTCCAGACATATGGACATGCCAGAAGTTTTGTGTCTCCTGTGGGTGAGGCTTTAGAAATGTCTTGAGGGGTTACCAAAACTTGTTGCTATCCCAGATCTGCTTTTGAATGATGTGTCAGCACTTGTTTAAGGTAAATATTGAAAGATTTGTAGGCATCATCAGAGAAAATTTTCACAAGTAACTTGGAAATCAAAGTCTTGTTGACTTTAATAAGACTTTGGTGTGCAAATTACTTGGGGGTTTTTGAATATCTTGTCCATCTTCCTTCTAGCCAAAATCTGTTTTATGCTCCAGTGGCAAAAATCCTTCCTTCCCTTCTTCCTTCCTCAAAGCAAAAATTTAATTGGGATTCTTACTGTTCTGGCACTGAGGGAGAACTACCACAGCCCATTACATATTTTTCCCTGATTTTTGAGGCACGAAAATTTGTCTGCACATGAATTGTGATAAACTGTTTGGCCTGAGATAAAATGGTAGAACTTTTCCAGTTACAAGTGCTTGCCAACCTAATTTCCTACCACAGCTAAAATATTAAAGGTATTTAATAACAAACAAACCACTATTTTTGTTTACTCAAATTTTATTTACTTATATAAATTTCTCTTCATTTGTTCATATATTCCAAGTGGAAATGAAAAGAAATCAGTGGCAAATCGAAACAATTTGGCAGCATAGGCACAATAAATTATCTGGCTACAAAATGATACCAGTAGTGCTGAGTAAATAATTCCTCTACAAAACTTTAGTACTTTGTGGATTTTTTGCAGGAAACATCTCATTATCTCAGTTATGTGTATGAATTTGTAAGAAGATTATTTGGTGTGTAATTTCCTTGTCAAATTCCAATATCCAAGGCCTCAAAGGAATTTAGGGCTCTTATCCCTCACCAGAATCTATATTGTTCTTGATATCAGTAGAAATGTAAGCATGAAACGTGCTAATCCTGAACATTGTGGTACCTACACTTCACATGCTAATTGGAAATTGTAGCAATCAAATTAGGCACGAAGTTGCAATTCCTGTCCCCTCTTGTTTGCCATTTAATTGGTGGATAACTACTCTGAGCTCATCATTCAGCTTTCTAGGTAATCAGAGAAGAGAGGAGCTGCCAAGGAATCATTTATCCAATATGACAAGTAGGTAGGTGGGTCACTCTTGGAAGGGCCCTGTGTTTCTCCACTGCTTGTGGAAGAAGCTCAGATAGCAGTGTAGGCTGGTTGCCTCTCTAGGACAGGGGAAATGAGTTTGTTCAGCCACCACACAAACTTCAGAGCCAAGTGAGCTGGGGCTCTGCACAGCAAATTGCTTCTCATAGCTCAGCACAGGCAGGGATGGACTCTGTGTTTTGTATTTATCTGGGGTTCCAGTCTGCAATTATGTGTGGAAATACCCAGCTGGCTTTAATCAGACTATCTGCAGAAGTTAATCATCTCAGAAATCCACATAAGCTTTATTTATTTACATCTCTAACCTTAAAGACAAGATTCCAGGTGGCAGAGAGATATGCTGTATGTCTTTTTTTATGCTGTTCCAGTTTGTGCAGAACAATTATGTATTTATTTAACTAGACAGCAAAGGGAAGTCTAGTGATATGGCAGATAAAGCCTTTGCCTTAACCACTGAGATGCTGCTCTGCTGCATATTTCACTTTCTTGCATCCATCAGTGAGTACTGTTATGTTCTACAAGCAAAGAATCTGAATGAAGAATGAAAGTCCTTTTCCTGATACGACATTTAACCCCAAATCCTTATCTTTAAGGTGTAGCAGTGCCTTTCTGTCTGACATCTAAAGGTCAGTTTCTACCTGGTAGTGAATTATTTTCTGCCACCAAGTACATTGGTCCCATCCTTGATTTACACTGGGCATGCTCTGCTGCAGCACCTGAGAGTGTGTCCCAGCCCTGGGAGCTGGATGCCAGCCTGGCCAGTGATGGTGGCACATGAGGGTGAGGATGGGCAGTGATCATCTTCCTGGGCCTGGGCTTCCTTGGGAAGGCAGGCAGGGCAATGTGGAGAATTCCAGCAGGTCCTGCAAACTGTCCCACAGGACATGGTTGACACCACTTTGTTTGGCCAAGGTACAGATTACACAGCATTTTGCTTGGGATGGCAGCAGCCACACACAGCATCATCTCCACAGCATATGGTGTGGTCTGTCACCATTTGTATCCATTTCTGTGCAATCGTCTTTTCAGGACCATGTGCGGGATTCAAAAAGAGACAGAAGAATATGCAGGTGCTTTGGATAGCCTCCAAATTAAAATGATAGGAAATGGTCAAATTAGAGTAAAGCACAACTTGCAGCCAGTCAAATAATCCCTGTGCTGAACAGGAACTCCCCAAAACCCTGAAAGACTGCATAGCTCATGCACTCTGAACACTGGCCTGCTTTGTTTTATACAGTCAGTCAGGTTTCCATGACTGACTTCTCTGCTTGGCTCTGTGGTCAGTACAGCCCACATAATTTCAGTACTTAGACTTCATGCATGACTTGAGAACTTCTTTGATGCAAACTGCCCATCCTTTGTTTATCAAGCCCTTCTGCCAAGGCAGCATTATTAGTATTTAGGATCTCCTTTGGAATATGTCCAGATACAGTCTTAATAATCACCTAGGGGACTCTTCAACTGTGGTAACTCATTTTGATCACTGTAGTTCACTTTCCAGCTGTTCAGACAGAGACATGAAGCCCAATGTGCAGAGGGAGAGCCCTCTCTGTTGCCTTGACACAGCATCAGTCATGGGGTAGAAGAGGATCCCTGCCTTGGATAGAACCTGCCCTCATTGCAGCTCTCCCTGAGCTTGGTCCTGCAGCTGGGAGAAGGAGACCAGGTGCCTTCTATTTGATTTTATTTTTAAAACAGTAGTGGCATATGCAACATGCTAATTGTTGTCCAGACCTTTCTGGGGATGCCTAGCAAGACTTGGTCACAATTGCTGGGATTCATAAAATTATGAATCGTCCCTGGCTGGACGATTTATTTCAAGACTAGAGCTTTGCACCTTGGCTAAGGCAACTTTGCAAGATAGGTCTTTGTGTATTGGGTGTTCTGGCATTGATATTGATAATAATACCCTGTATACTTCAGTGTGTGTGGCGAATGATGAACAAAATGGTCCGAGAAGTTTTTGTCATACAAGAGAGAGAATTAGGAAGTAGAAGCACAGAGAGTGTTCGAAATCTCACAGAGGTAGTAGACGAAGGTGTAGACATAGAAGAAAGTTTTGAATTAAGACCCTAGAATCGACCAGAGTTTTTTGAACGACTTGTAACTATTGTCAAGCGTGATTCATATCTCTTTCAAAGACTGAGCCTTCACAGCATTAAGTTGCTGTGCTGTAACATAGCAATGCTTAGGATCAGCGCGAATAGGCCTCCAGCAGATAGTAAGCAGAAATTTTATAGTAGAGCCATGAAACACAAGTAGTAAACGACAAGAAAATGAAAGTTTCTTTTTGAGTCAACAGAGAGGGGGAATTGCTGGGATTCATAAAATTAGAGGGTTTTGAGAAAGTGGTTAAAAAGGCAGGCCTCAGACAGCAGACTTGTGAACATTGCTAATACAGTGAAAAGTTTTCTCAGCAGTAGAGCAGACCTGAGAAATAGCACAATAGACTTTTGTAATGTGTCTTCATAGGTTGCAACAAGGTTATTTAATGTATATCTTTAGAAGGTTAGCATGAATGAATCTCTGTGCTTTGTCTCTCATGAACGAGCCATTGTGTTAGAAAATAAGTCTCTATTGTGTTAACTACCATTACGTGTGTTTCATATGATTAGATAGAATTTTTGTCAATATGTGTTGCTCTATGTGTGATTGGCTGAAACCTAGGCTGAGATGGCTTTATGCTGTGCTGTAATGCAACACCCCCTTGGCATTCCCTATGGATCAGAGAGCTGTTAACATAATCTGTCTCCATTGTCCTAACAATGTACTGAGACTGATGTGTTGAATAAACAGCTCATGACACTGGTTCAGATTTGCCCCGTCTGGTTTGTGAATGTATATAGCTGCCGTGACAACAATCAGATTGATGAGGCTAAAATAGCAGCTGCTTTTTTCCTGTACAACCCAGTGGTTGTGGAGGGCCATGATGGATTCTTAACATTGAACATTGAAGGTCCAGCAACTTCATTTTCAGATGACAATCAGTAAAGTACTCTTTTGAGATAAAATGAGGCTTTGGGCCAGATTAGGAGAGGCATCATTGGCATTCTGGAGTATGTATTCCAGAAGCTCCTCAAACCCCCTTTCTCAGAGCCCCACATGGCTCTGACAGCCTGAAGCACTTGTTGCTGGAGCCAGGAGCTGGGCAGACAGCACCAGTGCAGCCTTGTAACTCTCTTTGTACTGAACTAGGAGCTGTAAAATAAGGCCATGTCTTCTCACTGAGGTATTTTGAAATTCAGGCCCTCTTTGGTGACATGTTTAGACACTGTGTCCATGGGAATAGCAGTAATTATTTTCCAGATGGAGGTTGGACATTGTGCATTAAATGAGATGGTGGGGCACATGCTGAACTGCAAGAGTAAAGCAAGCACCAAATGGTACCAAAATGCTCTTTGTCTGCATTCTGTCTGTCTGGTGCTCAGAACAGTGCAAGGGTCCTGGTGAAAACAGTGATAACACAATGTGATAATACAGGTAAAGGGTATATATTGATTAATTCATGCAAAAAGCTAAACAAATTTATTTGTTCAGCTAACTAAGGAGTGGGGACTGGTTTTGTAGGTTTCATGAGGCATTTTTGTTTTATTGTGTGGTAAATGTGTGTGTGCATGTGTGCAGTCCTTTGGTGGTTTTTGTAGGTATAATTTCCCTTTTTGCTTGGGTAATCACAGAAAGAAAATTTTCATTTCAGGGAATCTCACAGTGAATATCTCCCTAAAGGTGGATAGTTGGTTCCACCTATTAATCCTGCATAAGCTCTGCATAACCACTGAGGGAGTTGTAGCTCCAGAAAGTTTCCAAACCCCTTTTGCTATAATACTTCAATTTTTCCAGTGAAATCTTTAGTTTCATCTGATTGTGTTTCTTAACTTAATGTATATTTCATTGAGAATCCTAAATCAAGTAATAGGACAATATAATGCACAGAACTGATAATGCACAGAATAATTCCCAAATGCTGCTGCATGCATCTGAGCAGGGTAGGCTTGAAAGTGTGCTGTAGAATCTGCAGAATAAATGCAAATTCAGGTTCCAGTTGGTGATCAGGGCAGCCACCAAACCTCTGGGGGCTGTGTGGTTAAGCAGCTTACATGCATGCTGAAGTACCACTAAAGGCTGTGTCTTCTTGGAGTTCACTGAGTCTGTGCAGCTCCTGGAGATTCATTTTAAAGCCCATTCTCTGGAGGTGAAAGCAGTAGATGTGCAAAGGCTCACAGTGCAGTGCAAATGGCTGCACAGAGCCACAGCCTGGGAGTGCCACTCATCTGGGACAGGGACAGCCTTGTCACTTCCTGCAGAGCACCCAGAACAACCTGGGGAGACCAAGAACTGATTACAGCCTGGCAGAGAGAGAGATGCATGATAAGGCATAAAGTCAGCAATCTCATATGCATTTTCAGTTTCAGACAGCACCAGATAAGACTATTGGACTCCTTAGGCATCACATTCCTTTAAATCTTTGCTTGCTACAATTTGAGTTTCTTGGACAGAATGCTTCAGGACAGCCAGTTCACTGAGCACAGTAATAGATAGGGAGGTTGCAGTAGGTCAGGTGACTTCTTTGAAAGAGCCCATAAGCATTAAGGAAGCAGTTGCATATAATTTTTCAAAATATTTTAACTGCTTGTTACTCAAGGATATCATCATAATCTGTTGAATGCAAGTAAGTGCTTTTCTCTTTTCTTTGAATGTTTGCAGCAGCAGGTGGGTGGTGGGGTGTATGAAGCATCTTGAGTTGAGATGAATGAACCACTTTGAAAGAAGAAAGAATCTCTCCTGGGATTTTTCCTGATTTTTGAACCAAACTTCTAAGCTTGGGAAATTTTCACAAGCTGGGCTGGTTAGGCACAGGCATAGAAAGGACATAATTTCTTGGGACAGAAATTTTTGAGACAGAGATTTTTGTCCTGAGATTTTCAGATTACACTGTAAAATCAAGTTCAGAAGATGTAAAAGTCTTTTAAGATATTTTTCAAAACAAGGCTAGAGTGTGAGCTTAAGCACTTTAGAGAGTTGTCCACCAAGAACTCTGATTTTTGAAGGAAAGGGCAAAGAACCAAAATTCCTGCATAAATCATCTGTACACAGAATCAATGTGTGTCCTCATTTTGTTTAACCTAGTAAAGTTGCTGAGAGATTTGCTTTGGTAAGGAAGCTGGGGTTGTGTGTGACTCATGAAGAGACTCTTGGCTAATCTGACTATTTGAGGGCTTTGAATAGCTTAGCAAAACACATTTTGGACAACTACATTTTCAACCCATTCTGTGTGAACCAACTGTGTTCCACAGAGCAGCTGCAATAACCTCTGACTAATTGTCTTTTCAGAAGGTTACCTGCTGAGAGCATCTGCCACGACACCCATTCTCCCAGAAATGTTTCATCTCAGAAGTGCCTGATGCAGGCTGGAGAGCCCAGCACCACAGGCAGGAAGGGAGTTATCTCTTGAGACACAACACAGATGATGGGATTTGCCTGACCTTGTTGAATGTTCATCATCTGTTTTAAAACTCTGAGCATCCTGTCTAAACTGCTTTGGAAGGCTCCCTGAAGCCTTCCTTGAGCTGAGATGTGCTGTTGATCTGGACAGCACATCTGGGACTGAGCCAGGATCCCACACACCCTCGTACTCACCATGCAGGCTGTGCCAAGCTGTGCTCCAGCTGCCCCCTCCAAGCCCTTGTCTGGGCCTGGGACACTCAGGGAGCAGTGCAGCAATACATAAATAACACCAAGGAATTTATTGCTTGTTAATGCCATTCTCTTCCCCAGATCTCATGCAGGAATATTTATTCAGGAGCATATTTGTGGTGATGGTATCAACAGATATTAAAGCTCTATCCAGGAGGATTAAGAGTACCTGCTTATGGGAGCAAGTTGTCCAGAAGAAGAAAAAGAAACCTTGAATTTATCCTTGCAGAAATAGCAATTTATATGTCAGCAGCTGTTTGTTTTAAGGACTCTGCTCTTGGAGTCTTGTGATGATACATCAATGTCCCCGATCATTTCAACAAAAAATGTCTTGTTTCATGGTTGGGTTTTATAGTTAATGACAAACATGTCTTAACTGTCCCCTGAAAAGTAGGTGTGAAGGGAAGACAGCATTTGATTCAATGTATTTTTGGCTTTTACAGTTATTTTGCATGGACTCATTAAAGAGTATCAAATGCTTGGGATTAGGATTAGCATAGGATTACTATGTTGGATGCTCTAGGTGTTGTGCTCACAGACCCACTTTTTCTGTCAAAAGTGCTCCAAAATCAAAATCTTGGTTTCTTGCTTGGCAACCAAATTAAAAAATCAAAGCAAGAAGATACTTCCTTCCTTTCCTCCTGGGTGTTTTTCCACCATTTGACAATTGCACTTGACAACATTAAATTACCTTCAAGACTGTATCAACTACTAGATTTAGTAATGAGGGGAAAGTCAGGCAAGTCAGACCAAGACATGATTGGTTGAGAATCAAAACAAAATTGGCACTTTTATCAAAAAGCATCCACGTGTCTGTATTCTCTTGGCTGCTGGGTGTTGCATTCAGTCCCTAGTGTTTAGCAGAGGCTGCAGGGCTGTGGCACTGTCTGAGCCCTGAGGCCTGACCTGCAGCCTGTGCTGATGAGAGGAGGGGTCAGGGTGGATGGAGAGGGCTGGGGCCCTGCTTTGCCTCCCTCTGGCTGCTGGCTCCAGCTGGCTCCACACAGGCAATGGTTGGAGGCAACCTTGGATCTCTGGCACTGCCGACTCTGGTTATCAGCGGCCTGTTACCAAAGGAGGATGTGCAGCAGCAGCTGCCTTTACCTGCAGGTTACAAGAACCAGAAGTGCTGTTCTCCACCCAGAGCAGGAGTGGGATGGCTTTGTCATAGAGTCAAACCAAATGCAGGTACAACTTCATTGGTAAAGTACAGGGTAAAGTGGTTCCTGTCCCTGCCAAGGCTGCCCATGGCAGCCCTTCCCAGCCCCTGCCAGTTCTCCTTCCACCATGGTGGCTCACTGGGATCAGCAGCAGCTCCCCAAGAAGGAACTTTCCTTTTACATGAACTGCCATGAGCCTTAGAGAGACGCCTCCTTCTCTCACACCTCAGTGCTAATAATAATTCAGTGCACAGTAAAGAAAAGGATAAATCTATGAGTGGGCTGCCAGGCATTTTCTTCTATCAGTGTCCAGAACTCTTCAATGGTAGTGGTATCTGTTGGGGGCCCCAGAGCTGGACACACACAACATCTGGAGTGCTGTGTCCAGCTGTGGAGTCCCCAATACAAGCAGGACATGGACCTGTTGGAATGAGTTCAGATGAGTCCAGAATCACTCAGTTGATCATGGGGCTGAAACACCTTCCCATGAAGACAGGCTGAGCTGGGGCTGTTCAGCCTGGCAAGGAAGAGGCTCCAGGGAGAGCTTATAGCACCTTCCCCTTACCTTAAAGGGGGCTACAGTGAGCCTAGAGAGAGAATTTCCACAATGGTGTGACAGGACAAGGAGCCTTACCCTGAAAGGTTTAGATAAGGTTTAGGAAGGTGTTCTGTACTGTGAGGGGGGTGAGGCCCTGGCAGGGTTGCCCAGAAAAGCTGGGGATGCCCCATCTGGGGCAGGGTCCAAGACCAGGCTGGAGGGGGCTCTGATCCAGTGGAAGGCTCCCTGCCCATGGCAGGGGGGTTGAAGCTAGGTGGTCTTCAAGGTCCCTCCCATCCCCAATAACTGGACAGTTTCATGAACTCTAGTTAATAGCAAGATGAAGCAAGTCTGCAGTAATATACAGCATATTAAAATGTCTCAAGTGACATGAGACACATGAAGTGAATTACCTATGTCCTTTCTAACACAGAAAAAATACTTGTAAATGAAGCCAAATGCAGTTTTTCACAGACTCCAATGAATAGATGGTAGAAAGATGTTTGGAAATAGACATTTTTCATTATAATCCTGTGTTTGAAATGTGCTGACTTTAGAAATTTTGTATAAAATTAGTTCCAGGAGAGTAAACCTAGCAAAGATAATGGATGCTTGTTTTCTTTATCAGAATCCCTCAATTATGGAAATGTGGCAAATAGGTAATACCTCTAGGTTGAGTTGAATTAACATGTGTTCAAAATGAATCTAAAATGTGTCCCTTTCTCAGACAAAAATCACACAGCACAGATACTCAAAAACTGAAATACATCTCTGGCTTTGAAATGATAGTTGTTTTTCTGCATCAGCTTCTTGAAAATGTCATGTGAGATTAGATCTGTTCACTGTTGCGTTGGTAAGCATATACACCCCCTGCAAAGGGCTGTCTTTGTTTACTGTCTCAGGCTGGGTTTTCAAAGGCAACTGCTCATTTGTGATACCTTTTATAAAGATCTTTACTTTCAGTAAACACTGGATATGAACTGTTACAAAACCAGGGTCCTTAGAGGAGCCTCCAGCTGGGCACGAAAAATGATGCAGGTAATGAGGAAGAATAAATGCTTCTAAAACCCTGTCCTCAAAAGACAAAGTGAGAAGAAACAGGCTAGATGACCACTAAAGCCTGAGTTTGCTTGCTCTAATTGCAGAGCTTGACAGAGCTACTACTGTCTGCTTGCTCAGTGTTGGCAGCTGTGTCCAGACCCTCTGATGGCTCAGAGTGCTTTGCTCCCTCTGTGGGGTGGATGGAGCTCAGGTTGGCATCAGTTGCATTTCTCCTCATTCATGGGTTTCTGTCTGAAGGGCCAGCTGGCTCATTTCAAACTGAAGTACAAGGACAAGCTAATGACTGAGACAATGGGGATGATTGGGGAATTTCAGCATGAGTGCAGTCCTGAGGCCTGACCTGATGTAATTAGCTAGTTTGCCCATTTTATTTTAGTCCTCCAGCTCTGTGGCTAAGCAAGGTATTTTCCATTGCTTGGGAGAGCTTTTGAAATTTTCCTTTCTTTGCAGCAGATGAGCTCAAAGAAAGAGAGATGGGTCTTTGTGAGACAGGCTTATCTCCACTGATGCTACACAGATGGGAGACACCCTCTAATTCACCTGAAATCAAATACTTTTGAGATTAAGTACCTGTTTGCTCTCTCCAATTTTAAAACCTCCCCATAGATTTGCCCTTTGTCTTCAAAATTGCTTATGTCACCATTGCTTTCTTTTCTCTCTTGGGGGATGCAGTCAGTTGTATCTGTATCTGTCTACACCAGCTGAAGGCTCAGAACCTTCCTGTATGTTCTTCCATGGTGTGAAACCAGTTGCTGGGTCTGAAATGTGCACCTTTCTCAGGCCACTGCTGATGTGGGCATCTCATGTAGTAGATGACAGTAGGTGGTGTTGGGAACATTGCCCTAGAGAACCTGGAGGATAACAGCAAAGCAGCTATAAAAACAGAAATCAGAGTAGCACTGTAATCAGGTAAATGTGCCCACATAAGGAGGGAAATAATTAAGGAAGCTGGTTTTTACTGTTCCTCTATTTCATAGGGCATGTTTACACTCAGGGGTCAAGTGCTCATGGCAGGGAGTGGGTGGATTTTTTTAAGTCTTGTGCAATGCCTACTGATTTATCATCCCATCCTTTCTCTGCTCAATCAGACCTTCATGTCCATTGCTACAGGAGCTTGGGGTTGGTAGAGGCAAATATGGGCAAAGTGACAGCTTGGCAGAGCCAGTCAGCCCACAGCCCACAGAGAGGAGCCTACCAGGAATGATTTTGAAGGAGTGAGAAGCAGGAATCCACTGCCAGCTGAGTTTCAGCTGATGTGAATGCTGCCTTGGCAGCATCAGTATCCTGTTAGCTTCACAGTTGGGAGCCTGGTCCCAAAACCCCAACAGTGCAGCTCATCCCACACCTACAGATACATGCTTTCATGAACTAAGCAGGATGTCACCTGGAAAGGGTGCAAAGCCCATCCTGATGAGTCCCATCCCAGCACTGCCGTGGTCAGAGATCTGGTCCATAAAACAGGTGATGAGTGAGGGCTGGGTGATGGACACAGCTGCATCCCAAAACATTTTAGTGGTGGCCTTGGCAGTGCTGGGTTAACACTTTTACTCAATGATCAAAAAGGCCTTTTCCTACCTAAACGATTCTGTGATTCCATGAAATAATATGGTGAACTTGTCTCTGCATGGGTTCTCAGCCCCAGAAGCTTGAGCCTGTGATGAGTTTACAGGCATTTATGTGCTGCACCCTGAATTAACAACTGACTGTTGCACTCATCTCCTGTTCAGAAAGGCAGAACAAGGAGCACAAATCTCCTTCAGAAAATGTACAAGCTTAAAAATATTTGGGTTGGAAGAGGCTTCAGGAGATGGTTCCAGTAAACTCTGCTCGAAGTAGGGCCACATCAGGTTGTGTGGGGACTCATCTGGTTGAGCTGCAGATTTCTGTGTAGGTGGAGGTCCCACAGCCTGGTCAGGAACTTGGTCCTAAAGGTAACCACCTCACTTGGAAGAGTTTTTTCCTTGCATCTAACTGGAATATCTCTTATTGCTTCTGGTGTGCGTTGCCTCTTGTCCTTTTGCTGTGCTTCTTAAGACAAGTTTGGGTGAAGGGGAAGTTACAAGTGACCTCCACTGTGGTGTGATGGCTGCACACCTCTGCAAGGGCTTTCAGAGCAGCCCCCAGCTCTGAGTGTGCTATACTGCTTAGCAGGGGAAAGAGAAACTCTGAAACCTCCTCATTATCTTATGGGGTCTGAAGGGGGGAAGGATAGGGGTGAGCTGTTTTCACACCTATGCACCAATGGCCAGTTCTCACCATCTTAGCCAGCAGAAAGGGTGTGGGAACAGCAAATACTACTTGGGTGTTTGGCAGAGCCTTTCCAGCTTTTGGCCATCAAGCCTTCAGTAGTTAATGGAAATCCAACCAAACAGAAGAGCCCTGCTCTCTGGGACTCAGACTACAGGAAGAATAAGCTGTGCTTTCACATGAGGCAATAAAATTCAAGTAGGATTTGTTAAATCATGCAAATGATTTCTGGTCTGCACTTTATCTAAGGAATGGATTAAGAGTTTTTTGATTGGTGAGTAAAGTTGATTTTAAAAAGTTCTAGGGTCACAATATATATTCTACAAGTACATTTACTAAGCTCAAACCTGACTTTTTTCATTTTAGTTGAAATCATTATAATTTCTTTGCTCTGTTCTATACTCACAGTCTGGTTTTGGATTTCTGTTTTGTTTCTCACAGCCCCAGCAGAGAGCTCTCCATAAACATTTCCAGCCTCTAAAGCTGCTGTCCTGCCACTTGATATGAAAGTGAACTTTCCTTCATGAAAAAAACCACAATAAATGGCGCTGCCAGAAGATGACCATGGAGGATTGAAGAAAAACTTGAAGTAAAATCAGCCTACTCAGCTGATACATTCTGGGGAGACCTGGTTTGCTGTGGAGTAAATATGTGGTGCAAAATATCCAAAATATCTAATTTGTTGAAAATGGTCATTGACAGACCTTTAGCTGGAAAATTTCTTCCAGTCTTCATCACTGTGCATAACTTTTGAGTTCCCTTTAGGGGACTGTCTATGCCCTTCACTAGAAGTCCTGTTTTAGCATGGCAACTACTGGATTCTTTTATTATGTATGCAGATGGCATGATGTTTTAGGAAAAACTTACAACAATTCTCCAATCTCAGTGGATATGTTCACAATATTACACCCTGATAGGAATGTAAACGTCTTGTATGTGTTAGTTTTGCAGTCTAATGGTATTCTGTTAAACAATATCAGCACTTCATATGTGCTTTTCTCACAGAACTAGCACAGTCCATATATATATAATGGTCCTTTTTTAAAATACTGAGGATATGTTTCAGTGTTTGTGCTGAGACTGCATCCAAACTAAGCCCAGTACTAGCATCCCTTCACTGGTTCACAGTAGGTTGTGTAGATAGATTTGCACGTGGCAGAGATGTGACTTCTTTTATCAAGACTGAGAGAAAAGCTGTCACAGAGGTAGCCAAAACCAGGGTAGTTTGAAGGAGCTGTAGGATACTGTGTCTGCTCTCCCTCTCACCCACCAAATGTCAAAGGGTCCTGTTGTTGGTGTGCCAGTGTGTTTTCTAACTCAGCAAGGGAGAGGCAAGGGAGAGCCTTTCTCAGACATGTATGTGACCCTGGGTTTGGTCTGCAATAAAACCAGAATAAACTGGAAGAATTCAGGTTCTTTATGCTGGCCACCACTTATGTTTTGGGCAGGGCTGGGAAATTGTAGTCCAAACCAAACTCTCTAAAAAGGTAAAGTGTAAGACTATACTTCTAGGGAGCAAGACACTCCCTTTGGAGAGGGCAGATTTCTTCATTAACTTTTTCCACTTTCTACTCAAAACAGTATTTTGGTAGGAACTGGGAATAAGCAAATGGCTCCAATAAGCCTTTCAATATACTGTAGCAGGCTCATGACTGTTGCATTCAATCTGAACGTTGTTTTTTGTTCAGTCTCTGAATGGCTGACCTCATCACTGGTTGTATCACAGCTGGCTGTGGTGCTGTTTCTTCCATGGGGACTCAGTGGAATTTTTGTCTGTCCCTTACATCAGGACCTTCTCAACACACTCTTTATAATGAACTGATGTCACCAACATTCTGAGGGGGCTTACCTCTTTGTTCCTTCTTCCTTTAAAATCAAAGGTAGCTTTTTTGTGTACTTAAAGACTGTCACTCTCTCCAGCCTGATAGAGTAGAGTTGCTGTTAGCGTTAATTCCAAACTGTGCATGAGACAATGCTGTGTGAAGGTGCAGTGATGGAGAGAATGTGCAGTTAGAGAAAGTCACAGGCACCTTTCTGGAGGAAGCTCCTGTGTTATAATTCTTAAAAATTGTTGTGCAGTTCATTGCTAGAGAATGGAAGGTCAACCACTGAGGGTGTACAACAAACAGATAATTATCTTCAGGGTTTAATTTTTTTTAAGATGGTTATGGGCTTAGGTTTCAGCTCTCCACCCATCTCAGATTCAGCATAGTGGATACTTCTATAGCACTCAGTGCAAAAGCAAAATATTTTTACTGGTGACAAAGATTTTCAGAAGTTGCTAGTGATTTTTAATGGTTTGGGTCTTTCCATGGATTCTCAAATGGAGCTCCCGAGAATTACAGAGTAGTAATCTTCTACATTCTCTTTCTGAAAATCCTGGTCCCTAATTTCAAATTAATTGCTGTAAAAATTCTCCTTAAAACATAAGGATCTTTGCCAATTGCAACATTTGCACTTTTTAGAGCTTTTCATAGGGTTGCAGGTTGGAATCTGATACCAATAGAGCTGGCCATGTGCATGGCACAGGTCCACTGTAAGCTTCAGCAAATTTTACAGCTCTTTCTGCTACAGGTTTTAAAAACGCACTCTGACAACTGACATCAATTTCATGTTGGTAAAGCAGTTAAAAACAAAATACTTTGATTGATATGTTAAATTAAAAAGAGAATGCTATACTTCTACAGTAGTTCTCTTATTTTACTACCCAGTGAAAAAAATCCAGAATAATTTGAATGATAAAAGAAGAGTTTATCAGAGAGTGTTATCTTTAAAGGGTGTGTGAGAAGAAGTTGGGTTAGGCAGAGAGCCACTAGAAGCTTTTTTTGTATCAATGTTAGTTTTGAACATCTTCCAGTATATGGGCATGAATTTAGATGTGTGCACTTATCCTGTTAAAACAGTTTGTTTTAAAAGCTTCCCAGGATTTTAGCTATGGTGACCTAGAAAAGCAGTGTTATAGGCCCTGAGAAATGTGAAAATCAAGTCCAGACCCTTGAGTAGCCAGACTCTGAGAGATGTCTGCTGTAGGTGCCTATTGGACAAACCTCCCCTGGAGCTGGTTTGGTCTCCATCCTGCAGCCAGCCTATGCATGTGGATAACTGCAAGCATAGCCCCCCGAGCCCCATGACACTTCTCACGTGTGTGACTGTCTGCAGAGCCATAAGGAAATAACTGTACTTTTTGGCTTGTATTTAACTATTCATTGTGTTCGGATTTTTTTAATCACTGTTATTCTCCCAAAGTAGGCCATGCTTCCTCAGGGATATTTATGAAATTGTTCTACATCTCCTGAACAACTATCTGGATCCCAGCATATTCTTCTGAAAACTTTTTAATATAAATAAACATGTGGGAGAGGTTTTTGTTCTTATGAATGGGGGCAGGTACTGTGTTCTCGGAAAGGCTGTTGAGTGCAGACAATCAAGTCTATTGCATTTTTTATGCTGAACACCTTATTAATACCAGACATATCCGCTTTTGCCTGGGTCGCAGGAACAGTTCAGGGGAAAGAATGCTTTATCTCCAGTCAATAAATCATTTATGTCGAGAGTGCCAAAGACCAAGTCAACATGAAAGGGAGCAAATAAGTTATTCTGGCAAAGGAAGTGAATTTAAATATGCTCAGAGCCATTAGTTCTCTGCAAAAGAGGGGAAGACTAATGCTGTTTTCATAAAGCAGCCATTATCAGCCAGTGCAGATAGATAAATTCATCAAGGCCGTGCTGCTGTTACAGTGATCACCAGTTATTATCTCTGAGACAAGGCAGGGTTGTGACCAGGACCCTGTTCCTGTGCAGACCTGCAGCCCTCCTCCCAGCCTGGAGCCTGCCCTGCTGCCACGCTCCCCTGGCTTCCCTGTGCCAGGTTCAGCATCAGATCCCTCCAGGAATCCCTGGCAGAGCTCAGCCATCCCGAGTGCTCCGCTCCGTGACATGGCCTCCACCAGAAACCTGAGGAGTTGCTCACCCCAGAGAGCACACTGCAGCTGGGATCATCCTTTGCACTGTTTTGTTCCTTGTTTCTTTTTCAGCTGGGTGGCTTTCTGTGCCTGAGCACCTGCCAATTTACTCTGTTAAGGGAAAGGCAGCCTTCCAGGAGGGGAGTTTGGAAAAGCTCCATGAGCTCTTTGGTTTTGCTGGTCCAGATGCATGGCAGTGCTGAACCAGTGAGTCCACCCCTCCCCGGCTCTTCCTTAGGGTAAGTGTTGTCACTCAACTGCAGCTGCAATGTCATTGAGGAAATGAAACCACTAAAAATTACAAAATTCTGGGTTTGCCCTGAATTTTCAGAAGACCCCATGGCAGACCCTGGCAGACCTCCATTGGCACTACTCCATCACAGGCTCCAGAGATGTGTTGATTAGTGCCAGCCAAGGAACCAGCATCGAGGTGGCATTTTTTTGTGATCACTAAAATGAACCTCCCTGCACCTGCCACAAAGCCAAAAGATCTGCATTATTCAAAATAAAGCAAAGCAAAACCCTGCATCTTTCACATTGGTCCCCTTAAGAGTTACCATCTCTGCCATCAGAGTCTCCTTGAACAGCTCTGCTGCAGGACTGCAATTAACCCTGGTACATATAGGCTGTCAATAAGATTGTAATTTAAAAAGAGAAGGTCCTTTGGTATAATTAAAATTGATGGGTGAGGGGAAAATATGACCAACATTACCTGCAACCTCTTATAGTAAAATTCAGGAAAGTAATCTGGAGGGCAAAAAACCCACCAACATAATGTATGGGTGATTAGGCAGGCTCATGAGGATAAATCAGCAAATAAGGAAAGTAGATGCTTAATGAAGGAAGCCAAAAATGTATGGGAAGTCAGTGGCAAATAGGTTAGGGCTGGTTACACCAAAGACTTTACATATATCCTAATAAATACTGCCATAGCAAAGCTAAGTGTGATGTTAGACAGGCCCAGCACAGAGATTGCTCACACTACATTGGAAACCCAACAAACAGTCTTGTTTTGTATTTGAAAGCAGTGGAAGGAGAGAGTCAGATTACACATTCAAATGTAATTGCTCCTGCTCCATCAGTAGTTACAGGTAATATTAAGCAGTAACTATCCAAACATAATTTTAAATTTGTAGAACCATTACCTGAATCCAAAAGTGAAGGAAAAATTTGCCTAGGACTCCTCAGAACCAGAAAGCATAAAGGAAGCTTCAAATGACACCAGACCCACAATAATGCAGAAGAATGAGTGGTTTGATACAGAAAACTATAGACTCATTAGCTTCCTATCAGTCTTAGGCAAAATCATGGAAAAGTTGATATGGTGTAATCATTAGAGTAATTGATTAAATTGTTCATATTATTTTTATAGAACTGTATTATGCCAAATAAACTTGCTATTATTTTTGTGGTATCAAAGGATTGTTGAGAAAAGAGGCTCTGCTGGCATACTATACTTAGCCTCCTATAGAGCATTTGATTCTGATAAAGAACAAAATAGCACAATGCAAAATCAATATCACCCATATTTAATGGATTAAAAATGGATTACAGGCTGATCACAAAAAATAGCTGTAAATATGAATTATCCTCACTGAGACTATTTCTGATGAGCTCCTCCCAAGGTTCGCTCTATTTTCAATATACCCCCCAGGGAAAGAGAAAATTACTGTTGGCAACAGCCAGAGATGACAAAAACAGGGGCACAATAAATAATGATTTGAGCAGGTCAGTACTGGAGAATAACCTGGAGGACAGAAAAGTTAAAAACCCAGGAGAGATGGCAGCAAGTCCAACTTAGTAGCATGGGGAGTATGCAATAACACAGTGGCTGTGAAGGTGTCATAAATTATCTGTTCAGCATCAGCCCCAGAGATGCCTTTGCCAGCTGGAATGTAGGACCTGGCAATAGTGATGCCATTCCAGTCTTTCAAGAAAGGTATCAACAACCTGGGAAGATTATTTTCAATAGTTCCCAGTGTCATTCAAGGGCAGGAAAACAGGTCTTATTATAGTGTCAAACTAATGAAGCTCAAGCTATTAATTTATCTCAGAAGCAATTTGAAGCGGTGACTTGATCTCTGTCTGCAATCACAATCTTCTGTCTGGGCAGGGAAACGCTGTCTGAAGGCAGGTGGCTCTTGTGTTTGGAGGAAAAGGGAAAGATGTGCTCTGCTGGTTGGAAACTGATTTCAGGCTAGAAATTAAGTGCAAATACTCAACAGGGAGGATAATTACCAGTGGAGACAACTTACTCAGTTACCTGGTATGTTCTCCATCACATAAAGTCTTTAAATGTATGCACAGTATTTTTCTAAGTCAAAAAGCTCTACCTCAAACTGAAGCCCAGGCTTGGTGCAGCAATTACTGGGTGAAGTTATTAGGCATGTGTTATGCAAGGATTAGACTAGATCATCAGATGTAAACTTCTGAATTAAAAATATCCTGAAGTTTCCAATATTACAGGAAGGCAGGGCGATCTATATCCTCTTTTTTTCTCTCCCCCACAAAATGGTATTAATTTAAACAGCTTCTGTGGAAAGCTCTGCATTTGGTATGAGCATCACTAGGTCTGCTCAAGTTGTAAGGTTCTGCTGCACATATTTAAAGGATGAGAACTGGACAAGAAAGGACAACAAAACGCTTGGACATACCAAGAATCTGCAGCTTTTCATTGATGGCAGCCTGGGACAAAATGCTGCATGCAAATGATGGGGCCATGTGGATGTGTAGTCAAAGCAAGGCACAACACCTGTGGGTTTGCCAGTTAAGGAGGCAGCATCTTGCTGGCAAGAAACAGATTTTCGTGCCTGCAACAAGTGGCAGAGAAGCTGCAGTGCTGATGGAGAGGGTGATTGTATCACTGTGCAGCTGGGCACAGCACACAGGTTCCTTGCTTCAAAGACAGCAAACTTCTGCTCTCATGAGGAGCCCCACTGGAGCTGGGTAATAAAGCCCTGCAAGTGAAATTACATCAGTGGGATTACCCAGAGACATGACAGCTGCTCCCAGCAGTGGGTTTTTGCCAGATTGGGTCCCATTACCATTGACTGGATTGAATGTTGTACTTCAGAAATAAGCAAAGGAGTACTTGCTGTCTGATTCAGATCTCACAAAACCACTGTTGATGTGCACAAGGCAAGTGTGAACCACTGGAGTCACCGTCCATGTGCTTCATCAACTGTGGGGAAAGCACAAACTGGATGTACAGTCCAAAGAGTAAACAGTTCACACAAACAAGGGAAACTATAAAAGCATTATTTACTGCAGATTGGTCCTGGACACCTTGGAGCTCTGGAGGAGAGTGTTCTGTGACAGGCATGGCTGGGGCCAGCTGGGATGGGGTGAAGCTGGACTGGCACATGACTCTGACATCTGCTTCTGCCATAAGAGTGGGACTGACAGCATTATCACAGCTCAGGCTCAGGCCAGGCTCAGTCTAAGAAGGAAATGAAAAGCTCCTTTCTGGTACTAATACCAAATATATCTAAATAGTTTCTCAGAAAATAAAAATCCTCTGTAGTTGTTACACCTCTAATCACATTCCTTCTATTAAGCATTTGCCTTGAATTTATCTATTTAATATCATGAGTCACCAAATTAAATAGCAAAACACAGGGATTTTTATAGCAGAGATTGGTATTGCAGCAAAACTGCATGTAAGCAATAAGAAGCTGTGCAGGGAAGGAAAAAAACCCTCAGATTGTGCCATCAGATGCTTAGGGGACTTGCTAAGTTGGTTGCGTTTTTTTCAATATTGAGAGGGCAGCTTTACATCTAGGCAGAAGTTTTCCTTACCGAGCTAGGCTTTGGTCTCAAGAGCAGATAGAGAAAGAAATATTTGGAGTACTTTTGTCACTTTGTCTGCTTCCCTTGTATATAAGAGGCTCCTTCTCTGCACTTCTGAGAAAGGTGGAGAGGAGATTAAGTGACAGTAGAAGAAGCACAGAGGAACAGGAGCTTCCAGCCTATGCAAAGCATCTCAGCATGAGACTCACATCTCATCCTTCTCCCCTGAATCCAGCCCCACTGACCAAGGGGAGGAATGGAGCCATGCTGGGCTACCCCCCAGGCAGAGAGCAGTGCTCTGTGTGTGCTGAGCAGCTCCTGCAGCCATGGCAGGAGACATTTCCTGGCAGGACTGAACAATTCCCTGGTGATGGGAATGACCAGCATTTCCCCAGAGGGGATGTGTCCTCTCAGGAGAGGACTCCTTTGCTTTGCACTAAGCTGCAGGGATGCTTGGCAAGGCTAAGATGAGTATTTTTAAATTTCTCACAGATATTGCAGAATCTGAAGGTGGCAGGGCAGTACCTTGGCACATGCTGGGCTTTGCTTTCATTTCTTGTAGGGGCTGCAGCTACCTGGACCTGCCTCGAAATTATTGTTTCTTTTTCACTGTCTGGGTAAGAGGGGAGAATGCCTGCCTGGCTCTGCACACCATAAACCAGCAAAGAGGGCTCTAAATTTGGGGTCCTCTGCTTTGGGGAGTTGAATTTAGGGTTATTTGAACATGACCTTGAGGATGTCAGGCAGCTGGAATTGCAGTTGCACCTGAGTTGTCTCCAAAGGCTGCTTCCCAAAAAGGAGCCCATGGACAGAATCAGATCCCAGGCTGTGCTGGTGCATCCACATCGGCCTCTGATGATGGACATGAGCTGCAGGGAGTGACAGGGAGGCTGGGATCAAGGTCCTGGGAGATCTGGTCTCCTGATGCAGGACATGGGATGCAGAAAGGCTGACTGTGAGCCCTTGGCCATGGTCGAAGCAGTCATTGAAGCCAGCAAGCCGTGTCTGGTCCTGCTGCCTTGGGACTCAGTTCTGGCTTAGATTCACTAAGGAAATACTCTAAGCCAATGATCTCCTTTTAATGTTAACTTGGTTGATAATCTAGGAAGATGCCAGCACTCTAATGCTTATAAAGTGACACACTGTTATTCCCAGTACATCTATGGCTGAACTTTTTAATGATGGAGCCAAATGAGGTGGCATGAGACAAAAGTGTGCCTTTTTGTTTGATGTACACTGCGTTTCCCCAGGCATCCAAGGTGTTCAGCTGCACAGCTGTGCTTTTTTCCCAAAACAAAACTTATCATGCAAACTAATTTTTAGTATACAAAGTGGCCATCACTTAATTCCAACTAACAGCTTTTATATTCAGTCTTTACTTCTGTTTTCAAAAATCAACAAAAATAAAGCCCGGGCGGGAGGGAGGAGTTCTTTTAAACAATAAAATTAAAACCAATATCAAGTTTTTGGTATCTTTGGGCATGATCTCTGGAAGCTTTGGGTATCTGCTTTATCATTTTGTATATTTGACAATTTTGTACTCTGCATTGTTTGACTTCATTTGTGCATGGCAATGTATTAAAACATGGAATTTTTATTATACAGTAAAAGTATTTTGTTTGATTTAAATAAGATCAAGCTTGATCCAGGTCATGAACTGTAGGGGAAAAACCCCAGAATTTTCTCTAGAAACAATTCTCACCTGGCAGTCCAAGCATTTTCATTCAGGTTGTTTCCAAGACCTGAAGGTGGGCAGAGCTTTTTGCCCACCCTCAGGTCTCCTTCCGCAGTGGCAGTCCCTGGCTCTGTGCAGTGAATTGCTGCACGGGTGCAGGGGTTGCCCAAATGCAGCGCAGCACAGCTGGACCTGAGCAAAGGGCTCTGCTCTGCTGGGCAGGGCTTGGCTGGGAATCCAGACCAGCTCTTCTGGTTTTGCTTTAGTGCAGTGCAACAGTGAGCAGACACTGCACACTGTGAGGAAGAATTCTCCTTTCACTGCCCTTATTTCTCAAGACTTGGGGGATGCCCTTGTCAGCAGTGAAGCATCCTCCAAGGGGACCAAAAGAAGCAGGTACTAGACTGTTTATGCTGTGAGGCATTTCACTTCCATCCCACCCACCCCATTTATTCTCAGTATTTATGGCATGCAAGCAATTTAAAAGTCAATGGATTAGGTAGCTTTCACAAAAATGCTGAAATGATGAAATTCCAGCATGATATTATGCTCTTCCATATATGTAGGTTTTTCTTTTCAGCCATAATTCTGAATATTCTCACATTTGTAAGGCAGAGACTGATGACATGTTTGGTCAAACACAAAACACTGGATTAATACAAAATAGTAGAACAAAATTATATAGTGTAAGCTATAACTGACATAGACAAGATAATTTGTCATCTAAAAAAATCATAAATCATGTTTTTTATTTTAGCATCTCATGATGGGACTGCAATTTACTAAATTCTGTTTATGTCTTTAAAAAGCTTTTTACTCCATAAACCTTGTCAGTGAGAAGAAAGTGTTAGCAGGGAAAGCTCTGCTTTTGAACAGATCTGTGCACATTACTTCTTGGGCTGAGGGAAATAAAAACAAGAAAGAGAAAGTTGCTATGTCACATACCCTTTGCACCATCAGAGTCTCCCTAGGGGTTACAGTGGTGCCATATTATTACAACTCTGTGTGCTGCATGCTAGGATTTTTTCCATTATAAACAATATGCCACCTAAACCAGATCTGCTTTATAATGAAACAGCAGCTGTCGTGATCATGAAATATTTCTCCCTGGTGACACAGAAAATATTAGCTGAAGCTGTGGGCAAGGCGTTTCCATTTGTGCCCGTACGGGTTTGGCGTTACAAATCCTGGGGATGGGGTTGCAGTTTCTTTATGCACAGTTTGTCAGAAGCCATCAATGGAGCCACCAATTGTACAGTTCATTCTTCCTGGTCATTTCCTTCCAGTGGCAATCAGTTCTTGATGAAACTTGCATGACCTTGTGTTATACCCATGTACATCCTATGGATCCATCAAAGTTTACCATCAAACCCCTGAACACCTATCAGGGGTTACAGGTCCAAGCTGTGCTGCTTGGAATTATGCCTTAAGTTTTAGCTTAGGACCCGTTTAGTTCAATGCCCTGTCCCTGTCCAAAAAATGTATTCTTGAACTAACATTGTGTTAGCTTAGCAGCTCTGTTCTCATTTGAGCAAAGCCTTCTGATGTGAGCACATATCCTGAGTCCATAGTGAAGTCCAGAGAATGAAGTCCAACCCTAGAAACACACAGGATATTCCCAGTCCCATTGCTGACCTGTTGCTTGTGAAAGGACAGAAGGACACGTTCCCTTCCATCATCTCTTCGTGTCCCATCTCCTTACTGTAAAACTGGAACTGCATTTACCTGTCCCTGCTAAACCTTGGAAGTCACCAGAGGAGCTGCAAGTCTTCCAAGAAGACTGTGTTACCAGTTGGATTGTTTTGAACAGGCTGGGCACTGTGATACAAAAGAGACAAGATTGCCCTTATCTGAGAGACAAGAAGATGCCATCCACAGCTCCTGCTTCTCCCATGCTGCCTCTCCCTGCCCCCAGGTGCTGAACTGTGTGTGCAGTGACACTGCCACGGGTGAGGTGTCACATTGTCCTGCTCTTGGCTGTCTGAGGTCTGCTCCTCTTTTATGCACTCCTCATTCATGTCACTGCCTTGTCACTGCCTTCTTGCTTTTCTGCACTTGATGTGATTTCTTGCCTTCTACTGTTATTAGCATCACATGGGAAATACTGAATTATTGCATGTGAGAAACACACCGTCAAAAAGGAGAGTATTCCTTTTAAAGAATGGCACCAAGGCCTTGGCCTTGGGAGGAGATAAAGCAGAGAACAAATTGCTACAGGGTTTTTTTAGGGAGACACGGGGATTAACCTCATCTCCATGTCAGTGATGGAACAACAGACTAAAATAGCACACTGGACACTTTCTAGGAACAAAAACAACAACAGCAACAAAAAAAATCCTTTTTAGGAACAGGGATGCTGAAGCAGCTGCTTAAAAGGGATGGAGAATAGCTTTGAAAAGCATCCCTCAGCAATCCTGACCCTGTGGTATGACAGGACCAAGTTGTCTACCAAGATCTCTTTCTCAGCTCAATTTTCCTGCAGGTAAGACTTGAATGGGAAGCAAAGAGTTACCTCTGTTAATTATCATTACTTTACATTTCAAATGGAACTGCTACTGCATTTTCTACCTCTTCCAGGTAAAAACCTGCTACCATGTAGCTATGACTAATTCCAGCCTCATTTAAGTCAATACCTCTGGCTGTCAGCTGAGAAACTGGGACACGTCCCCTGCAGTGGCCAGTTCAGATGCAGAGCCAGAGCCTGGGGTGACAGCAGGGACCAGGCCCACCTTCCCATCCAAGCCACCAGTTCGTGTGCTGTGGGGTGACAAATGCAGCTCTCAGTGAGACCTGTGACACAAAACGGGGGCACCCTGCAGGACCAGGGTCAGCCCAGCTCTTCACATCCACGCTTTCATCTGGTCTTTATTAGGCACCATCAGAAAATTAGGGACAGGTAGAGGAAAGCCCTGGAATTAGGGGTTAAAACAAACAAAAAATTATATCGAGCCCATTTGTGAGCTGAAGAGAGGCAGGATTTTATAGCCTCGAGAGCTTCAGCCATCCATTACAGAGGGCAGGCTGAGGGAGCGTGCGTGGCCACCTCCACCAACAGCTCTAGGCAGATTAGGAAAACTGCTTTCCCTTCACTGGGGAGTTTCACTGCAGAGAAATGAAGCCCTTCAGGGCACATCATAAGTCTCAGCTTGAGCACTGTGCCCTGGCCCTTTCCAGGCGCGACGGGAGAGCCGGGCTGGTGCTGAGCGCCAGATGCTCAGCCCGAGCGGTGCTGTGGCTCCGCTCCGTGCTGTGAAATGGGACAGAGCAGACTAGGTGGGAGGCAGATTGCTTTATGGAAAATATTGGAAACCATTGTACTAAGCTGATTAACTCATTTTAACAATTTTACTTAGCTGCAACAGTTGCCCCACATGAAAAGTGCAGCTGCAAGGATTTGCACAACAGAAACACTCCCACATGCAGGAAAGCCAGATAAGCCCCTGCCTGTCGTCATTACAGCAGGAAATTTTAGTGCTTTGGGGACATTGCAGGGTTTTTTCTGCCTCTGTTTGAGTTTTAATCCAGAGCATGGAGGGTACTCTTATGCTGACTGATTTTGTCCACATCCCTTAGGTCCCAGGCTCAGCCTGATTTTGGCAATTCTTGGCAGGTAAAACTTTTGTCAGGAACATGAGAAATTGTGGGAATTAGGGCTCCCACTGTCTAAATTCCTCCTGGGGACAACAGCTGCTTGTTTTACCCTTAGGCAGCATCTCCTCTGCCCTCCTCCACTTCCACGAGTGAGTTGTACAGTATTACGCAGGGGAAATTAGGCTTTCTTCATGCTTCCCCTCTTGCTCCATGTTATTAGTCCTCTAACAAGCTGCCTCTTAATCCCAAAATATGAATATGAACCTTTTGGACAATGTTCTGCCAGTCCCATGAGGGACTTGGCAACCAACAGAAAAACCAAGATTGTCTGGAATATTATCCAAACACGTTGGACCAAGGACCACCCTCAGCCTTCAGCATTTCTCATGGGTCACCAGTCACACACCCCTCCCTGTTAAATTAAAACCACTCTAAAAACAGTGTGGTTTTAAACACTAGCAGCAGGGCATTTATATGGAATTTTCAGACTGATACTTCTCCACGGGCCAGTTTGGGACCTCCTGAGAGTAGGATATTGTCTCAAAATATTCCCTGAAAACCATCAAGAAGCTTTGGTATCTAAGCACATCAGGAGCAGTTCTGCCATCTCTGCAAGCATTAGCTGCAAATCCATTTTACCCTCTCTAGATGTTTCAGAGCTCATGGCTGGTGCTTTTGCTCCAATTTCCCATGCTTCCAATTATAGATTTGGAGCAGCAGCAGACCTCCACCAGAAGCAGGAGCTGGGGTGGCTGCATGCTCCCTCAGTGCCAGCCAAGGCACAGAGCTGCTGCAGGGAACCAGAAGCTGTGGGCATGCATCTCCATGGAAATAGGTCCTTGGGAACATCAGAGCCATGCTGGGGGTTGCATTCTGTCATTCAGTTTGTTCTGAATGGTAGCACTGTAAAAATCAATATGGCATTTTTAAAATGGATTATGAGGCAGTTAAATGACAAGTCTCCAAAGAGGAGTTGCAAATGAAGGGGGATCCCATGGGGGTTTTTATAGAGGGAATAGTCAGGAAGCTGTTCTTGGCTGTTTACCTACGAGGTCACAACAGATAAGCAATTGAATACAAGTTCCATGTGTGATGCTCTTGTTAAAGGGGCCAATATGACTCTAGGATGTATAAATGGGAATATTGAGTACTAGGGGAAACTTATTAGCTCTATACATGACACTAATGAGACAAAATGAGTCTGGTTCAGCTGTCAACACTTAAAAATCATGTTGTAACACTGAGGAAGGTTGGGTGAAGAGCTGCAAGGCTGATTGAAAATATATCTTACAATGACCCAAAAGAGCACAATCCATTTATATTATCCAAGAGGAATATAAGGGATGAATTGATCTATAAGTATCTACACGTGGAGAAGGAATACAGTACCAGAGACTACTTAACCTAGCAGACAAAGGCATATAAACCAGGAGGAGTGGAGCTAAAAAAAAAAATGCAGTTGAAAATGAGGCACATTTTTCTCCTTAATGGTCTTCTAATTAACCACTGGAGGAGCTGACATGGGATATGGTTCTCCATCACCCCAGCAGATACTTGAATTAAGCATGGATGTCTTCGTACATGATGTAGCTCATGTATTGGTGTGGGAATTGCTGGGCAAAACTCCATGGTCTGCATTATGCAGGAGGGCAGAGGAAACCACCATGAGGGTGCCTTCTGGCTGTGAAATCTGTGAAACTATCAAAGTGATGACATCTGTATATCACATCCTGGCAGCATCCTGCCTATTTATGCAACACATATTATGAAAAGAGTCTTTTAAGGATATTTAGAGGGCTTTAAATATTTTATTAGGGGTTTTTTAATATACTCTACCTGTAAAACCAGGTAGATGAAATAAACTTTAAAAATAATAAAAAACATCCTGAAATAGATTTTCTATACCCCCAAATCCCAGTCTTAAAGCCAATATCTCAGAATATTCTGGGCTTTCAGTATGATGCTCCAAGGACTCAGGCCTTTATCGTGGTTTAAAGCTTCTATTTCACAGATTTATAGACGCTAAACTCAGGAGAGACTACTGTGAATATCTAATCTGACCTTGTACATAACAGAGGCCACAGGCCAACCCTCAATTGCCTCCAGGCCACACTGAAGCCTTCCAGATTCTTCCTTCAGCCCATAGCCAAGACACAGCCTTCCCCTTCATCCTCACAAACTTCAGATCATCTAACATCTCACCTTCCTTCTGCATCCTTCCTTCTGCCCCTGACAAATGAAATCTTTCCTGGCACATGTCCATTCAAATTGCTGCTGCAAAGATCATTTGCCATTCCTATATCTCCTTGCTGGCTCTCCCTTTTGCCTTTTCACCAACACATCTGCTCCTCTTAGTCCCTACCTCTGCCTCTTCATCCCATTTGGTATCAGCTCACTCCAACCTCTCATGGCCCCCTTTGCTACCTTTTCTTTCATATCCCTTCCTTTTTTCCTGAACAAGCCTCATGTGGTGTATCACCAATTCATGTGGAAGGACCCTAAGACACTTCAGTGCTGCTAAAGGAGAAGATTCTCAGAGCATTCCCACCCACCAGGGGACAGGGAATGGGGGCTGTGGTCAGTTCATTACACATTGGCTCTGCCACTCCTTCCTCTTCAGGAGGACAGATCACACTCCTCTCCTTCTCCAGTGTGGGACAGTTCCATGGGACACAGCTCTCCACAAACTCACAGTATGGGTTCTTCCTATGGGCTCCACTTTTCCGCAGACTGCTCTAGTGTGGGTCCCTCCCATGGGGTGCAGTACTCCAGGACCAAACTGCTCCCATGTGGGTCCCTCACAGGGTCACAAGTCCTGGCTCCAGACCTGCTCCAGACTGGGCTTCTCTCCACAGTCTGCAGCACGGGCTTCCCATGGGGTCACAGCCTCCTTTGGGCACCCACCTGGTGCAGTGTGGGGCTCTCCAAGGGCTGCAGGTGAATCTCTGCTCTGCTGTCTGCCCTTCCCCTCCCTCCTCACTGACCCTGCTGTCTGCAGGGCACTTCTGCTCACACATTCTCACTCCTCTCCCCACTGCTGTTATTCTGAAGAGGTTTTTCTTCCCCTTCTTAAATACATTATCACAGAGGTATTACTGACATTGCTGATGGGTTTGGCCTTGAGTGTCCTGGATTGGCATTGGCTCTGTCAGATATGGGGGAAGCTTCTGGCAGCTCCTCACAGAAGCCACCCCCTGAAGTGCCCCTGCTACCAAAACCCTGCCACTCAAACCCAACCCCGTTTATCAGTGACAGATTCTTGTCACTGGATCCTTGTGCAGGGAGAAATCATTCATGTGTGTTATTAAATGTCTGTATATCATTCCAAGGCATACAACAGTGTGGTGCAGTTTCCACCTAGACAAAGCCTGTATTTTAATGCTCTGTGTCCTTCTGAAAGAACCCAGCTTGATCAGCTTCAGTGCAGGAGACATCATGGGACTGTGGTCAGGGGAGAGCAGGGGCAAGGAACAGGAGGTGCCACAGCAGGGGAGCAGGCTGGAGAAGTCAGAGCATGGAGGAGCTCATCCCAGACTTTCCTTTCTAGAGAAGAGCTCCTTGCCCTCTGTGTGTGAGTGCTGCTCTGCCTGGGGTGACAGGTAAGTGGGGAGAAAGGATGCACAGCAGAATCCACTGCCTTCACTGCTCCTGCTCCATGAAAACTCACAAGCATCCCCTTTTACAAAGCCTCAGTGCACAGAGCTTTTTAACCTGATACTGCTCTAAACAACTGCACAAGGTTGCCTTGCTTTATGCTACAGCAGATTTTAATCTTTCTGGAGCCAAACTGAATAAAATTGCCAAAAACTGACACATGTCTCTGCTCAGTGCTGCCTATTGACACGCAGGCACCTCTGGCCAAGCTGAGAGGAAAACATCTGTCAGTAGGTGTTAATGAGACCATCACATGTAGCAGGCAAGACCCAACCAGCTCAGCAAGATCTGACAAAATTCATGTTCTCATCGGGTGATCACAGCTATCTATGGTTCCACTCAGCTGTCAGGGAATGACTTGCACACATCTTTCCTCACACGGATATTTTATGAATTTTGGAGTTAGCAGGATGCAAATCTGCCCTTTGAGGATCATCTGGCAGAGCAGAGCTTTGGCCAGTACCTTGCAGGACTTCTGCAGGAAAACAAAGCAGTATTAAAGAATGCCCTAAGTGTCCATCTCTGTGAGCCAGCACAGTTGAAGCCTGGGGGCAGGAAGTACTTCTGTTTAGCAGAGATGTGAAGTTAAATGCCCCATTGTTTGTAACTAGTCCTGATGCCACGTTGTTTTTGCAGGAAGTCATGGGCAGCTTCAATCTTTTTACCTGCCAGCAGTCCTGAAGGAAACCCTGCTGTTGGAGGAGGAGTGTGGCATGTTTTCAGGCTGTCAGGCAATGGCATCATGGCTTTAAACACTGGTGAGTTAAAGCACAAGGGAGGGGGCTGAGGGAAAGGGAGAGAGGGGAAGCAGTAGTTCACAGAGAAAGTTTTCATTTAATTAGCTGATAATTTACATCTCACTGTACAAATCAGAGCTAAGCATATCTGTCCCAGCCAATGTATATGACTCACAGTTCGTCACATAGATATTCTGGAAGTGAGAAGTTACAGAAATAAAAATCATGAATTATCAGTTGTTCTTCTATTCTCGTGGACAGCATCTTTTATTAAATGTAAATTCCATATATAGCCATTGCAAACAGGAAAAATAGCTAAAGTCAAGTTTGCATGGATGGAGAAGTGACAAAACAAGAAACTGAGGATGGATTTCACCCTGTTGTGTTGGAGGATCCACCTGACCAGCACAAAACATCTGCAAAGTGTTTCCAGCTCTGCTTGGGGATTGCCCATCCAGTCTGCAGCAGACAGCTGCAGTAATGATGCACAGCCTGAAAGCTGCTGTTTCTGTGACCACCTGAGGAGCCTCAGACGGAGACTGTGGTTCACTAAAGTTAATAAACCACAGATGAGCCCTACTTGCTAATGCTTCTTGAAGGCAAATTCATAGACAAGTCCCAAAAAATTGTAAGAATTTTCAATGAGACACCTGGTTTTATGCATGAGCCCCTCTCTGCAGTATGCTGAGATCCTGCCATGCTTCCTGCAAAGATAAAAGCAGCAAATGCCTCTTCACACACATTTAAAAGTCACATCACAGAATCTGAGCTAAACAGCTAAAAAAGAAATGGCTCATTTTTAATGTGAGGTCCATGAAAGGTTCACTGTGGACATAACTCAGCCCTGTCCTGCTCTTGAGAGCCAACATGGGCTTTTGCCATGGCTTGTTGGGAGGACACACGTGGTTTGTCTGCAGAGGGTGGTGAGCTCATTTCTCAATGTTTCTTTAGCATGCCAAGAGATGCCAAGGGTTTGCACAGAGGGAAAAAGAGCCCCATTCCAAACCATCTCAAATGAGACCCCCTTTCAAGGAGCTGCTGCCCCATATCTCTCTTCTAAAGATGCACCAAGCAGGAGGACTACAATGTGTATTTTTTTTCCTCTGAAGTACATCTATGGAGTCAACAAACATATGGATATAAATTTAGCTGTTTAACTGACTCAACTGTTTAGAAATTTAACAAAAAAATGTACATGCCAGTAGGTATCTGGAAACCAGTGTTTTCTATCTGAGACAGCAAAATGAATGGAGAGCAATATTCAAACACTGAAAGTTAGCAGACTAGGTACAAAAATATACCAGTTGCTAGGAGATGGCATTTAATCTGGAATTTTAGGCAGTAAGTAAAAATAAAGTTATAAGAAGAAATATTGTTTAGGGCAGAAATCAGGCTGAAGCAAGAGGCTGTTTGGGAGAGAGAGCACAGCAAGGACGCTGCCCAGCCACATGCTGTGGGGCTGGAGGTGAAGGGCAGGGTTATTGACTTCACTGTGGGAACAAAAGCCCTGCCAGTGAAAGACGGCGAGGACAAAACTCTTTCCTGGTTGAAGCTGCTGGGAGATGTGCTACTGAAGTAAATAAGGGCTGTACTTCAACCTGCAAATATCACCTTTGCTTGTCATGGAAGTCCAATGACAAGCTAAAATGTTGTGAAACTCAGCTCATTCCTCCAGTTGTGAAAATTACAGAAAGAACACAGCAAAGTTCATTGCTTGGAAAGCTGGGTCCCCAAACCAGATTCTGCTGGTTTCTTTCACCACTGAAAGCCCCACCTTCTTAATAGCATTAGAATTGATAAATGCTGGATTTTAAGACTAGACTATCTTGTGAGACCATAAGGGTTCAACAGCAAGGCCAGCAGGGAATGAGTGGGGCTGGCTGCTCCTTACAGCAGCCCAGTCCTTGGTAGGAATTGTCCAAGTGGGATTTTAGTCCTGTTGAATACAAGGCAAAATTGCCATAGATCTCAAGAGACCATCTCCCCCCCGCCCTCACACAGGTAAAGGGTTGTGTGTAACCTAGTCCAGCACATGGTAATCACCTACATATATGGAGGACAAACCTTGCTCCTGGTCCCTATAAGTCCATGCAGGTCTTGGAAGCAGTGTTTGCCTTCAGCACCACCCCTGGGTAATCTCCACCTCAGACATCCCTTTGACCAAGGCTGGTAAGCTTTTCTACAATATTTGGTCACAGTGATTACATTCACTAGTTAGATCAAACTATTGGGGTCCCAAGGCCAAGACAGAAATTCTGACTTTTTACAGCTTTGCTGTTACCTGTAATCCTGATGCTGGAGCACTACTTATTTAGACTTCCTTTGGATAGTGTTTGTCAAAGTGATTAATAATTTTCTCTGGGCAGCAGCCAAAGATCAGAGTCCATGCTGACATCTGCAATCTGCCAGAGGGCTTTGATGCTGTCAGCAGGGCTATGGTGAAGCCTAAATAACCACTGGTCAAGGGGATATGTTCTCCTTGCTCAGAAATCCAAAGGACTGTCCTGTCTGCTGACCCAGCTTGTATTCCAGAGGATAACTACTGATTGCAGACACTGCTGGCTGCTCCACTGGCCTCTGCACAACAAAGTTTCTGGCAGAAAGGCAGTAATGTGTCTGCTGTTACATCAGTGCTGATGGTGGCACTGGCATCTCCTCTTCATGAAACCCAGAGAGCAGGGCTGGTGCCATCAGGATCTGCAGCCTTGCCAGGGTTCCTGCAGTGAGGAGGGGCTGGACAAGGACTGATTGGTTGTTGTTCAATCCCTCTGACTGATTCCACTGCTTGGGTGGCAGAGCATCAGCCAATGAGGGTTGGCTGGATTTTTGTCATTACCTGTGGTTAAGAGCCCAACCACTACAGTCACTGACTGCATCTCTCATATTTTATCATCTCTAGATGACCCTGCTTAAGTGGGAGGGTTGAACCAGATGCCGCCCAGAGGTTCTTTCAACTCAGAGAGTCATTCTGTGACTCTCTGAGTTTTATGCAAGCAATGATTGCTGAAGTTACAGAGCTCACTGTAAAGCTCAGTGTGAGAACTCACCTTTGGGGACCTGCTCTTGCAGCCCTGTGAGAGGCCCAGCCTGTGCTGTAAGGCTTTCCAGTTGCACTGGGGAGACCTCCAGGAGGTACCTGGAGGATGCTTTGAGGAAGGATGATACTGGTGATGTGCACCTAGTGCAGGAAAGCAGGGCCCTTGCAGAAGTGAGGGATGAACATGGGTCACAACAGCCCCACGAAACACTGCAGGCTTGGGGCAGAGTGCCTGGAAAGCTGCATGGTGGAAAAGGACCTGGAAGTGTTGGCCAACAGTGACTGGACATGTTCAATCACCATGTGCCTGGATGGCCAAGAGGGCCAATGGCCTGTATCAGAAGTGTGGCCAGCAGGACCAGGGCAGGGATTGTCCCCCTGTACTACCCTTGGCCTCACCCCACTGGTGAGGCCAGACCTGAAGTGCTGTTTTGGGCCCCCGTTTTGGGCTCCTCACTTGAAGAAGGACATTGAGGGGCTGGAGTGTGTCCAGAGAAGGGCAACAGAGCTGGGGAAGGGTCTGGAGCACAACTCAGGTGAGGAGCAGCTGAGGGAGCTGGGGGTGTTTGGCCTGGAGAAAAGGAGGCCCAGGGGGGAACTTATCACTCTCCAGCTCCCTGAGAGGAGGCTGGAGCCAGGTGGCGTTGGTCTCTTGTCCTAGGTAATAAATGACAGAACAGGAGGAGATAGGCTCAGATTTCACCAAGGGAGGTTTAGATTGGACATTGGGGAAAATGTCTTCACAGAAAGAGTGGCCAGGCACTGGAACAGGCTGCTCAGGGGAGTGGTGGAGTCCCCATCCCTGCAGGTATTTAAAAGATGTGTAGGTGTGGCACTTAGGGACATGGTTTAGTGGTGAACTTGGCAGTGCTGGGTTAGCAGCTGGACTTGATCTAAGAGGTCTTTTCCAGCCTAAAGGATTCTACAATTCCATGATGGCATGGCCACTCTGGGTTGCAGCCAGCTTTTCTCCCAGAATTACTGGAACTGCTGTTGCTTCTGCTGGCAGCAAGCACAGATTTATCAGTGGGTGATGGAGGCAGTAACCTCCATCCCTGCCATGTCAGGTGCAAGGGGCCAACTGCCCACACTGTCCATCTGTCCACACTGTGGCCTAGCCTGGGGCTCCCTTCAGCCCAGTGTGGGGGTTGAATGAAAAAGAGAAACATAAAAGAAGCATGTGGGAAGCGTTAGGATTTTTTCAGCTTATTTGTAAAAGAGTGTGTTCCTGGGCTTTCAAGGGACAGCAGGAGGGTTTTGTCCCTACAAAGTGAGTCACAAAGTGAAAGAAAACCCCAGAGTATCCTTAATTCTCAGTCTGTAATTGTTTGCAGTGATTTCAACCTGGAATATTGTGCTAAAGCAAATCATATCCTGGGCTGCATTAGAAGCATGGCCAGCAGGTGATGCAGGAGCTGATGCTCCCCTTCTATTCTGCTCTTTACAAGACTTGGAGTACTGCATGCAGCTCTGAGACCTCAGTGATTAGTAATGGAAGAAGTAATAGAAAGGCATAGAAGTAATGGAATAATAGAAGTAATGGAAAGGCATGGTCCTGTGGAGCAGGTCCAGAGGAGGGCCACGAAGATGAGCAGAGGGATGGAGCATCTCTCCTATGAAGGCAGTCTCAGAGTTGCTGCTGTTCAGCCTGGAGAAGAAGGCTCCAGGGAGGCCTTTTAGCAGCCTTCAGTACCTAAAGGGGGTTCACAAGAAAGAAAGAAAGAGACTTTTTACCTGTAGTGACAGATCAAGGTGTAATGGTTTTAAACTGAAAATTTGCTAGATTTATATTAGATATGTGGTGATTTGACCTGGGCTGGATCCCAGGTGCCCACCAAAGCCAGTCTACCACTCTCCTCCACACCTGGAGAGGGGAGAGAAAATATAAAGACTTGTGGGTTGGAATAAGAGCAGGGAGAGATCACTCAGCAATTACCATCACTGTCAAAACAGACTTAACTTGGGGAAATTTGTTGAATTTATTACAAATCAAAATAATGGAAGGATAATGAGAAGGCTTAACTTCAGGCTTAACTTCATTCATTATTCTTTATCTCCTCCCCCACAGCAGTGCAGGGCAACAGGGAAGGTGGGTTATGGTCAATTCATCTCAGGCTGTTTCTGCCTCTTCTTCCCCCTCAGGGAGAGTCCTTCCCACTGGAGTCCACAAAATTCTTCAATGTGAGCCTTTCCCAGTTCCCCACAATCTGCTCCAGCATGGGTCCCTTCCATGGGGTGCAGTCCATCAGGAGCAGGCTGCTCCAATGTGGGTCCCTTGCAGGGTCCCAAGTCCTGCCAGCAAACCTGCTTCAGTGTGGGCTCCTCTCCATGGGTCCACAGTCCTGCCAGGGGCTGCTCCATGCAGCTTCCCAGGGTGTCACAGCCTTCTTGGGCATCACCTGCTCCAGCATGGGCTCCTCCATGGATCTCTGCATCCCTGTGATCCTGCATGGGCTGCAGGTGGATCTGTGCATCCCTGTGATCCTCCATGGGCTGCAGGTGGATCTGTGCATCCCTGTGATCCTCCATGGGCTGCAGGTGGATCTGTGCATCCCTGTGATCCTGCATGGGCTGCAGGTGGATCTGTGCATCCCTGTGATCCTGCATGGGCTGCAGGTGGATCTGTGCATCCCTGTGGATCCCCATGGGCTGCAGGGGCACAGCTGCCTCCCCATGGGCTGCACCAGGGGCTGCAGAGGAATCTCTGCTCCAGCCCCTGCAGCCCCTCCTGCCCCTCCTTCCTCACCCATGACTTCCTGCAAAAACAACATGACCTTGGGGACTGCAGAGATGTTTCTCTCACATATTCTCACTCCAATCTTCTCTGGCTGTAATTACTTCCATGCAATAACTTTTTTGTTTCCATTCTAAAATATACTATCACAGAGGCAGTGCTACCACAGCTGCTGGGCTCAGCCTTGGCCAACAGCAGATCCACCCTGGAGCTGACTGGGATTAGCTCTGCTGCCCATGGGAGAACTTCCAGCAGCTTCTCACACAAGCCACCTCTACAGTGCCCCTGCTACCAGAGTCTTGCCATGCAAACCCAATACAGATATTAGAAGAAATTCTTTGCTGTTAGGGTGGTCACAGTATAACTGGTTTCCCAGAGAAGTTGTGGGTGCCCCATCCCTGGAAATGTTTAAGGTCAGTTTGGATGGGGTTTTGAGCTTCTGAACAACCAGATCTATTGCAAGATGACCCTGCCCATGGCAGGGGGCTGGACTAGGTATTTGTGAAAGTTCCCTTCCAGCCTTTCTGTGGTTCCATGACTTGGCCATGTTTTGATTTGGGGGAACTTTGAAAACCTTTAAGTTAGCCACACAGGTCCTGAGAGGTCTGGGAAGAGGCTTCTGTTTCTCTTCTGGTATCTAGAGCTGAAAATAAGTAACTGCTTGGTGAGACAAAGACCCTCCAAACCCAGGGACTGGTACACAGACCAGTCAGTGAACCAGCAGCCACAGGGCTTCTTGCTCCCGGGAGAACAGCAGCTTCCAAACATTAGGAGGATATCTGCCTGCCTTCAGCAAAGCTCACCCCCACATGCATGGACAGTGGGCTGGCTGGGCCTGCTGGTCTCTGCTACCACTGACACACAAAGCCTGACACAGCCTGGTGCCCTGTGCAAAGCCAGAGTAAGCACTGCAATTCCAATAGAAGATGAAGAAGAAATAAAAGCACAAGGCGCTGCCAGGGTCCAATACAGCACCATGTGAATTGAAAGAAATATGGAAGGGGGATAGAATTTGTTACCACTTTCCCATGAGTTTCCTATTTCTCTTCTTTTAAAATTGGATGTTGAGGAGACATGTTAATTTTGAGGGTGCTGCTGTAACCCCAGCTGTAACTCGATGTGCCTGGGGGAGGGAGGGGACAGAGGGAGAGGCTGGTGGGCTTTTCATGTGGGGAAAAGAAGAGAATCCAGGGCAAATCATGTCTGAGGTCTACTCAAGGGTCAGTGAAGATCCAAACACCACCTTTTAAACTGGCTTAAAGCCACATGAGCCAGCTGTGCCCACCCTGAAGGGAGCAATGTCCTGCCAGTGAATAGAAGTGACTGCTAAAGGTTCCCTTTCTGCAACAGCACAGTGAGCCCAGGGGAGAGCTGGGCTGAGCTGAGCTGAGCTGGGCTTAGCCCAACAAGCCATGCCCAGCCCAAGGATTCTCTGCTTCCCTGGCTGAGCTTGAGAAGCCTTCTTATTTCCTCAGCAGCTTCTCAGGGTTTATACTCACCACCTACCTATGGAAATGGGGATGGGGACTCACACCCACTTACTCTGTGCAGCAGAGCAGGCTGTGTGGAGAAGATGGATTACTTTCATCTTGCTGTTGTTTTACCTTTTGATGCCCTGGATGTTTATTCCTTTATCATGTATTAATTATTGGCATTCTCTAGGCTTCCTTCTCTCCTAATCTGATTCAAAACAGACATTTGCATTTGAAAAGTAGCTAGCATGTATAGCAAATCCTTTCCCTTGGTTTGCTATTAATGCAGCCAGCTTTGATGTATTATATTAATGCTGTTTGCCAGGTGTGAAATCAGCACACCACCTATGGAGAGGCACTTCCTTGGTGAACCTACTGCTTTTACCCACAGGCAAAGCATCTACCTACCCTGGTGAGAAACCTGGGTGCTGGCTGCAGCAGCATGGTCCCACACCTGCTCCTCTCCCCGCTGCCTTCCATCTGCTTTGGGGAGCCTCAGAGGCCCTCACTGTGCCCATGATGACCTCACCTGAGGACCTGCCACATCCATGGCAATGGAGGAAGTGAGAGCTAAATGCATGACAGGGCACCAAACCAGGGGCTGAGGGCTGTGCAGGGGGTGAGGCAGGCAAGTGCAGGGTCTTCCTGAGGGCTGTATGCACTGAGGCTGAAATGCATGTGTGCTTCAAAATGATCCAACTTTTATGTAGCAATATCTCCAGTTGAGTAGATTAAATGAATCCTGTGGTGAGTTCAATTCCAGTATTTCCTTTATTTCCTTCCTTAGTTTTTTGTTTTTTGTTTTTTTTTACTGTACTGCTTCCATGGTTTAAGACTTTTGGGAAGTTGTCCTAAGCCTGATGATCTGTTGGAGCTGGTGCAAAGGGCACATGGAGCTGCTGCTGTGACCCCTCAGGCTGGGTTGGCTGTACTGTGAGTGATGGGCACAGGACAGGTGACCAAAGGAGCAGTGCCCAGCCTGCTCACGTGGCCGTAGCAGAGGTGGCTCAGGTCACCAGCCTCAACCCACCATGGTGCTTGTGCAGGCTCTCCCTCTGCTCTGCTGAGGCCTGACAGCCAAACTGCCTGGAGCAGCCTTTCCTCCTCCCCCTGCTCTGGCACCTTATTCCAGATCAGCTGTGGCTCCTTGAATTGGAGTTTGCTCACCTGGCTCCTGCTATCAGGGCTGGCTGAGGAGCCTGTTTCTGTGTGGCAGAGCTGGGGAGGGGATAGGCTTGGCAAGAAGCAGTGCCAAGCAGTAGGGTCTGGAAACCAGGCTCTCCCAGAACAGCATGTCTGATCATGGCATTAGTTGAATAGAAACAGCTCAAAGTAAACTTGTTCCTTCTTAAATGCTCACATAGAGTTTTGCACCATGTTGACTTGGATTGAAAAGAATTTCAGTTAAATTATTACAACTTCTGCCTCTGGACAAAACTTAAAGAGTTTCCAGAGCTCATTTACCAAAGGGGTTGGAAAAGTTATTTCAAGTTAACAGCCCACATTACAGTAATAGTTATTTGAACAGGTGGGGACTGGGGGAAGTAGGGACATTAGCCAAATCATGAATCATAAGCTAATCAGATTGCCACCCATGTTTGCACCAAAAGAAAAGCCATGCACGAAAATACACACATCACCAGCTACAGAATTGACTCAGCAAGGACCCAGACTTTTGTTGGGTTTATTGGGGTTGTTGTCCCCTCTGACAACTCTGAGGGTGTGGGACTTTTTTGTACTCTTTGCTCCCCATTGCATTTCTGCTCCATCCAAGCAGGGAGAAGTTTGGGGCCCTGCACTCTTTAACAAGGTCTATTCTGCACACCCTTGGATTTGAGGCTCTTTCCACAGGTGAGCAGGAAAAGCAATTTCAGATATCCCAGGAGGGTACCTCAGGACACCCATAGCCTCCCCCTCCTGCAGGAATGTTCCTCTCTCTGGTGCAGTAGGATGTATTTGGTGTCCAGGAAGAACTGGGTCACAGAGCTGTTTCTTGAGCCATCCAAAACCCAGGCAAAGAGCTCTGCAGAACCATGCCATGGCCCAGCTATGCTGGGGAGCAAGGGCTGCAGCAGCTCTGCACTGGCTCTGCACTGGGGGTTCATCTTCTCCTAGAGCACAGTCACTGAGAAGTCCCTAGAGTGAAAAAAAAATGGAGATTTAACTGGATTTAGAATAAAATAAAATAAAACTACACCACTGAAACTCTGTTGATGTTAGTGAAATTCCTTGTGTCTTACACCAGCAGGCAGAAAATCAGATCTGAAGTGCTGAGGCTGCTGGCAGATACTTTCCTGTTTGTGTGTGCAGTGGAGAAAAGTGCTTGTTTGGTGCTGATTGCAGACTATGGAATAAGAGCAATTTCTCATCCCACCTCCACAGAAGCTATTTAAATAGTTCTACACCCACTTTGAAAGATGCTCAGTTAGAAAGGAGTAAATCTGGAAGTTATTACTCCTCAAAGAAAGAAAAGCCAATAAACAGGCTCTGCTAGGGCTGCTGGTGCTCTCGGGGACAGCAGCCCCAGGAGCCTCCCCTGGCAGCCAGGCTGCCTTTGCAGTGCACAGCTGCTACTGGCAGCCTGCAGAGCAAACACGCTGCAGAAGGAGCCCTGTGGCTGTGTCTGAGCAGCCCCTGGAGCTGACCCTGTGTCCCATGACCCTGTGTCCCACTGAGGCCCCTGGAGCTGACCCTGTGTCCTATGAGGCCCCTGGAGCTGACCCTGTGTCCCACTGAGGCTCAGGGCCAAAGCCCAGCTGGCTACATGCAGGCCCCTCGCAGGCTGCACCAGCCCCACGTGCTCTCCATCCAGCACAGGAGCAAGGGGAACTCCCAGCCAAACCCAAGGACATGCCAGGAGCAGCAACAGGCAGAGTGCTAATTAAAAAAGCCCTTATGAAACACTGGGGACAGAATGGGAATGTGTCACGTGCAGTCATTCAACGCCTCTCTGTCCCTTCCTCGGGGATCACTGGCCACAAACTCACTCACAAAGTGGAAGTGTTTGCCAGCTCCTTCCCAAAACTGGAGGTGGAGATTTAACCCATGGCACCTCTGCAGGGCCTCTGGCAGGATGCTGCCCACGCTCCCCTCTGCCAGACCCAGCAGGACAGGGAGGGGGGAGGCCCTTCCCCAGAGCAGCTGCTGGCCAAGTCTCTTGCTGGGATATCCTGGGTTGGGAACTGGGCCAGCTCTGTGCAGGGAGAGCCAGTGGGAGCCAATAACCTTGCTGCTGGCTGCCCCCAGGTCACCTCCAATCCTGGTCACACCTGAGAGAGAGCAGGCACTCAGGCAGTCCAGGAGCTTTCCCACCCCCACCACTTCAGATGTTCATGGATTTATGTTGTTTCCAAATTAGGTTGGACCCAAAGAGAAACTTTTAGGAATTGATGCACTCAAAATAGCCACAGACTGTTAAATCCTGGAATAAATCTCATACAATGCTACTGTCAGAGCCAGCTGCTTGTACTCAGACCCTCAGCACTGTCACCTTGCTCCATAACCAGCACACAGGGCCCTGACCCTACAGCAAGTTTTAGGCAATGCCTTGTATGTCTCTGGCTTTTGCCCAGCAGAACTCTGCTTTGAGATTAAGATCTTAATATTTATAAGCCTTTGGTTTTACTATCTGTTTAATATCATGGTAAATCAGGTGCCTACACTACTATTCCTCCAACTCACCTTAACAAAGGGCAGTTACATTTTTCCTTAAAAATAAACTAATTATAAAATCACTGTGATTTTCTCACATTTAAACAGCCAATTATTTCTGAGGATGTGAGAAACTGAGAAACAGCTGTTGCAATGTTGAAGCTCAAACAGTTACATCTCTGCTATTTTAATGGGTAAGAGTCAATATTTTTATTCCCATGTGCTATTACCAAGACATGATAAGCAACCATAGCATTAATATTAATTTGTGGAGCAAAGGTCACTTCAATTTGCCCCAATGAGGAATAAGTTTAACAGAAAATTAGCATTCCACAAACAACTCTTTTGTGTTCCTCTCCCCCCCTTTTCCCCCTCTTCCTTTGTTTTTTGATAAAGCACCACAACCCTGGGTAAGGGCAATTTGGAGGCAGAGACAGTTCTTAAGGCAGCCTTAACTCTTTCCAGATGGGGGAGTGAACTTCAAAAAATGGTTTCCAAAGTTTAACTTGGCATTGTTGACCACTGAATAAAGGGAGAGCACTGACTTTGCCTCTTACCAGAAGGTGGACAAATACCAAATAGGAGTCAGTTCCTCTCCCACTGCCTCCAGGTGAGGGTTTCTGCTAAAAGCTTTGCTCTTCAATCTGTGTATGATCACCCAAACCAAAGTGGCATCTGCAGGTACCTGGCATCTGTAGAAGTCAGGCTTATAAAGGCAGAGCCAAGCCTGGAGCTCCAGGCTGCTGGTTCTGCAAGGCTTTGCTTTAATCTTTGGAAATCCTCGTTGCACTTAGTCAGGGAGAAGCATGTGTGCAGCACAAAGAATGGTGATTTGAGCTAAGCATGGAACGGAGTCACAATTTTGAATTGCACATGTGTCTGTCAACAAGCCCTTTCAAACATCTTAGCTCCATTGTACTTTTATCCTTTTTCCCCTAGGATCATGACACACTTGACAGTGGTGATAAATCAGCTCTCATGCTGCTCTATTAGCCAGGAAAATATTATCAATCCCATTTAGCTGGAGATGTGAGGCCCACAGGTAGTCTAGAGCAGTGATTACCCCAGGAAGCTCCTGTAACAAGGCAGCCTCAGCAGGGGAGTGCCATTCCACCCCCTCAGAGAGGATGCTCTCCTGGAAACTGGGGGGTGATTTGAGGTCTCCTACTAGGACAAACACTTTAAACACAGCATTACCAGATCAAAAAAAAGGAGGGTAGGGACAGGTGAGAGAGAGTGAGAGCACTTTCCTCTTGTGTTTTGAGTGGATTTCAGTGCAAGAAACAAGTTTCTATCTTCAGATTTGAACTCTGTAGATGGAGAAACATCTAATGCCCAGTGAATCAGTCAAGGACACTACTCAACAGCATCAAAACTAACATGCATCCAAGCGTGGGAAGCAGTAGGAAATTTTTGACATTAAAAAAGTGGAAGGTACCTCCAGATTTAAGTGACAGCTGAGCCAGGAACTCTGAGGAATTAATTTTTGAAGGCATTTAAAGCTATAGCTGGACACCATAAGAGACCCAAAAATGAGGAGCCCACACTAATGTGCCTCTCTAAGAATTTGGCCCCAAGTGACTTGCCACAGATTGGGCAGGTGTTAAGTTACAAAGTCATAAATAGAAAACCAATTCCCTCTCCTGGCCTTTCATTTAAAGGCTTGGACAGATTCCCAGACAACTGTCAGCCACATGAGGATATAAATTATTTGGAACAGTGCAAAGGGTAATGAACCAGGGTCAAAAGCCACCTGCAAACTTGCAGACCCTTAGCAGGCAGCAGTGGCCAGAGCAAACCTGGGTTTGGCTACTCATGCTCTTGCCACATGGATACACTGAAATAAATAACTTTTCACCACTGATTCCTCCTCATCTTCAGGCAGAATTCCTATTATACACTGGTTTCTGCTCCATCATCTACCTGCCAGGTGGCAGATGCAGGCAGGAAAAGGTAGGTTTCCTTTTCTGGAATGCTCAGCCTCCAGTGCCTGCCCAGGCTGTGGAAAACTCTCCAGCCAAAGAACTGAAGGCTGGCTGTGTGATTCCTGCCACGCTGCCCACAGGGCCTGAGCAGCAGCAGAAGTGGGCTGGACACAGGCTGATTTCAGTCTGTGACACAGGAAAGTTAAACAGTGTGTGATGGCTAGTCTAGAAAGGTCTTCAAAAAGGCAACTGATCACCACAGCCACTCTCTCCCCAGGTACAGGCACACACATCTCCTGGAGTAGGTTCTGCCTGGCACAATGGGATCTAGATCTCTCTGGAGATGTAACTCAGATTCCTGAGATGTAACTAAGGAATCCTACACATAAAACCTGCTAGCAGTGATCTGCAGAAGTTTATTTATCTGTGGTCTAAAATTACAACCTCACTGCCTTTTTCCAGATGCAAATATTTCAAACCTGAAGCATTTACTGGTGCTGTGAAGTCGGAAACAGCGTGGCTACCTCAAGCGCAGGGCAGTTCAGCTGGAAAGCCAACAGCTTTCACTTCCCTCCTGCACTTCCCTGTTGCAGGGAGCAGCACCATGGCACCACAGGCTCACCAGCACTGCATCCTCAAAACCTATTTTCAAGAGCTACCATCCTTGGCACAGGCAGCAAAGCTCACAGCCTTCCTTTTCTGTTTGAAACTGGTCCCCAGAGGCTTAATTTGCAGAGCAAATTTGCAGTAATGGGATTCCAGATTCCACCTTCCTGTGCCTGACAGAAGGTGCCTCTGTGAGCTGCCTTGGTTCACCTTTCAAGAAGCTGACCTCTTTTTTCCTGAACAGCATCTCAGTTCTGGAATGCAAGCTGTGACAAACGGTTCAGAGAAGGCTACAGGGCTAACGAATCCATTAATATTTAATCACACTTCCCCACTAGTGGGTCATTGTCCAAAATTTTTGACTGCCATACCTAAATCTACATCAGCCACAAATATGACTGCTCTCAGAAACTGACTTTTTCTTATTATTCCAAACTTCTTCCTGCAACAGTCCTCCCACAGTCAAATTATTTTTGAAGAGAATTGTCTTCTCTTGGCTCCAACTGGAGCCAAGTGTGGATTGACCCACATTTTTCTATCAGTAATGTACCCTTCCTTATTAAGGTCTCACCACATTTCCTGAAGAGACACTGCCTTCACACACATTATGATGCATTTCTCCTCCTCAACCCAGCATCAGTGCAGGGACAAGAGGAAAGGACACAACAGCAGCCTCGGCTCATTCTTGGGACATGCAGGGAAGAGTGCTGGGGAAGGAAAGCTTTCGGCTGATGCGAAGTTTCTGTCCCTCAGGTGGTGCAAGACCCCTCTATATCTGGCAGCTGGAGAGGGGAATTGCAGTGCAGGAAAGGCAAATCCAATACTACTTCTAATGTAGGATGTGAATGACAAGGAAAGCAGGTTGGGACAGACTTTAGCATTGGATAGTTACTCGGCACCCAGGGTCTTGTGCAAGCACTTTGAAGCCCATCCCAGGTAATTTCCCCACTATTATTTGCTGAGCTAGCAGGACTGAAACAGATACATCCACTGGCGCTGCAATCATCCCTTCCAGCCCTGTGGGTGCCAAAGCAAGCTGGGCCCCAGCTGTGTTCCCGCCACCCCCTCCAGCCTGGGCTCGCCATGCAGGCCATCCTGCCGGAGCTGAGGGCTCTCCCAGAACACAGGCTGCTGGTGAGGAACTGAATGCCAAGGAGCAGATGAGGTTAAGCTCAAAAACGTAGCTGCAGGGATGGCTGGGTGCTTAGGCAGCTCTCCACAGACCACTCGTTTATCAGCATCGTTTTGCTATCTGCCAGCCCCGAGGAGCCGCCTCAGTGGTGCAGAGGGCCTGCTCCCAGTGAGGCCGGGCACACCGCACCCCGGCCGGCGATGGCCATGGCGGGGACACCCGGGGCTGCGAGGGCAGCGCCGGCAGCGGAGCCACGTCCCGGCCGGCCCCGACCCCACCGCGATCCGCAGCTCTGCCCGCAGCACACAGAACTCTCGTTAGCAGGCGCCTCGCTGCTGGGCTTTTGGGTCTCAGCCCCGGTTTCGGGTCTGTTCCCTCGGGGCCGCTCCAGCACAGCGGCGCCGCACTCGGCAGGGGGCGGCAGCGGCGCCGGCACAGAGCCGGCTCGGGGCACGCTCGGTCGGGGGCTGAAGGCTGCACTAGCAGGGGGGCGAAGGAGCCCCCGAGCCCGGGGTGACTGAATGCCACCCGCGGGGCAGCCCCAAGCGCCCAGGCAGGTCAGCGCCACCCGGGAACCCTCAGTGCTGCCTCAGCAGCGGCGCCCCCCGCCCGCCGGGTTATGAATGGGCGCGGCGGAAGCCCCGCCCCCCCGGACGTGACGCCCGCCAATGGGGGCGCGGGGTGCGCGGCGGGGTGAGGTCAGCGCGCGGGGCCGGGGCGGGGGCGGCGCGGGCCGGGTGCGGCGGGCGGGGGTCGCGGCCCCGGGCGGGCGGGGTGGGCGAGCGCGGGGCTCGGCGGCTGCTGCTGCCGCCGCTGCTGCCGCGGCCCGGGGGAGGCGGGGAAGGAGGGAGGGGCGAGCAAGAGAGGGAGGAGGAGAAAAGGAGGGAGGAGGAGAAGAGGAGGGAGGAGGGTCCTCGCCGCCGCTGCTCTGTCCTGGGGGCCATTCAGCGGGAGCGAGGCGAGGAGCGAGCGACGCCCGGGCCAAGCGTGGGGCGCCGGGCGATGCGGGGCTTTGTCAGGCTGCGGCGCGGCGGCCGCGGGCTGTGAGCCGGCTGGGCTGGGCTGGGCCGGGCCGGGCCGGGCCGGGCTGGGCTGGGCTGGGCTGGCGGCGCGGGGCGGAGAGGGGTGGGCGGGAGCGTGGCGGAGCCGAGCGCCGGCAGCGGCGGGAAGGCGGGAGCGGCGCTGCCCGGTGCCCGCCCCGCGCGGGGGGCCGGCCCTGAGTGCATGCGGGGCGCCCCGCCGGGCCGCCGCCGGGCCGCCGCCCGCCGCCCCTGAGACACCGGCGGCGAGAAAGTTGCGGCGGTCGCCCACATGCGCGGCCGCGGCCGGCGGCTTGGGGAACGGCGCCGAGCGGAGGTGGGCGAAGAGAGTTTGAAGCGCTCGCCGGCGGGAAGATGGCGGAGCGGAGCTGAGAGCGGCGCCCGGCGAGCTCGGGCTGCCCCCGCCTTCCTCCGCAGCCCCCCGGACCCCCGCCGGACACATGCAGGCCAAAAAACGCTACCTGACGCTGCTCTCTGCCGGCACCTGTCTTGCCCTGCTGCTCTACCTGGGAGGTGTGCGGCTGCGGGCGGCCCGGCACTCGCCGCCCGGTAGCCGGCATGGCCCGCGCCCCGGCGGCGCCGAGCGGCCCTGGCCCCGCTTCCCCGACGCCCTGCGGCCCTTCGCGCCCGCCGAGCGCCCGGGCCCCGAGGGCGGCGGGCGCGTCTCCCCCCGTCAGCGGCGGGACGCCAGCGCCGGCCTCTACCGCGGGCGCCGCTGCCGCATGGAGTCCTGCTTCGACTTCGCCCAGTGCCGGAAAAACGGCTTCAAGGTCTACGTGTACCCGCAGCAGAAGGGGGAGAAGATCGCCGAGAGCTACCAAAACGTCCTGGCCGCTATCGAGGGCTCCCGGTTCTACACCTCGGACCCCGGGCAGGCCTGCCTTTTCGTCCTCAGCCTGGACACGCTGGACCGAGACCAGCTCTCGCCCCAGTATGTGCACAACCTCCGCTCCAAGGTGCAGAGCCTCCACCTGTGGAACAACGGCAGAAACCATCTAATTTTTAATTTATACTCCGGCACCTGGCCCGACTACACTGAGGATGTGGGGTTCGACATTGGCCAGGCTATGCTGGCCAAAGCCAGCATCAGTACTGAAAACTTCAGACCCAACTTTGACGTTTCTATCCCGCTCTTTTCTAAGGATCACCCTAGGACAGGAGGGGAGAAGGGATTTTTGAGGTTTAACACCATCCCTCCTCTCAGGAAGTACATGTTGGTATTCAAGGGGAAAAGGTACCTGACGGGGATAGGGTCAGACACCAGGAATGCCTTATATCACGTCCATAACGGAGAGGATGTTGTCCTCCTGACCACCTGCAAGCATGGCAAAGACTGGCAAAAGCACAAGGATTCGCGCTGCGATCGAGACAACGCCGAATACGAAAAGTAAGTGAGCGGTGCCCCTTTCCCGTGCTTGTGTCCGCAGGGCATGCCGGCGTGCCGCCGCCGCCGGGCAGATGGGAGCAGATGTGTGCCGGTGCGCTGGCGGCGGCCGGAGGAAGGCGTTCCTCGGTGCTTTGGGCGAGCCGGTGCCTTCATCGCTGCTTTGGGCGAGCCGGTGCCTTCTCCCGGCACCCGTGAGGCGGCCGGCCGGCTCCGTGCTGCCTCGGCCGGGGAGCTGGCGCGGCGGCACTGAAGGGCGATGCTGTGTCCTGCCCGGGGACGGTGACCTGCATGCGCAGCCTGATCGCTTTCCAAACCTTGCCAGCGGCCGGGGTGCTCTTGGAGGATGCGCTGGCATTTGGCACTGCTTTTTGTCCCCCAGTGCCTCTTAGGCCAGATGCCCTGTGCCTTCCCTGCCCTGAGACAAAGTTTGTACGTGTCCTCAGGTCTCTCCAGGTCGCATGTGAGCCAGGCTCCCAGAGTGGGTTTGTTGCTGAGGGTGATGTCTGGGATGCGCCCTCCAAAAAGCACTGCCTGGCGTTTAACCTGTGTCTGTGTATCTCCACAGACAAGTCTGTAACTTGCCTTGCCGTGTTTTTCCTCTCAGTTCAAACCAGCACAGTATCAGTGAAAGAAGGAGTGTTGGCTGTGTTTGTGTCCTGTGTCTGAGTTTCTGGTTTTCACATGTGAGAGGATACACCAGTGATGCGAGCTCAGTGTGTGCTTTCTGTGAATGCCTGGTTGCTTACCTTTCCTCGACTTTTATTTGTTGGTAATGTCACTGTGAAGCCAAATTTTGTCTCGCTGTGCTGCTGCCCTTGTCTTCCAGTCTGCTTTTTAGGTTTGTATATATAGCTGCCGGGAAAATCGCTTCTGGGAATTACCTCCAGGATTGCGATGCTGACTAAGCCCTTTGCAGCTGATTAGTTTATTTAAATGCCGACCACCGCTATGTTTGCTGCAGAATAGGTTCCTGTATATGAAGTTTTTCACATGAGAGTATTTCCTGGGTAGCACGGATTACACGCTGAATTAAAACAGACCAGCCGTACAGCAGTGCGTGGTGTGCAGTGGAGATGCACCCAGAGCTGCCAGCGGCTGGAGGGTTTTGTGGTGCACAGGGGAACGTGGGTGGAAAAATACTTCTGGAGAGCATTTGGGAAGAAACTACGCTGGCATTAATACTGGTGAAAATTTCCGACTGGCTGCCTGTTTCTCCACCGAAACTATCCCCGGGGGTTGGGAAGAGACCGGGAAGGTTAGCATTGCAAAGTCGAGAAGCCTGCGTGAACTCTGCTCACCTTTTGGTTACTGTAATTCTGCTGCAGAGGGGGAGGAAAGAGCAGTGCAAATACTCAGTGGACTTTTAATCCCGTTCATTTTCAGGAAACTGATGGGCAAATGGTGAAATAATGCACATGTGCAGGTGATACAGCGTCAGTGCCAAATGATCAGTAGAGATACTAAGCTAAGCTCATGTTATTTATCACCTGGGAGTCCCTTTGGCTTGTGATCTCCTTCAGGGAATATATGCTTTGTGGGAAAGAAGGGAGACCTGACAGTTGCAGGCTTTCAGGGTGTATTGGTTTTTTGGTTTTGGATCTGGGCAATTGGAGCTAATTTACAGATGGGGGAAAATCCTGTTTATTTGCTGTATACTACAGTGTGTGTGCTGTCAAGTTGTCATAAAACCAAACATACCTGCCTGTGGTTTCACAGGTGTGAGTCTGATTTTTTTTGCAACTATACCATTTGGTCTAATAAAAGATAGACCTCTCCCTGAGAGTTCTGCTCCCCCTAAGTGTCTTTGCCACTTATTGTGGTTGTCTATAGCAGCCCTCGGGGGTAGGATAGCATGCACCCAGCTGTACACAGTCTGCCACGCTGTTCATACAGGACGCACACTCGCTGCTAGGATGCAGCTGGATCTGGGGTGGGGGGCTTCAACATTTGTTGCAATGCTGCTGTTAAAAGACAGGAACTAAAAACTGATGCTGTCAAGAAAATAAGATTACGCCAAGAACTGAGGCAAGCTCAGTCTGTGGTCAGGCTGCTGAGGTGGAGGGGTTTGCTCTAGTGGACTGCAGCAGATGTGCAGCTCTTTGACCCCGCATCTTAGGGGAGCGAGGACGCCTGACGGGGTGTGCTGCTGCCCCTTCCCCTGGTGCCTCGGTGCCGATGCGCAGCCGAGTGTGCCATCTGCTGCTCTGCCAGCGCCGCGTCCTGCCAGCCCCTGTGTCTTCTGCTGCCTCCTCTGTGCCCGCAGGGACCGTGCCTGGGGCTCCACTCCCTTCATAAAGTCTGCTAGGCTCACATCCCCAAGGTAGCATGACACAGCTGTCCAGTTGAAATGCTTCTGTGCTGATGTGTAACTCAGATGTGAAAGCTGTGGGAAGAACTCCATTTTTCATCCCACATAAAGCAGCATCCGATCATCAGTGAGGCTGTAGTGCTTGGAAAGAAGTGTCTCTAAATATATCTGGGCCTTGAAAACTGCACATGGAGTGGCTCTTGTGAGGTATTTGGGGCTTGGATTTAACAACGCATCTTCAAGGTTTTAATAAAAAAAAAGGAAAAACATACTCTCCAGGATACGTCTGTTGGCATATCCATATACAATTGGCAGTTGCATGTTGTGCTTTTCTGATTTTTCTATCCTCTGCTGTGATACTTACACCACTTCATGTGAAAGACAGTAGTGTAGGTGCCCTGGCCATGGAGAGCTGGTCTTGGGATACCAGTGCTTGCCAGGGTGATGTATGAATGATTTGGTCTAGGTTAGAGGCCTTGCCAAGCCAGGTAGATTAGGTGACCAGATTTTAAAACGTGCTGACCTTGTGTTAGCAGGGCAGTGGTGTTATGATGTGTTGGGTGTGGGGCTGCACAAACCAAATTAATTTGTGATGGGGTTTCATCTAGAGTGTAACATTTGATATTGGGTTCGCATGAGGTCCACCTGTCTGCTGGATGTGGTGTTTCCTCTCTAGGAGATTGAAAAGGCCAAGCAAGGTGACTTCCTGACCTCTGGAAAAATGTGTAGAGTGTCTTTCTTTGTTTGGGGAAAGCATGGATGGGCATGTGTGTATTTGACTGTCTCTGTGAATTGTATTGAAAGATCCATCTGTATGTCACAGCTAATTAATTTGCATCCTAGTTATGCATCTCAGCAGATAAAGCTGAGGCAGACTAAAATGAATTACATTATCATGATTAGACCGCTGGCAAACAGGATATAAAAGAAAACAAAGAAAACCTCTGGTTTTCTTTACAGTGTCCTTGGTTGTCAGAGGTGGCCTTTTTCACCCAGCACTAAGGCAGCTGGGCTTTCTGAATTCCTCCACAATAAGATTTCAGCCTCAAGCTTTCCATTTCACAAAGGGTTAAGGGAATAAAAGCTGCTGCTGCTGAAGTTTGAAGACAGCCTCTTAAATATTTAATGACGGTCTAAATATATACATATGTACAATGTGTTTTAAACAAAGGCAGAATTCATATACAGGCTTAACTGGTTCCAAATAATTACTTTTTGGAAGGTAATATAAATGACTGTGGATACCAAAAGAAATGGAGGAATGTGATGTTCTAGTGAAGCCAGATGCAGAGAAGAAGTTTGCACCAAAATGAGAATCTTTCTAGGAAAGTAAAATAATGTCTGTGGTATATCCCCTGACCTGCAGCAACCCTGCCCTCGGAGGATGGAGAGGGTAGCAGAGATAGTATCAAAAAGCATAAGGTCTCACCAGAAGCTCATGCAGAGAGACTTTTTCCTCATCCATGCTTGATATCTGAAGTTAATGATGAGAATGAAGCAAAAGGGGGAAAAAAAAAAAGGAGTAGAATGTAGAAGGAAAAGTGAGAAAAAAAATGTGTTTTTGGAGAAAAGTGAGCTATGGTGGAGGACAAATAGGATAATGAGGTGTTCTTTATGGACTAGGTTTTTGACTGGTCAGTGCTCAAAAAGCCTGTGTGATCATGACTGACCTGAGAAAAGGAGGTAAAACATGCAGGACCTCATGAGTGGGACTGGTTCTGCCGGAGGAGGTTGGAAGCAAGTGGTGGTGGAGGAGGAGCCTATGGCAGGAGCTGCTCACGGATCTGCCTGGGGCTGTGGGTGCTGGCAGAAGGGGAGAGCAGCAGCACCTTACACTCTGCATGCTTACACCGGGGAGACATCTCTGCAGGGCACACAGTAGCACTAGGCAGGGCTGGATGTGTGCTTCTACAGGAGAATGTACCCAGCTGAACATTTTCATTGGTGCCTGGTACCCGGTAGGTTTACCTGGTGTGCACTCTACTGGTGGAACATGGGCCAATCACAGCTGAACCTGCCACCCTTGAAAAGCATGAGTGATGGTCACTCATGCAATAGGCACAGAATGGGAAGAAAAGCAGGTTTTAGTTTTGCTTCCTTCCCGCTAGGAATAAAATACACATACTGAAAAAAAGAAGTGGTAGAAGTACACATGAGGGATGACTGCCACTCAGCAGACTGGCAGGAGAATGTGAAATGAGGCTTAGGCTTGCCCGTCCAACATGTGATGATAATGTGAATGCTCCATATGCATGTATGTGCATGTTTCAAACAAAGGTGAAATTCTTGTACTTGTAATATACTGAGCTTCCGTGTATTGTACTAAAATACAAATGTAAATGCCACACTTAATCACTCACTGGATTATTTTTTTAATTATCTAAAAGCCTTCACAAGGCAGCTCATTTGCAGCTATTTAGGATGGGTCTGAGAAGTCACCCAGGGTCAGGGTGGTTGTTGTTCAGGACATCTGAAGTGAGATGGGGACCAGTCAGGGCATCTTGTATATCACCAGGCTGTTTTGGGAGCTTGGATAAAACTCAAAAACTACTGAGACTGCTGGGCATTTTCCCAGAGTAACTTGGCTCCTACAGAGACCTGTCCCCACCAGACTACTTTTAAATATTGATTTTTTGAGGAACTGGAAATTTGCCTGGTTTACAATACATTTATCCAAAGTGCAGTAAACAGGTAAATAACAATGAATGTCTGAGAATATAGGACTTGCTCTATTGTGTTCTTCCTCTTGCTCTCTGTATGTATTGCAGAGTGTCCTTATGTGCCTGTTATTGCTGATTTAACGCAAGTAGGGCCCTGAGGGGTAGGAGCTTCCAGAGGCTCCAGGCTGATGCCCTGACAGGAGCTGGGAGCAGGGGCAACAGGGGCATCCCTGAGCTCACAGGCAGCCGTGCACTCCTGAGCCTGGCCGCTTGCAGCAGGCTCTTCCCTCGGTGGATCCGTGAGGGGGAGCGGGTGGATCTGCGTGGCGCGGGTAGATTCGTGTGTGGGAGCAGGTGGATCCATGCATGGGAGCAGGTGGATCTGTGTGGGAGTGGGTGGATCTGTGTGGGGGAACGGGTGATCCGTGTGGCAGTGGGTGGATCTGTGCGGGGCAGCAGTTGATCTGTGTGGGGGAACAGGTGATCCGTGCGTGGGAGTGGCTGGATCCATGTGCGTGTTCCCGGTGTTCCCGTTGCTGGGCACTGCCGCGTGTGTGGCCGGGTTGCAGGGTCAGGCACTGGCAGAGGAGCCCACCCTGCCCGCGGGCCTTAAACCAGGCGCCCTCCTAACCTCAAGTAATTAAGTTTTCTTGTGGGGTGAGTTATTATTATAATTGGTTGCCCCAGGCCTTTCTGTGTCTTTCTATGAAGCATCTCATATGAGGCTGTGTGGTGACAAAGCATTACAGTAGATGGGTGATCTGGTCTGCAGCAGATGTTTTCTGCATGCAGAATGTATGTCAGCACAGCTTTCACAGCTCAAGGGGCTCTGCTTTTATTTTTCTTGCCCAGGAAAATTGATCTAGGATAGTTTATCGATAAATACTCATCATCGAAGAGACACTTGATGACAGAACAAAATTCAAAGAAAAAGATTATCTGAATCATCATTTTAAGTAGTATTAATCTGGAAACAAGTAGTTTCAAGGGCTTGTTGAACCCAGATCAGAATGGAGCTGAGAGTAACAGTTCCAGCTACCTATTTTGGCAAGAGAAAGTGCTCTTGTGCCTCCAGTGAGGTGGCCTCAGCAAGTAGGTGCTGCAGAGCATCCCTTGGTGTTCCTGCCTTCTTACCCTCCCTGTCTGGGTATTTTACAGGGCAAAGTCTGATTTCTGCAGGATGTTCTGTAGTGGCCTAAAGTAACCACTGAAACTGCTCCTAAGGGAGAGAGGTGGCTGAATTTGGGATTCTCTTGTGAGTTGTGTGCAGCTGCCTGCTGCTCCCTACTGCATTGAGGGTGTTCCTGTTTGCATCCATGCATCTGTGAAGTGTTGCATCTCACTGGGAGAATGGGATGGAACAAGAGGAGTCCCAGCTCGAGACAAACCTGAACGGAAACGACTGCTGCTCTGACTGCTGCAGATAATCCTTTTGCCCCACATATAGTCCTGGAACAGCCTGCAGCAAAGTAAACCAGCAGCTGCTTGCAGGAGAGGGAAGTAAATGAAACTGGTCTGCACGAAGCACTTATTTACTCAACAGATGTGAGTCAAGAGAATGTGCTGTAATCTGATGATTTCTGGAGTAATATCTGTGATTGTTTTCCTTTTTTCTCTGAAGGCTTTCTTTCAGAAAATCCACAGAGTTTTGTGGTCTTGGGTAAACAAACTGTTTTGCTAACCAGAGAAGAATAATTGGTAGGTACATGGACAACTGTCTGGCCTGTGAATGGAGTTAAATGGTGTTCTGAGCTGCTAAGGTGACTGACTTCTCATGGACTTGGCTATATCTAGATGATAATGCAAGATTTATACTCTTGTCTCATGTCATATGGATATTAGTTTAGCCTGTGGGAATGTGTGAGTATAACTTTAGGTTATATTTAAGGTTTTACACCTTTCCACATTTCCATGTATTTGGGACATACAGGTTTCATTGAGCTGTAGATTTGTTCCTGTTCCTGTGTTGACCTAGCTATGCTGTGCTTTTATGTGAGGCTTTGTGTTGCTCTTTTTCAATACAAATTTCAGGAGCAAACAGGACATGTATCATCACTGTTTTGCCCTTAATTTGGGAGCCTCCTCAGTCAACTGTAAGGAGCATTGCTACTATGTAATGCTGATACAAGTCACCCCCAGTCTCTAGAGAAGCCAGGGAGGGAGGGAGCTGTGGCAGGGGGTGCCTGAGATCCCAAGTGTGCACAGGAGCTATTAAAGATTCTAGCCAGAGAATGGTGGGAGTCCTTTCTTCCACTTTTACGACAAATTGTAATTTGTAACAATTTGACAGCTGCACTAGAAGAAACTATCCTGGTAGTGGGAGGGGAGCCCCATAGCCTGGGAGGGTGTTTGAAAGCCAAAAGGTGGGAGATCAGCCTACTGCTGTGGTGCAAGGGGAAATTAGTTTAAGAAATTAATTCCAAATGAGAATGAAAGAGAAGAGATTCATTTCACATGGGAAGGGGGAAATAGTGTTGTAAGTAATACAGGCCCTATCTCAGCAAAATGTTGTGTCTTAACTGCTTTTCTGGGAAAAAGCTAGTATGAGTGCTGCCAGGCTGATGACTTTCCAAGTGCAATCTGATTTCCTAAAATGTTATCATTTCTTAGAACAAAAAAACATAACTGTAAGCCAGTCAGGAGGGTTAGGCCTGCTCAATAATAGGAGAAAGAAGAGGCTGTTTTCTTTAAACATCTTGTGTTTCTGCACTTGTCTCTCCCACCAGTTCTTGCTGAGATTTACCTTCAGTTTTTCAGGTGGTTTGGTGCTGTCTCCTTGGCCAGGATGCTAAATGGAAGTTCCCTGAAAGGTGGTAGGGGTGGGATGTTTGTGTCAGGGAAATAAGGCCCCCATTTCATACTCCAGTGAGACAGACTTCTCAGCCCTCCTGCAGTCCCTGGGAGAAGTGAGGTGCTGGCAGAGCTGTTGCAGGAACTCCTGCCTTCTCTTGCCTGGATGTCTCAAGCCTGCAGTCTGACAGTCAGGATTGCCACTGGCAACCATGCTTATGTTTCCATATGCTTTTAAAATGGAAAGGAGTCATTGCTTTTCCTAGGCATTTTAGAGGTTTACTTTAGTGCTTTATAATGTTTAAAGCCTGCGTAAAACTGAAATACTACTTCTATATCCCCTTCTCAGGAAGCATCAGTGAGCATCGGTCTAAAATTATTTTCCAATAAAAGGTGACAGTTGTCAGAAGCAGTATAAAGCAGCTCTAGCAGCTCTCCTCTGTGTGTCTGGTGAGGACAAATAGCCTCTAAAGCTTTTTTTCTGGGTTTTACTTGTCCTGAGTGAGGACATGTTTGTATATGAACCTTTTAACTCTCCTTGCTTCACTCAACTGCTACCAAAGACCATTGCTTTCCCAGGCACTGAAGCGCTGTTGTTCCTGATCACTTGTCCCAAGGACTCCTGCAGTGCAGTTAGCAAATTCAGTAAAGCTTCTGTAAGTTGACTTATTTCTCCATGATGGTTTCTAGTCCAGAAATACATGAGAACAAAATAATTCCTGGGTTCCTAAGTGAATTTTCCATTTATTCACTTTTTTCCCCCTCTAATATCCTCTTTGTGTTTATGAATGAAACAGAATTAGGGCTAATTTAGTTGATTGGCTGCAAAACAAAAGTATTCAATGCTAAGAATGGGAAATGAGAAGGCCTTTCTGAAATGTTACTTCTTTGCATAATTATAATAGATTATAATTATACATTTGGGTGTTTAGCAGTGGATTTGCTGTAAACACGGTCGTGGGAAATCTCTCGTCGCTCGCTTGTGTCGGTTCGAGTCCCAGTGCGGTCCCGCCAATGGCTGTACCAGGATCCCTCACATCATCTTCTCTTCGGGCAGGGTGATGTGCCACAGAGAATGCAGTCTCCACTTCCTTTCCCAGCTCCTCCTACAAAATTACAGCAGGTCGATATGGCCATGTCAGACTGTTGACACAAATCAATAAGATCAATCATTCTTCAGCTCCTAAACAAAATTGAGAGCGTGATGCTGACGGCCTGCGCGTAGCAGTAAATTCCTAAAGGAAAATTGCATACCGTAGTGTTTGCTGAGGGTATCTGTGGGGGATCCTATCCTGTTAATAATTAGTTCTCTGAGGCTGTAAAAAGGAGCATGGTATAAATAGTTTGCTAGAGCTGCAATGTGTGTTATGACCCCTGCAGCCTTCAGGTTGATGGAGAACATCACCTGACCAGCAGCAGTGTGGGAGACTTTGGGTAGGAATCCTGTTTTTCTTCATTCTTCTAGAAGATCTTGATTTCTGATACTGGTTTTTGCCTGGCAAATAATTGCAGATATTTTATCACAATACTGGAATTCGTGGTGCAGTCAGGTAGTTCAGTGTGTTACTACCAGAAAGCCCATCAGAATTGTAGTTTTTGTAGTAGTGAAGAATAAATTCAGAGACTGCTTCTAAAAATCAGAATCTTTGTCTGAAGGGAGGGAGAAATTTTTGTTACAATGTCTGAGTTTATATCTCTGAAGGCTTGTTTTGGTGTGCCTGCTCATAGGCTCAGTCAGCTGCTTCAGGAAGATAAACGCATGAATGTTTAACTCTTAGGAGTTTGCCACCAACCATTGTGCTGGGTGCTAGCAGATTTTTCTTTTAATTAAATGTAATTTATCTAATCCTAATGGGAAACATAATTATAGGATTTATTTTTTAATACTGTGATTTCAGAATTATTTTATAAAGAACAGTAACACTTCCCCCTTAGGGGCGGTTTAAAAATCAGCAAACAAAATAGAAAAAACTGAAGTACACTTTGCTAGAAGTAATAAATCTCAGACAAGATGCAAAAAAAAAAAAAAAAAGGCAGCTGAAATGTTGGAGCTGCAATAAAGCTGCAAATTAATGATCAGTAGGTTGCTGCTGCAAGAGAGACTGAATGCATTATGGATTTGAGGAGACGCCTATAGCTTATTAAATGCCAGCAAATTTTTGCATAAGCAGTAGAAAACCCTGATCAGAAATTGTAAAAGGGTGTGAACTGCAGCTGGAAGATCCAGTGCCACAGAGGATGTGTGCACCATGTGTATGGTTGAAACATAAGAAAGTGCTTCACAGGATCATGCTCTAAAGTTGCATGCTAAGCTCCTTTAGTTTCTGATCGGGGGGATTTAAATGTTTCAGTAAGGCATGACTGTAGTTGCAGGAAGGGATTTATCATACTTTACATAAGAAGGTGTGTATAACTGTTCAAAATAATTTAAAACAAATAATATCCCTTCACCCTTCCACACTCCCTCACACTTTTTTTTTCTCTAAACTCAAAAGCTAAGACTACTACTTGAATTGTAATGGAATAATATATCAAGTGAGTGATCACATCAGGCATGGACACTTACCAAATCACAGCGAGATAACTGTGAATAACTCTCTAGTTTCAACAATTTGCATGGCCATTAACAATTGATGGGTTTCCCTTAGAACCGCATTATCTGTGGCAGCAGGATCTATTCCTGTGCACTGCTCCTGCATACTAAGTGCCAGACAAATTCTCAAAACTGAGGATAATAAAAAATCTGATAGCAGCGAGGTGAATGAAGTAGGTAGAAATTTCAAGGCAACAGTTTTTGAAGATAGAGAAATATTTCAGGCAGTCCTGCATTTTAGTAACTGTTCTTCATCCCCTGTTCCTGCCTGCTTTTTTACTACAGTTCTGCAAGTTTTACTTCAGGCTGATGTTAGGTTTCTCTTCTCTGCCTGGCATCACTTCAGGTTTGATAGTCAGTGTGGCCTGTGGATCAGTTAAAGTAAGATTTTAAAATGCTTTTTGTTACAGTTTTGTGTTGGATAGTTGTCTTCAGAAGCTTTTATGCATATTTGACAAAAGATAAAAATGGCACTGAATTTAGGTGTCCCAGATTGTTGGGTGGCTCTTTCATCGGAGGGATTTCAAGGAGGTGCCAAAGATGTGCTTTCCTTATTAGAATCATACCACGATTTTAATAAGTGAGCGACCCATCCCTTATTTCTAGTGCTTTCATCTCTGCCTGACAGCATGTCAGTTCTTTCCAGATTCCTCTACCAAGCTGACTTTTCCAGCCCCAAATCTTTCTCTTTTTATTTCTCTTTCTCACCTCTTTCCTCTCCCCCTTTCTCCTCACGGGCTGTTGTTGTGGCAAGATGAAAGCAGCTGAGTGAAGTGGTGGCGGGGAAGGCTCGGGAATCAAAGCACATAAGTGGCTGGAGCTGTGGGAAGGCAGGTGGGTGACACATCAAAGTCAGGGCTACGTGTGCTTGCTGCTCTTACCTCTCCTTGTTAATGACCCCCCCGCCATAAACAGAGTTCCTGGGGTTAATTTGTGAGTTCACATGCACACAAATGCAATTACTTCTCTATGGCCTTCCCAAAATTTACTTGCAGAGACCAGTAATAAAATCTCAGCTTTGTTCCTTGGAATATGGCTTTTGCAGATGTGGTGTGTAAGGAACAAGTACCTAAGCTGTTGATAGCAGGAGGTGGTTGTTCACCTTCAGCTGAGGGTAGCCCATCACCTTGTCCCATCTGCCTGTCAGTGTTGTTTCAGGGTTGCTGGAGGCAGGATGAGAGCTGGAAGGGCTGAGCAGCATCTGGCTGTCCCCAGCTGGGCCTTGCACGCTCAGAGACCCTGAGAAGGTGTTGTCAAGGCACCCCTTGGCTGGGGCAAGGAGCATCCGTCACTCAGCCGCAAATGGACGGTGCTTCCTGAGCTCTGTGCCCGGTGTGAAGGCTCCAGGTACCCTCAGCTCAGTAGAAGCCCCAGACTCCCACTCATCTCTAAACTCTGTGCATGTCTCTGGATGTGGAGCTAACTATGGGGGTGGCTGTTTTCTCAGCTTGCCTCTCCTCAGATCCTCCTTTGTCTTTGCTGTGGAGCTCAGCAGTTGAGTACCTTGAGGTCTGGGTTGACTCTTGCTCTGTGTTTGTGCAGGGGGACCTGGTCCTTGTCTTAAGTGTTTGTGCTAAAGGTGTCAAAAAATCATTGCCATTCATTGACAGGGCTCTTCCTCACTGCCTGCTGATGGCTGTTTCAGTTACTGTTGCTGAGAACCAAAATAATCAGGGCACTTGTCTCTTTACTTTCTGTATCACAACATTAGTGAATTGCAGTGAAAACAGGTTTCCATCTTTTGTTTTATTAGCTATTTCTGATGACCTGTAATAATAACCCTTTTTAGCAAAAAGTTTTTTTACTCTTTCATTTTTAATGAAAATACTTTGACACAGGTCATAGTAAAATAATTCACAGTGTGTGAATTATTGTATTGTTATTACAGTGTGTGTGTGTTGTTTAGGTCTAAAACTGGTGGTATAAGAATTTAGAGATAGTGGTGTGATCCCTGGGTGCTCTGATGGTGTAGTTACTGGTTATAGCAATAGTTGTTACTTTTAACTTTGGTCTCAGGGTAACCATGTTTCACAATAATCAATACACTGATTGCTGTAATTGCAGCTTGTGGTACCCTGGTCTAGGCCAAGAAAGTATGGAATTTAATGAATATTTGTAAACAAACTTGATTAGGAAGTAGGTTGAGGATATGCAGTGGTGGAGGATAGAAGAGACCCATCCTCAGCTTTGATAAATAGAACAGATGGAAACCTGAAAATGAGCAGCAAAGCATGGAAACCATCCCACTGCTGTTTACCTTGCGTTTATTGCTGCACCAGGTCCTAAAAAATCTCTACTTAAAAAAAAAATAGAAGCTGACTCCCCACTGCAATGAGATTTTGTGTACACAATTTCAGTCTCCTCTGCAGAACTTTAAAGTATTATCAGACCTAATGTTGAAAACTGGATTTACAATGTAGGGCTGGTATCAGCCTTAAGTAAAGAAGTGTCTATTGTCACCCCATGATTGAATCATAATGCACTTCAAATGAAAAAGGAAACCACCATTGAAAATGGGAAATAGATTTCATAGTGGTGCCTCTGGGGAGGTGAATGGCTGACATCTGGCAGTTGCTGGAAAGTTGGCTGTGTTTTATTGTCCTTTAGGAGCTGCTTCCCATTTTTGCTGATTATTTGCTCTGGTTTTGTCCACATGTTTCAGATGCATGTCCTTCATCTCAGGTATAGAGGCTTGTTCTACACCTTCTGTCAGGCCATTTGGGAGTGTTTTGTATGAGTCTGGCAACTTAGCAGTAGAAGGGTATGTCAGGTTTTGGATGGTTTCTTTAAGGTTGCCTTTACACCTCCTTGCCTTCTCTCTTCTCTTTCTCCATCGTTAAGAATTTGACTTTTATTTGCAGGTTTTCCTGGCTGAGTGCATGAGTGTCTCTAACAAAAGTAGCATTAAATCCTGCTTACTTCGCTTCTCCTTATTTTTTATTTTTTTTTCTTATTTATTTAAAGCTTTTGGTTATCTGTAAAGTTTGGCATTAATGGAACTGCATTAAAGGGAAATGCATAAGGAGCCTAGGCCGATGAATGGTTGCTCCTGCTGCAGGAGCTTGGAGGGGAGGGGGTCTCTCAGCATCTACAGTGCATTTGTTTGCTTCCTACCTGCTGGTTTCCAACAGTATTAATTTTTATGCATTTATTGTATTTAATTAAAAGCAGAGCTGCTTACAGCAATGCTTGCGGAGATTCCGCCTCTCCCCCAGATGCAGCAAATAGGCATCTGGTATTTGTTTTGTATAATACAGTCCTCATAAAATGAAAAGTAATAAAACATAATTATCTGTAAAGGCTTGTTTTATAAGCCTAGGAATGAGCTTGTTCCTGTCTTGTTTTTGTCTAGTTGTAAGATGGTTTTAGCCCCTCTCCAGATTAATAGAGAATCAGTTATTATTGTGTTTTAAACCTTGGTGTGTATGAGTAGAAGGTGGGGTGAATGCATGCATGAGATAGCTCTGCTGGATCTCTAGAGGTGAGGATAGTCTTTCTGTTCCCTTTAGAAGTTTTTCCCTTACAACCAATGGGTTTTATTTGAAATCTTTGGTAAAGTAAGAGGGAGGAAAATCTGTAGACTGCATGAACAGTATTTCTGAGCTATAGGCCTTAAAGTTGGGTTTGAGCCCTTTGGGCACACTGCTCATCCTTGGCAGTGTGAAGGACAGGTGTCATGGGTCTGTGCTCATGCTTGGATGTGTGTAGGATTCCTTGATTTGGCCCTCCCTGCATTACTGAACAGACTTTAACTGCTATGCGTCTTCATTTCTCAGAGTATTGCTGGCTTGATCCACCTCCAGCGGTCGTCAGGATTCCCAGCTCAGGATTCAGCAGTTTTGAGGAGCTAATTATACTAATTTCACCTTAGATTTGCTGCTTGCTATTTGTTTTTAGGCAGCTATGCCATTTGCTTGCCTTTTGCTTGCTGTAACCCTGCAAAGTCCTGCCTGCTACCACATGCTACCCAGTATATTTTTCTGGGAAAAAGTGAAATCAGATCATCTAAACCGATTAGATTGTAAGGTGAGACATGCGAGCGGCTTATGGCTGTCTAAAGATGAAGTGTGAAAACCAAATCCTTTTAGAAAACTCACAGTCTGAATTTATTACTTTTTTATTTTTCTTTAAATTAGTAGTAAGCAAGAATCCACTTTTTTTGTAGTGAAAGCTGAAAGCCATGGGGCTGCAATGCACCTTCAACTTCAGCGAGCTTTGGATATGTTTGCTTCACTCCTGTTCTGTGCATAATTAATTAAAGTGATAGAGGAGAGCTTTGCTAACCTTTATGTGAATTGTAGCCTTCTCAAAACTAGATATAACTTAGGTATTGCTTTTTCTCTGCAAGACAAGTCTTGTAATTTTGAATCTTGATGAGTGGCTGCTTTTGTTCTGCAAGTCTCAGAAACAATGGGGTTGGGAGCATAAAACAAATTGCCAAATGATAACACTTTGGAGAAAAAATCATGTTCAAGTGCCTCATTCCCTACATCTTTCATTCTGCAGAGGCTGCCTTGATGCAGCCCCACTGCTAGGGCAAGGAGATGCTCCCCCAGCCAGTCCTGCTTTCTGGGTGGCACAGTGCCTGGGCATGGCCATGTGCTGAGCTGCTGCTGCCCTGTATTGGAGTAATTTTCTTGAAAAACATTTTCCTTGAAATACACTTTTTATTCATCATATCTGGGGATACTGGTGTAATCTGCTCATTGCTGACTTCAGTTGTTTAACAGCACTGTTGTGGCTGCTCTGAGTCCTCAGCCAGAGCACGGCCAGCAGCAGCAGCAGCAGGGGAGGTGTTAGGAGGCTCTCAGCTGCCTTGTGTGATGTTGCTTTCCATGGCCAGAAGTCTTTGATCTATTCAAACAGAAGCCTGAGAAGTGGGGGATGGATGCCACATTGCAGGCTGATGTGTAAATGCATTCTTTTGCACCAAAGTCTCATTTAACCTCTAAGCTAAATGTGCCATGTATGTCAGAGGCTGCAGAGTCTGGCTACAAGTCAAATGGTCTGAGATGTTTGTCATCCCCACACAGTATATAACGTTCCATTTATGTTTTCATGCAAGATATGGAATTCAAATGTTGTATTTTTTATCTATTCCTTATTGCTCTACTTAGGTGTAGAATAGGGATATATCTCCCTGGGAAGTTAACTGATCCTTATTTCATTCATGTCTCCAGAATGTTCTGAGACCAGTGTTGCTTTGCATTCACAGCAATAGAATTGAATTCAAAAGTTTAGATGCCTTCTGATTCAGACTTCTTATTTCTCAGGAATAATTGGGTTTTACTTTACTTTAGGCAAATGAAATGAAGCTTTTAGCTTCAGTCCTGCTATCAGTGTGGCATGGACTCATCATTTGTTCTCTTAGCCATTGTGTGCGGAGTGATCGCTTTTGGCACGTTTTCTTTTAAATGCAACGCAAAGTGAAATCCTGTTATTTGCACACATCCTGTGGCATGCATATTCAAAGTATCTAGGCAACCTTTATGTAGATGACACTTTTAACTCAAACTTTTCCATCATTATGAGTGTGGTCCTGTGAAAAGAAGCAGGATAAAAAAGGGGGGGGGAAGAAAGGGCTGGTTTGAACTCACTTTGGGCAGCTTGAGTCACTTGTAAAACTCTTTATAGGAAGTATGACACACACTGAAGATCTCTGCTACCTTACACGTAAAACATCAACTTCAGACTATTCTATGTTTTTCCTTTGAGCTTGGGCAGGTAGGGGATCTCCTGGCTCTGCTGGAGATGATAGTAGATCTATCAGTAAAGGGGGGTTTCAGAGCTTCTGCAATCTCACACCAAGCAGTGGACTTTCTTGCGTGGTTCTTGGCTCCAGGCTCAGGAGGATGAGTGGTTCAAAATATCTGCAGCTGTAGCCCTGGGAGGTATGTGTGTTCTGACAGCTTTTGAGTTCAGCTGTGCTTCTCAGAAAACGAGAGCTGAATGGAAGACTTGAAAGACTTAAGGGGAAGCCACCATTGCAATCCCTGCAAGGAATAAATAAAGCTTACACAAAGGAAATAGTTTGAATAAAAGCGTGTCTGTGGGGTCAGGTGTGACCATGACCCATCAATGGTGCAGATGGAGCAGGCATCACTACTGCAGCAGTTTGATCTCCGGTTGGGAACTGGTCTCCAAAGCCAAGGTCGCTGAGATATGTTGCACAAGGAAAGTTGTGGCCCCAGCTTTGTATCAGGATGAATGTAATCTCTTAGAGCAGTTCTGCTTTAGCTAGATGGAGCAAGCATCCTCCAGGCAGGAAGCAGGGCCAGTGCAAACATCACACCGTGTGCTGTGCTTGCTTTGGCAGAAATGGGATTGGTGTCCTCATGCTTGACACTTATTGAATTGGGGTGAGGGTGATCAGCATGGTGCATGTTGGTGTTAAGGAACATGGTGGTGCTGTAGGTCAGTGTGCACAACAAAACAATCACATTTCCCCCCTGCCCCTCCCCATCAACAGGCAGCATACACAGATCTCACTTTGCTGCCCTGGTCTGGTGCTGGGGAACATGATATGTTCCGTCTGTCCAACACTTAAGAGGATGAGGGTGTTTGGAGGACTGGTGCCAGAAGCCTGGGACTGTGGTTTGGGGAGATGAAAGGTTGTGTGTCTGTGATTTACATTTACTGGGAGGTGATTCCTTTGGGCTCTCATTGCATTCAGGGTGTCAGCCCACATACGAGTGATGGCATCTTCCCACATGTGGTTGAGTTGGCCCAGAAGAGCAGGCTGAAGGGAAAGGTGAAAGGGATGGGAGGTACTGGATGCCATTGTTGCCTTGGGTGCTGGGTTTTAGGAGCTAGCAGCCCCAAGCAGCTCACTGAGGTCTCCCTGGAAGCTGATTCAGAACAGAAAATGAAGCTCAGGTTTCTCAAGAGTCTGGTTGCCAGATCCCCTTCTGCATACTCATGCCACCCCTCTGGTCTTTATCCATAGCTGAGCTGAGTGTTTAGCAATAGTAGGACAGTGAGTGTAGCTGTTTCTTAGGGAATGCTAAAAGGAAAAACCTGGGAATAGCCTGGAAAAATATTTAAAGTGTGGGGAGAAAAGATCCAGATTTTTGTGTTTGAATGCTTAGGACAGTAAGTGAAAGCTTCCTATTGCAAGTTAAAGCAACTATGCTCATAGCCAGAGGTTGGGTTTGGGGTTTAAAAAAAAAATCATTATTATTAAAGGCCAGCTGTTTATATAATCTTGACTTAATTTCTGTGCTACAAAAGGCTAAAGCTGTTATCTAGGACTTCGTGATTAATGCCCAGTTTGCCTGTAATGAGGGTACCACTGCTAAGTATCCCCCTGCAGTGATTTCTTCATTTGACCTTATGTCTGTGGGTTGGTCATGAAAGCTTGGATGGATATTGACTACTCTGATCTTGACTGTGTTTTTAATTGCAGGGCAGCAAGAGTCAAGTGGGATAGCATTTTGGGTGGTTGGTGTGGGAATAAAGTGACATGGAAAACTGAACCCTGGTAGCTCCCATGGGACAGTGTGAGTTGTTGCTGCATGATGGTGGGAGAAGCTGCCAAAGGAATGCCACAGTCCCATTAAGTGGGACTGTTAGTGACATGGCTGAGTGAATTCAGCAGTGGGAATGGTGTATTCTTGTATCTGCTTGTCCTCAAAACTGCTGGGGGAAGATACTTGGGTGAAGCAGGACTGGTGGAAAGAAGGGGAGGAGGAAGAGACTCTGAGGATCTGGTGCTGAAATGCAGCTGTTTCTTGGGTGGGTTGTACTGAGTACTGGCAGTTTGCTGTCAGTGGTGCACTCCTGATGAAACATCTTCATGTAGGTGCTGTTGGTGTGCATCTGATTGTTGGGTAGGTTGGAAACAAGTGGAGGAAAGAACAGATACACTTCTGCCAGGTGTAGGCTTCTGTGCAAAAGGATTGAATCAAGGCAACAGCTGCTTTTGGCAGAGGATATATTCTCAGTTACTGGTGTTTTCATAGGCAAATAGCAATAAACTTGTGTGGGTGTTTGAGATATAAGAATGCATAGACAAAGATGCCATCTTTGAGCTTCCAAAGAAAAGCTAAAGTGAAGAGCTGGAGGCTGTAGACAGTACAATATTTTCGTAAGTATAGACAGAGCTGTTGTCTGACCTCTTCCTGTTTATCAGCATATTTGTTAGAAATTATTCTGCTGAGGAACCTTGTAATTTTTGTTGTTAAGGGGAGATAATAAAGATGACCCTAAAGTAGGAGTGGCTTAGAAGAAAACCAATACACTTAAACAGTAAAATGCACTCCTGTAGCAGAAAGCATACTTATGATCAAGGGTGTGAAGGTTTATGCTTGCTTCTATTGAAAAAAGGGGTCTCTGTTTGAGCTGTGCCAGGGTGTGTGGGATGACCTCTGTCCTGCTGGGGTGGCCCAGTGCCAGTGTTGATGTGTAATGGGTGAGACATCTTCTGGGCATTAAGAGAAGCAGGGTGAGCATTAAGGAGCTCTCAAGGAGATAAATATTGGGTGTGAAAACCCAAGGATGGAAGGAGGAGGAGAATTAAGAATTAGAAAAGCAGCACTATATCTTTTATTATAACATCTTTTTCTTCCCTCTCAGCTCTGTTTCCTGTCATGTTTGTTAGGAGTAGGGTTGCAGTGTTTAGGTACTGAGCAGGTGAGAAGGTTACTGTCTCAATTTTTAATGTGATACAGTTGAAACAAATATGCCTGCAACAGAAATGCTCATCGTGGCTTGAAACACCTCAGTGTTGACCTGGAGAACTTCTGGTGTGAGGGCATTTGTGTCTGGCATCTTGATTCACAACCAAACCAAATCTGAGAGCTGTCAGTGCTGAATGGTGCACCACAAGCCTGTGATTTCAAAGCACACACCTTGTATGAACTTGCTCCACTGCTCCAAATTTCATTAGAAACCAAACCAAAACACCAAAGTGTGATCATCTGAGGTAGGTCTGGCAGGGTTTCTACTGAGACAGCTATACACTGAGGCATCCAGCTCTGTTCAGGTGCCATGTCACCTGAAACTGGTGTGAAACCAGTGTGGAGGCAGAAGGGGGTTAGCCTGCAGGGAGATGCATCTGCCCCACAGGCTTCCTGGGTGTTGCAGCCAGGCCTCTGGTTTAAAGAGTGTGATTTTCTTTTAAACATGGTAAAATGATGTGCAAGATGTATTTTTAAACAGAGCATGTTTGTTTTGTATCCCTTTGCAAGAGAGTTTATGTTGGTGTAATCACTGTAGCTAAATTGTCTTTTCTGTCTCACACCCATTATGCAAATGTTATATTACATCCTTATGTGTTTTAGTTTTGATTTTTGTTTTGTACAGAATCAGGCATGGCTGCATTGGGAAGCAGGTGTTGCAGTGGTATTTGAGACACTCTGCTGCTACATGGGAAGGGGGATGGAGGAGCAGGCAGGGAGGGGAAGATGTGCATTAGGCACTGCCTGCTTTCTGTCCCTGTGCAGGGGCTGGTTCAGCAGCCACCTGAGCCTCAGCTTCTGGCAATGGAAACATCCAAAGGATATAATTGTCTGTGGTATTAAAATGCAATGCTTGAAAGTGTCTCACAACACAAAGGTTTACTAAACATTGCATTTGGAGAACATTGGAAAGTGCTAAAATGGCCCTGGGTGTGTATTTGGATAATGGGAGCACAAACTGGATTCTTTGTACAGGATTTTTCTCCCCCTGCTTTCCTGTTTAACGCCTGTCTCTAAATAGTGGTTAATGAAATAAACTCTGAAGCCTGTTTGGATGCTGTATATTGACAAAAGCTGACTATTTCTCTTCTTAATTAAAAATCCTGCCTCTGTTTTTGCTCCAGTTTTTTTGTAATATCAGAAAAGCTGATCCAACATGCCTTGCACGTTTTTCCTGTTACATTATGCCCTGAAAGTTTTGACCTCTAGCTTTTCATAGTGGATTGTAAATTATGCATGAAAATATTCTGTATTGTTGCTGTATGAACTTCATGGAGATGGGGTGTCTTGAGTTGCTCGGTTTGGAAATGTTTCCATGTGCATCCCCAAACTCACAGCAGTATGCTATTTTGCACTCACTTGTACTGAAGATAACTTTTGTCTGTGCAGGCAGAAAACCTGGAGTTGCTCTTAGCCAGTTTAAGATAATGGATCACTTGTAAGAATGTTGCCTAGTATTTATGGCTGCTCACCAGAGGATAATTTCAATAAGAGTTTATCATATTTATTCAGCAGCAGACTAATAAATTCAGATTTGTTTAAACAAAGACTCGAGGAAGAACCTGCTAAACGCTTACGGTTATATTCATGGCAGGCATAAGCTACTCCATTCCACTCAATGTGCTTCTACCTGCTTATGTCAGCAATTAGTTTGGCTCTTAATATCTTATTTTCAGCACTTTTTTTTCTTCTGGGTACAGCAGTTATATTCATCTCTGATGTAAGTGTGTTGTGGATAATGACATCTCTGATGCTGTTTGTCTGTTTAGGGGTTTGATTTCTTGTTGTGACAAAGTCTAGATAAGGAAAAATGCTGTTGCAGGAAGGAATGATCTAACATGCTGAACTCCAATCTGGGAAGGTCTTGAATATGAATTTTCCTGTGCTGTGCTTGTGGCTTTGAAAAGTTCACTCAATCTGTCTTTCCCCCCCATATTTAAATACAATAAAGTATGGTATTTTTGTATGGAAAATGCATGCAATTACATTTATAGTTTGAGATTTTTGCTAGGAGTCAATCTAAAAATGAAGAAACCAGGAGTGAAATGAGTGATCAAATGATGCCTGGGAGCACACATGAATGGGTGAGAGGTACATTTTGACATAATACGAGCTTAAAGCTGTATGTTAATCTCATATAACTTGCTCTACCTGTGTTTGGCATTGCTTCTGGAAGCCAAATGGATATTATTGAAACAAAAGCTTTCACCCAAACTGAAATTTCTGCACCAAAGTTTAATTTGCAGAACCATATCCTTTGTGGGAAGGGAGATAGTTTAAGTAGGTGAAGTATATTATTGGTGGTGTCCAGATTTTTCTCTGCTATGGGCTGTATGTGATTTAAATGTCTCTGCAGGTTCAGAACTGATGTATGTATAGATCCTAGGTTTCATTTACATCCCTGCACATACACACACATCTTAAACAGAATTGAATACACCATGACTTTCTCTGTTTTGCTGGTTGTCATCCCACCGACTTGCCCCTTCTTTGCTTTTAATCATCTTCACTACTAGGTCACTGCAAACTCTCTGAAATAACACGCATTACATATGTTAGCTGTGAAAACCAAACAAACCCTCAGAGGTTAAAGAGTTGGTCTTACAGAGCACAGGCACCACAACTCAGACACCTGAAACAACTCAGCACATGAAATAAGGTTAGTTTTGCAGGCTTTGGTCTTGACTCTTTGGTAAATCCATTTCATATCTAGCCAGAGCAGTGGCAAGAGCAGCACAACCTGACCCAGGAGTCCTGTGCCCCTTTTTCTGCTGGTGGTTTAAGCAGTGCTTGTGCTCCACCAGATATTTTGGCATTTACAGAAGATGGTGATATCTTAAAAAGCTCAGTGAAAGTCTGGTGTTTGGACCTGCAGAGTATGGAGGGTTAATATTGGGAGGAAAATGTAATGGATGGTGACCTTTTCTATGTAAAATTAAGCAAAGGAATGCCATGGTTATTTAAACTGAAAAGGCCTACTAACAGTTGTTGACTTTCTAGGAAACATTTGCATGTGTTGGTTTCTATTCCATCACAAACGGATTTTTCTGTGTCCTGGGAGTGAATCATAATTTTTTCCACTTCGTTTTTAGTTAAAAAATAAAAGAAAGAAAACCCTTTTATAGTAGTGGTTGGAAAACCAAAGAATCCATAGGAGATAAATAAACTGATAGATTATTGAACTAAGCAATGGAAGTGACAGATTCTTGTGCCTTCAAATCCTTGCAAAAAAATTATTACTATGACCAATATGTTGGTTTCTTAATGTGATCTCCTCTTGCACTGCAAATGATTTTATGTGGGCACTGTGCGTTCTGAAATAGAGAGTAAAACAAAGAAAGTGGTGTATACATTTTTGCCATTAGCAGTAGTGTTTGAAGTCCAGTACTGTTGCAAGCTTAAAACTATTGGCCAACAGAGAGTAAGAGAAATCTGCTCAGTTTTTTATTTCTTAAAGTCTTCCAATATAGATTTAAAACACCTGGGCATGTGTGTCTGTGCAGTCTGTGGGCCACAAGTGGTTATGTGCCTGATGACCTTCCTCAGGCAGCACTTACCTGGCAGCCTCAAAGATAAACTTGCAGTTAGTATTTGATGCACAGATGTTACAGGGTTTTAATTGCTATTGTGTCTGGACTGGTGGCAGGGCTCTGTGATTGTTGTGTGCATGGAATTAATGCTAGAAGGTGGATATCAGAACTGCTCATGGATGTGTGGATGGTACAAGATGGGGCTCTTAACGCAAAGTTGCTGTTGTTGGCTGCATCTGCCCTTCTGGAGAGGCCAGAGTCTCCATGTGGTGTTCAAAGCTGATACTTTTTATTCCACCTGATGTGATCTTGCAAGACCTCTCTGTTAAAATAGCCAGAGGTGGTTTTAAATGGTGCTCTCCTGTGTTATCAACAGGGAGTGTACCACACCACCAAGCTGTCTGGAGATAATCACTCCCTCTGTCTACACTGCTGGGGGAGAGCTGGGTGTTTGATGGGAGAAGCTGGAATTTGGCTGGCACTGCTTCAGTGCCCAGGAAACACCAGTGTTCCCCTGCATGGCCTGGAATGGGGTGAGAAGTTGAACTTTGTTGTTATTCAGAGCAAAACAGTGATGGAAACTGAAAAATTCAGTTTGCAGCTATCAGTTTGGAGTAACTGATTTATTTTGAGGATAAAGGTGAGGAAGAGAACTGGGTGCCTTGGCAAATTGTATTTGTGCTGGCCTTGGAGTATCAGATGTTTGCCACTCCTAAATGCACAGGGACATTGAGGTCTGTATGTGGCTTTGTTACTAAATGGAGGTAGCAAAGATGAATGGCCTGCATGATGTTTCTGCAGAGATACTTTGTCACTAACCATGTCAGTCTCACTTTAGGGCGGAGGTTACTGGCCTTAGGTGGGTTTTGGCCCTGACCTGTTAGCATGGGACTGGAGAAGGTGACATTGAAATTGCAGAGCACTGTCCTTGGGCCTGGGAGCCTCCTCTCAGCTAGTGACTGAAATCTGGTGTCAGGATTGTAAGGAGAGATTATAATGGCTGTGCAGCTGGGCAGCAGCTACCAGGAATACTGTTAATGAGTGTTTATGACCCTTCCTGGTGCCTTCAGTGGTTTGGTGCAATAAATGGACACCTTTTTAGTGCTAGTTTGAAAAGGGACAAACTATTTTTGTTAGATTGGTCCTGATTTGCACCAAGAATGCGGTGACCTCTGCCAGTCTCTGTGCATTAACCAATTTCTTAAAGGTTTTACAGATATTTTCCATTAGCCACAGCATAGCTGTTGCCATGAATATTTAATGTCAAGAGCTGTACTTTTCATTACTTTTGTTCCTTTTTTCGCTGCTCTGCTTTGACAAAAGTGGATATCTGCCCTCACAGACCAGGTGGTGGCTGCATGTGCTGCACACCCCACTTGTACCTTCCCCTTCACTTTTTATTTGCAGTTTAGCGAGGCCCTAAACTTTTCCTCCTCCTCCTCCTCCTGGCCCTCCTCTGTAGCCCTCAGGGAGCAGTGCCCTTTCCAACAGGATTTGCAATTGAACTTCACTGAGCACAATGGCTGTCCCGTGCCTCTCTGGGTGCCGGAAGATGAATTCCCCACGCTTCATGGGTCGCTGGGCCTTCTTTATCTGCAACAGGAACAGAGGAATGCCTACAAGACAGAGCCACTTCTGAGGGCACACATGGATCTGCCGAGTCTGGGACACCCTCTGACTTTTATTTCTTTGCTGAAGGAGCCACATTCTTCTGATTTGTAGCCCAAGTACTCTTTGGTTGTAATTTGTTTGGTTAATACTTCTTCCCTTGTCATCTTTCTGTGTCTGTGTTGGCTCCTGTTCCCCACTTCCTGTGCATATCCACAGGCTGTGTTTTGTTCTCAAGGAAAGCTGTCTTCCATTTTCTAAGAGGAAGAATAATGCATGTCCAGGATACCCAGCTGCATGGGGCAAAGGTGGAGGTGTTATGGCATTAGGTTAAGTTTTGCTAAGTGAGTGAGGTATTGCTTAGCTACATTTGAATGTTTCCTAAACTAATGCAGAACAGCCCTGCCATTGCTGCAGCATAGAGGGGTTTGTGTCCCCAGCTGGCCAGTGGAATTGTAGGATGGGTGATGGAATTTGTGTGCACTTTGCAGCAGCTCTGTGTCAGCGCTGGGGGCAGGACATGGGGCCCTTCTATGGCCATCTACATATCTTCTTCAATACAGATTTGGGGCTGAAGCTCTTGAGTTTGTCTCATGTGAACTGTGGTCACTATTGAATTGATGCCCATATGTGCATGTGCTGGTTAATGTGTAAATTGCCAAATCTGTTGGAAAGCCCCAGCAAGCCCTTTGTGCAGAAGCAGGTTTCCACCCCTGCTGTGTTATGGTGGTGTGCTTTAGCAGCCTGTGCCTCACATTTGGGTTTCTGAAGTTTCAGAGACACTGAAGGGCACACTGCTGTAACCATTGAGTGCTTCTGCAATTATCTCAACCATGGTCCATGCTGGCCCAGCTGGGATAGGATGCTGCATGTGTTGTCTGTTCAGAGAAGCTTTGTGCTGGTTGAAGACATCTTCCTGCTGGGGATTGTATCAGGAGGTCTCTTTTTAATTGTTAATTTAGATGTAACTTGTTACAGCCAAGTTATAACCACACATCCTGGATTAGTTTGTATGCCATCTCTTAGTGTCAGGCAGGACCACTGAGGGTTAGAAAAATATTTGATGGTACAAAGAAGGCTTGAGGGCAAGAGACTTTTCCTTCACCATTATCTTTATGACTGGAGCAGCCACAATGCTTCATTCTCCAAAACTTCCTGCAAACTCTGGTCTCTGTAGTTCTGACACCAAGCTAAACCTGATCAATGGAGAATTTGAAACCTCCTGCTTTGTAAATTAGTTCCTGAAGCCTATGGTCACAGTTGTTGTGGGTACTGTAACTGCAGGGGCTGCATGTGCCCAGCATCTCTTATGGGTTTGGTTTTGCAGGATGTGAAAATTGAAACGTTCAGGTCTGGAGGCAGGTGCTGAGGAGTACATGGGAATTGGAGGGCTAAGGCTTGAGAGGCCAAAGCACTTCTCATTGCAGCCTGCCTGGAGTGATGCTGGATTGTGACAACAGTCTGATTGGATTGGGCTTTGCACAATCTACTTAAAATTTTGCAATTGCTCCACAGGCAGGTAATAGCTTTGAGGCAGCAAATGCATTTGTTCTGTCTCACAGACCTGCCACTCTACCAGCCACCGCTGCTCATTGCAGCAGTCACAGACATGTGAGGGGATGGGGCTGCTTGGTGCCACTCTGCCTGGCCCCCTGCACCTTTAGCAGAGGAGGGAGACATGATGTGCACAAGACCTTTTCAGGAATAAAGGGAAATGCTCCTGGTGCCCTGCAGGCATGGAAAAGTGCACCGAAGGCAGAAGGAGTACAATTGGTGAATATTTAATCCTGGCTTCAGGTTTTACTTTCTAAGAATAAATAAGAAAATGTTTCTTGGGTGGAGAATTTTGAAGAAGTGTAAAGCATTACTGGAAGGCAAGTGGTGGTTGTATTGAGCTTGCTTTTTTCCCCAAGCAAAAAGCTTTTGTCTCCTTGCAGGTATTCCCCTTCATGTATGATATGCTTCCATGCCAGATTAAACCGTTGTAAGTAATCTTACCTCTTTTGGATTGAGGGAGTGACAACCGTGCTTGATCTCTTTGCCTTCCTCTCTGCACTGAGAAATGAACTGGGGCTGGGATGTAGTTTTGTAGTGGAGAGCCTGGCTGCTGTCTTGTCAGCACAGGATTGCTAAACTACAGTCTCTGAATTGGACATGCATAATAAAAACATTACTAGCAAGCTTCTCTCTTTTTAAGCACCTTGGTAAGACACACATTGGAAACATTCAGACTTCTCCGCTCTACTCTGTCCTGTCCCTGGGGGAAAGTCTCTGATTGCTCAAACTTGGATTTCCCTAAATGAGAGCTTACAAGCAATTAGGACACTTCCATCATTGCTCTAGCCTTCTATTCAAGATAATATTAAGAGACATCATAACATCACAGTGTCAGAACAAACAAAGCACTATGTAATTTTATCCCATATTAATGCAGAGCGTCGCAGATGGTGCTATCATTAGACAGCAATCTATAAAAACGGCCCATGAGACAAAGCCCTGGCACAATTATTTATTCTTCAATTATTTATTCAGCCCTTTAGGATGTGTAATACTGACAGACAGCACAGAATGTACTGCCTACCAATTTGCAGATCTTGACTGAGTCCTCCATCCTCAATGGAATAAAACATGTATGGGGGAGGGTGATGTCGCATGGCTTTGAATTTTAGTTTTTGTTTGTTTTCCTGTTTATTACACGACTTCAAGGCTACCACTTTGAAGCAATTTCATCCACCCTGTTGTTCATCTGTTTATTTCAGTGAATTGCAAGGAAGATTTAATGTTCTGAACCTGAGGTTTTTAATCTCATGTGTGTTGGAGCCAGGGGTTGATTTCCCCACAGAACTAACATCAGCTGGCCAGCCTTGCAGGGCAGACTAATTGAGTGGGCGCCTGCTTTCCTGCCAGCCCTGTCAATCCAGGGAGCTCTGCTCTCAGCAGCTGACAGTGCTGTGTGTTCTGCACAGACCCACTGCTTTCCAGTTGGATTAATGGGTGAAGATGCAGGCTTGTTTGGTTGAGACTCTCTTGCCCAAGACATGACCCGGTCCTGACAGCTATTACTATTGTAGTGGCATTTTCAGTGAAGAATTTAACCCCTTGATGAATTTTTACTGTTGTTTTACCATCAAAGTGGTGCAAAAAAGTAAACACTTCCATCAAAAGGAACACATCTGCCTCTAAATGTACCTTTGCCTTCTCTGTGATAAGACAAATATTTTTGTGGTTGCCCAGTAAACCAGAACTGGGAACTGATCTGGTTTAAAGCTAGGGACGGATTCAGGTTTAGGCTCTAAGTGACAATGAAATTGCTAAAGTGTCATTTTCTGAAATGGCTCCTATTAATCAGAAAAATCCTCCTAAGCACCTATAGTATATAAACAGTAACATTAATTCTGTAGGATTTTAGAGTCCAAATAAATTGCAGATTTATCTGTCACTAGTGTCTGCTTTCTCTTTCTGGTGTATGTTGATTAGGTTCATCTCTTGACATCCATATTGTCAAAGACCCTGCCTTTTTTACTGAAACGTACCTTAAACTACTGCCTAAAGGTATTCTTCTGTATTGTTGGGTTTCTTTTATAAAATGAATCTATAATGTTCCATTGGAAAGTCTCCCCTCCTTCACTACAGCACTTGTCTTCACATCTGTGATAAAAATTAACAACGGCCCCTTTCACTCAGAAAACCTGTTTCAGTTATTTATAGATTATATTAACTACATGTATTTAAAACTGTAAAATCCAACCCCACTCTTTTATTTGATGTTGAGTCATTCTGGCAAGCCCTTTGTATTAAGCTGGTAAATTTTGGGCTGGTGTAAGTATGTAAGTAACCTCCTAATTTTTTAATTTGGTGGTAAATCTAAAACAAATGTCTTATAACCAACAAGATAAAGTCTCTAATTAGATTAGTTTGCAATTTCTTGGTGCCTGTTTAGAGTGCTAAGTTAGCTATTTTTTTTTTTTCTTGATGAGATAGGATCTCTTGGTCATTTACTTCATTTAAATACTTTCTTAAATTTGACTTAAATCTTACTCTGGATTTTAAAAGTAGATGGAGAAAATGTGTATGTATTGTGTATCTCAGCCCTGCAGGCAGCTGGAGCTGCCATTGCTTGGCAGAGCATTTAAATTGTGTGGGAAGGAGCTGGGGGCTGCTTGTTGTCACTTGTTTAACCCAGGCAGCCTCCTCTGGCTCCTCACTTTTACCTGGGTCCCCTTCCCTTTTCCAGCCTCCATGAGTGAGGCTTTGCCTGCTTCAGCATTCCTGAGGCAGCAGTCCTGATCCAGGCTGTGCATGTGTGGGGCTGGTCCCGTGTCCCCTGTGTGGGACATTTGTGTGTGCTGGGCCCTGGGGACTCGGTGGGGCTGTGCTGTGCTCATGCTGGCTCTGGTGGGAGAGCAGTGAAGCCAGTGCGGGAGGGGAGCAGCCTGGCACTCCTCCATGGCTGCCAGCAGCTTGTGTCCAGGAGAGCTCTCCTGCAGGAGTGGGCTCGCCTGCTGGGGTAATTTCACAATTTAATCCATTTTCAACCATCCTCCATTGTGTAGCTCATAGTCACACAAGCAGAAAAGGGAAAAACCTCACCTGCTTATTGGTTTGAGCTGTTTTTTTCTCCTGTGATAGTTTTAGATTTGAGAAGCTCCTGGAGTGGGACAGCAGGGAAAAGGGGCAGGCAGTGGCCATGGCTGTGCCCACCTGCAGCAGTTCAGGCCCACTTCTGCCATTGGAATGGAGAATATTCCCTTTCTGGGAAGTCACTTCCCAGTAAAGGCCACCAAAGCTTCCTATCCTCACCCTCCTGTTAAAAGAGCGACTAAATTAATTCAGTGAGGGTGACTAAAAGAGCCAAGAGCAGTTCCCCAAGCACCATTTTTGGCATCTGTGCCCCTTAGGAGAGCTCTGCCATGGCAAATCCCCAGGGTCCTGCTCCCGCCCACCTTCCCGGGTGTGGGAGGGCAGCCAAAGCCGGATCCTTGGGATCCTTGGGATGTGACGCTGCTCTGAATTACCAATTGCTACGCTTGCCCAGGTCTGTTTGTCAGCACTATTCAGTGCTGCTTAATCCCCTTTTGTGTCCACTCTGGAAGGCCAGCTGGGATTCTGTGAGTTGGTTCATGCTGTATTCACAGCCCTGGGGAGAAGGAAGGTGAGACCACAAATGGAAAGGTGCTGGGTGTGGAGATGCGTGTGCATATGTGCTTGGCCTTCATGAGGTGTTCCTGTAAAGTTAAGAATATATCTGACCGATGCTAGCAACATAAGTAAAGCAAACAAATTAGTGGCAAAGTCTGGGAAATCTCTGCTGACATGCAGGCTTTAACCCAGGCAGTTGTGCCAAAAGATCCAGAAAAGGCTTAATGGCAGGAGATAATGCTGCTGTGTCAGCACGCATTTTCAGCCCTGGCTGTGAATTTCCTGGCTTTTGTGTACTTGAGTTAAACCCTGATGTTAGTAGCCCATCAGCCCTCCAAATAAGTACCCTCAAACAAAGAGAGAATCAAATCCCAGCAGTTGGCTACTTTGTGGGGGAGACCGGTGGGTAATAACCAGGCATGAACCTGATGAGCATTAAGAGCAATGTTACAGTCTATGAGTGACCTATTATACCTACAGTAGTTTGGGTCAGTATGGACATTCCTGGCCAGAAATTCCCAGAAAAATATATTGAGTTCATGGATCAATAGCTAGAGCTAACAAGTCCTTGGGAGTCAGAGGTGCAGCCACCAGTAATCTTTGTGCTGTTGCTGATAGTGAAATGTGTGTGCTAAAAAAAATTTTTTCTTAAGCAATTGTTTGATTATACTTTTAATGAATGCAGGCTGCAACCAAACACTTTCATGACAACTGTGTAATCTAATTACTGTAGCAATTTATCTATTGCTTTTTTATATTTTACTGTCTATTCCTTGCAACCTGCAAGTTCACAGGTGGGGGCATGTGCTGCAATAATCCCTGTTATGTCCTGGGTGCTGGAAATGCCACATGACCTCCTGGGAGCATGGTAACGGTGGCAGCCAGGGCATTTGCTGTCTAAGGAAACATGATCCTTCTGACAGCACCAAAACAAGAAGACAGATACTGGAAAGAATAAAAAAGATACCTAGCAACATTTCAGTGACAGCAGAATTTGATTTTGAGACTCAGAGTCTGTGCTGGAATCCATTAGGTTCTGATCCCCAGGTGTCCTACTCCTTCAATCTCTTCTAACAAGAAACATTCACGAGAAAGGAAAGGGAAATCTCTCTCTTGAACTTGAAGCTGTAACTGGTGTGTGAGTGAATCTATCTAATCCAGCAAAGCAGGGACAGGGTTTATCTTCTGCCTCAGCCAAGCCCTTCTCAGTGTCTGCAGTGTGGAAACGTACAAAAGTGTAATGTTCTTGGTAATCCATGCAACGTGTGTGCCTTGGAGTACTGTTGGGACAGCCATGCATTGAGTGTGGCCTGTTCATGCTATTGGCAGCCTGTCTGAGCTCAGCCATCCTGCTGGCCCCTCCTGAGCACTGGGACTGGTGTATCCACCCCCAGTGACTGTCAAGGTTTAGCATGGTTGGAAGCATGGCCTTGAGTATCATCAGATCTGCTGACCAGATAAACTGGAGACATGAAATGTTAGAGATGTTTTGGGCAAGGTGGGTTGTCTGGATTTGTGTGGTAGTTGCTAGAGAGAAATGCACACTCCAGGGTGCAATTCTTCCCCTCCTGATGCGGCATTAAAAATAGGTCAGATGACTCAGGCCCTAAAGCTCCACCATGAGCTCTGCAGAGAAGAGATGCCTAGTTCAGATTGTAGTTATTTGAAGAGGATATGACTTGTACTTGACTTAGATGAAAATGGGTTTGGACTTGTGCGTAAAACAAGTCTTAACAGAGGTGGTGCTCTCATGGAAGAACAAATGTTATTTCTACTACCTGTGGAATAACAAATGTTACTTCCACTACCTGTGGAAAAGCTGCATACTCAGGTTGCCTGGAAAATGAACATCTTTTTTTTTTTCCCCTTTAGTTTTGGATGTTGTACTGTGACAAGGTTCAGAGGTACCATTCTGCATTCTTTTGGCATTGGAAATTTCCCTGGGTGTGTTTGCCCTTGCAGCAAGCATACCCATGGGCATGTACAACGACCCATTTGCCCTCTCCCTTGGAATTGTCATAGTGGCCTTGCTGCTAAAGGGTTTTCTGTCAAACAGTCTGTAGAGTTAAGAGTGGGGTCATCTATGTGTTTTAAGTCATGGGTTCTGTGAGCATGTTTGATTTGCAGAGCTGATTTCTAAAAAGACCTGATGACTCTGGTTGCATACTGCTTACCATTATGAGTGATGTGTGCAGTCCACTGTGAGGACACAGTGCAGGGCCCAAGAAATTACAGCTTACCTAGCTTCTGCCTTTGTTTAGTAGGGTTTGAATGGTGTGGTTGATATCTATACTATGGTGATTGGAGGTAGGAGGAGGAGATCTGTCCACAAGCCAATTCTTCTTTTAAATCACCGTAGCCCGCTGTGTCCAGATTGCTGAACAGAGCCTTTGGTCCTACTTCCCTCCTCCCCCTTTAGTGAAGAACTTTGCCTTACACCATTGAACCCAATGTGAGTTCAGGTAAAACCAACTGTGCACCAGACCTAGTGAAGATAAAGTGACTGCCACACTTCAATACTGAAAGTGCTTCTAAAAAGCTCCTTTTCTATAAAAGGCAGCTTTTTGTGTCCACAGTTGACTTTGGAAGCTGGTGTTCTACAAGTGTCCTGTGCTCCTCATTCAGATTCGTAGTTGAAGAGGGACTGATGTTCAGAGGCTGGTGCAGCTGCTGCAAGGTTTTGGTCTGGAAACCTTTAGCTACATTTCAGCCAAGGAGTTGAAAAGTCCTTAAACAACCAGCACTTCCAAGTGGTAAGAAGGAAATGGAGCATCTTCATCACTTCTTTTTGTGGAACTGGTACAATCCCTTACCTCTGTGAGTCAGATAATCACCTTCTACTTATTTTTCTCCAGTGGGCCTCCAACTTCTGCAGTTGTATAAATACTGATGTAGCTGCCATGTAAACATACAGATCGTGCTTTCAGTAAAATCTGAATACACTAAATTTGAAAGTGAAGTTTATTCCACATTAGTCTGATATGCTGGTTTATGTTGAAAACACAATTTGGCCCATTCTTTCTTTGGGTTTTTAAAGAAGGGGAATGTCTGTTACTTTTACCTCTGTAGTACTTCAGATATGCAAATAAGTATAAGAGCTTAAACAAGGACTATGTTTGTCAGTGATTTGTTGGCATACAAGAGTTATTTTTTACAAAAAAGAAAGCAGAAAGGTTGGATGAAGCTCTGTCTTTGAAGATTTCTCACAGAGTTGTGGTTTTCACTGTTGGCTTCCGTGTGGTTTATTGTCCTTCTCAGGGTGGTGGTGGTGGTGGTGGACATGTTTTTCTGATTGCTCCAAGCTATGGTTGGTAGCCTGCCTGCAAGCCAGCTCTGAGTCCTGCAGGACAGGATTACAGCATCTAAATATGCAAGTAAATAATTTTTTTTTAAGTGACAGCAAAATAAAATGAAATTTTATAAAGGACGTGAGAGGAGGCAGGAATGAGGATTCTCTTTTCTCAGTTTCCCCTTCTCCACAAGGTTTTTTTGGATTGTAAAACCTGATGAAAAGCATGATACGGGAATGTTGTAGTGGTCCACAGTGCTGCACTTCTGCATTGGGCCACAGGTATGGGAAGGCATCTCACTGACAGACATGGAGAAAATTGTAGCTTCTCATAACTACATTGGCTGCTTCAAAAAATGTACCATTTAATGGATATAATATTACAGAGCCTTAAGGGTGAGCCATGGTATATTGTTCAATAGCTGAATTCTGTCGTATACAAGTCTTCATTTTGGAGAGAAATGCTTTCAGGCCATGCAGAGAAAAATCCAATAAAGGTTTTAATCTGTAGGAAGCTGAATTTCCTCTGTGTTGTGTGAGACCTAGGTGCCACTTATATCTCATGTATCTGTCAAAATACTTCATAGGTGAATTAAAGTAGCATCTTGCATTCATGGTGACCCCCTGTTTTGGTGATAGTTTCCTCCCTGGGAGCATCGCAAGGAGCAGAGGTGTCTTTGTTTCACTTGGTCAGCCACTTGCCTTTCAGTAACATCTTTTTTCTCAGGCCTCTATGCTAAATTAAGAAACACCAATCCATCTTCAGCTGGCATTCCACAGGCTGGCCTCATGCACTCCATGCACAGCCTGTGTGCTCTAGGAATCATAGACTAGAAGTGCAAAGGAACCTCAGTGATCACCTGGTCTGGCTGTTCTTGGCAAATACATGAGATAAACAATTTTCCCATCACCCCGTCCAGCCAAACCCTAAACATATCCAGTGCTGGAGAGTCCACCACTTCCCTGGGGAGAATATTCCAGTGGCTGGTTGTTCTCATTGTAAAATTTTTTTGTCTTGTCATCGGTTGAAATCTCCTCAGAAGTAACTTGTACCCATTGCCCTTCATTTTCCCCTGTGACAGGAGCAGCGCCCCTGGGGCAGGAAGGTCTCCTGGGCTGGGACAGTGAGGTGATGTGGTGTTTTTGCAGTTGCTCTTGAGCTGGGCTTTGCTCAGCAGAGGTGGCTGGGGCTGGCAGCTCTCTGTGTGCACAGACTGTGCCAGGCCAGGATGGCTCTGTGGCACCAGGGCTGTGCATGTCACAGCCACCCCAGGCACACTTCTGCTCTTGCCTCCGTGTGGGGACAAAGGCTCTACTTGCTCATCTGCTTTAAAAGGGTCTGCAGGATGCTTTGAAACCAGTCATGAGAGTTTGATTTTGGGGAAAATCAGGATGTGAGTGAACAGAGGCAGTGGGGTGGGAGGGGGAAGCAGGCCAGCCTGTCTGCATGGCCTGGGTTGGGTTTGAATGGGCCAAGAGTGGTGTGATGCTTGTGGGAGGATTAGAGCAATAAGGGCTTCAGTATCTCTGAAACAACAAAAGAGTCTGGTGTATTGTGCTCATGTTCTTGAATAAAGCTATTTTACAGTCATTCTGGTAATAGGTTTTAGGGCCAAAGAGAAAATGTTTAGATTCTCTTTTTAAGGATAGTCTATTTGCATTAATTCCTTTGTGTTACATTGAAGGGAATGTCCTGGCAAAATGTCATTTGAAAGGATTATTTTCGAGTTTAAATGCATCCTGCCAATCCCTCCTTTCTTTGCTTCACCTCCAAGAAGAGCAGAGAAGTGTATGCTAAAAGAAATTTTGGCTTCCTAGCTATTTAGGGGCATAAGAGTAAAAATAATTTTGAAAGAACTTAAAGCTACCAAAATGGAAAAGATTTGTTTCTGCGGTTTATTGCAACTGAAGAAATTTGTTGTATTTACCTCCTGCTTTTCAGTTTTGGTGTGAAGTGCACGGGTTTACAGCCTAAAAACGGGTAGAAGCTTGGCTTGCATGGCCATTCTTATTACACAGTCTTGTCCAGCCCAGCTCTCACTTCTATTTTTTTTACAACCCTTGTGAAGTTGTTTTTACTGAGATTTGATGTATGTAAATTCTGCTAAACAGTGATGAATTGAAAGTGAGGAATAATTTAGCACTTGATTTGGAGTAGTACTCTTGACACAGTGAAACTAGACTTTTATTGCATTCTAATTTTAATATATTTTAAAAAGAAAGGAAGATAATTGACTGTTTCTCACAGAATTTTATAAATGGATTTGTAACTCTTAGTGGTTCCAAAAAGAAGTAAACTTGAATGATGCATGAGAGGATGTGATCTATGACTTCTGGCACAAAATAAGCAATGCTCTGAGATGTACTTTACACAGATACTTCAGTATGAACAGAACTTTGCCATAGGCCCTTCCTCATCCACTTGTGAACGTACTGTGTTCTTGTGACTGCTTATGAAGAGGTAGAAAAGTCAAGAATATTGGTATTTTCTGCTGTGACTTAGCAGATAAGCTTGATAGGGATTGAATATCACCTGCTCTGTAAACCTAAAGCTATAGTCTGGGAGCTGTACATTCACAGGCAACTGGCCTTTCATTTTCTCTTGGTACTGATTGTGCAGAGCTGATTGTTGGTTTTGCTACAGCTCTCTTTTGCCATATGTGGTAATTACAGACTGAGGCCTTGCTTGTATAGCACATTTTGTTCTTAAAAATACTTTAAACTTGTTTCTTTCTAGATGTTCACCTCTGATACCTTTTGACCTTACCGTGGAGATGCAGCAGGGGCCAATGGCAGTTCTGATGAGAGAAGGGATAGCAGAGAGCCCTTGCAGCAGTGATAGCACAGAACTCTTGCAGTGGTGATAGCAGAGAGCTTTTGCAGCAGTGATAGCACTGCTAGAACAAAAGAGAATATTGTAGTATTTAAATCACAGAGTCTTTCAAACAGAGGTGAAGCTTCTGTGCTACCAAAACCAGGGTCTCCTGGTAGGTAAGCTTAAGTGTGCTGTTCTGAGTCAAACAAAGTGTATACTCTCCTCTGTGTGGTCATGCTCATAAAAAGTTTTACTCGAGGGAAACTGCCTGAGATTTTACATCTGGTTCTGTCTTTCAGTTAAGGTGTCTCGTGCAGCATGACCAGGTCTTAACACTTTTCAGAAAAGAAGTTACCAAAAGCAGCTGTTTTATCAACTGGCTTACATTTACAAAATTGTAACTGTACAATTACAATTGTAATTGGAAATGTATTCTTCTGATGCAATACATTACAATTTTCTCCCCAAAATACAGACATCAGCACATACATAAATGCACTCTTTACCAAAAGAGACATGAGAATACTGACTGATGTCCAAGAGATAGCATGCAGTTCATTCACTCGAGAAGTTGAGGAAATACCTCCTCAGCAGGAGGAAGAAGTAAGAATGCAGCTTGGAAAGCCTGAAAACCACACTGACATATGCTTCTTGTTCAGCAGCCACCTTGCCTAACCACAAGGTCGAGATTTCTCAGCTCCTCAGTCAGGTCTGTGCAGAGTGGTGCTGGGATCCATAAGTCAAGGTTATTCAGTATCATGATTGTTAAACTCCATTTGTCTTTCATTCTGTATTTATCAGAGAGATCCATGTAGAACTGAGTAAACAAACAAAAAAGATATAATTTTAGTAGAGATTATTCTCAAAAACCCAGAGTTCAGAGGAAACTGTGCAAAGTACATGTTTGTTTCCAAGGAAAACAGTAATGAGAAAGAGTTAGGTCGTTGTGGAAAAAAAACCCACATAAAAGATCTCTTTTAACAAGGACATGGTAACAAAGCTTATCTTCTTGGACAGCTTTGCCTAACAGATAAGGCCCTGGACTTGAAGTGGGTTCAAATCCCAGTTGTGCTGGAGAATTTTTGTCAATTTAGACCTCTCAGTTTGTGCCCTTGTAATTTCTTTTTGCAAAGAGGAAACAGTACAGTTTGTACTCTGAAAACTGTTCAGAGTAGAGATGAGGGCCTTGGGTGTGATGCAGGTGCAGGTTCCTGCCTGTGCTGGGATTTAGGGCCTGGGGCTTGAGCATGACAAGTGGTCCTGCTCACTTTTTTGTCCCGACTGAAGTACTTTCACCCTCCCTTGGCAGAAAAGTTGTTACCAATCGACAGCAATGTTCTCAGAGACCTTACACAGGTAAAATACCTCCCTTTTCCACCCCCAGCTTCAGAGAAAATGAGTGTATTGGTCACTTCAGTGTGTTTGAGCCAAGGCCCAAATGCTGGTTAATTAAGCCTTGTAGCAGGCTTTTGGAGTGTCTAAGCATTGTCCCAGCTTTGCAGGTGGTGAATGAAGCATGGGAAGGTTAACTGGTGTGCTCAGGATTATACAGCCCTGTGATCCATCCCAAACCTACTCTCTTTGTATTCTTTCCTCTGTCTGAGGGTGAGGATTAATGTATCTCATGCTACTAAACCCAGCCTATAAGTGCTAGGCCAGTGTTAGAATAAGGTTGTCAAAGAGCTGGAGAATTGGAAGAGGTACAGAGATCTTACTTTCTGAATTGTGAGTCTTCACAGAAAAGGAAGTCCTGTGTTGCTTGGTGTTACAAACCCTGGACCTGCCAACTCAGTGCTGAAACAAACCTTGAGTGATGAGTAGCAGTGCTTGCTTTTTTCTCAGTATAATGTTGCAATCTTTGTTTTCTCTTTGTGGTATGCAGAGTTTTCTGTAAGCTGCAGAATTGCTGTATTATTGCTGACAGTGTCCTGAGATGTAGTGGAGAATGTGCTAGAAATGGGCAGGCAGTGCTGGTGGGCTTAACTTATTACCACAACTGTAAACTGTGAGAGGATGAAAACAATTGAATGAGAGTGTCTTAAATTTTTACAAAGCAGATTTAAATTCAGCATCTAATGAATTTTCACAAGGAGCGAGCCCAAATGGAGCATCTCAGTTAAATCAAAATTTAATACTCACATTTCAGCATCCCACTGGGGAAATACAGATTCTGTGTATTTTCTGTCATGTAAAAATTAACTGCAAAACCAAGTTCTTCTTCCCTACCCCCCAGCCTTCCAGGCCTACTTTAAATCTCCAAAAGAACCAGCAAACTATAGTCAGTCTATTGGGAAAAACCCTGCAAAGCCAAACCACCAAACAATTGCTAGAAAAATAATTTTCCGTTCTAGATATGTTTAAGGTAGTCATTGGGTCCAGCAGTATTTGTAGCATCAGAAGCACCTGCCACAGGGTTAGCCTTGGCCCTACTGCCTCACATTCCCTTCATGCATCTCTGCTTAACAAGCTGGAAACCTCTAAAGGGTGCCCAGGTACCTCCTGGAATTCTAGCTACTCATAAATCAAAGTCAAGCAGAGGCTTTGTGAACCTTCTATTTAAGTATGTTTTAATTTTCAAGTGGTGGTGCTAGATTGTTGATAGTTATTTTTTCTTCAAACATTTTTTTTAAAGTGTAAACATTATTTAATTAATTTCTAAGTGAGATAAGTAGTGGAAATCTGCCTGTTGTGAAGAAAGAGAATATTGTGGGTCAGTGAAAACTGACAAAAATAATGTTCTGTTTAAGAGCCTGTTAATTCCTTGGTTAACCAGCACAGTCCCAAACAAAATATGACCACAATCTGTGTGTTCATATTGGCCACAGCTCTTGGTATTACCCTAGTATGGGAAAAAAATATTTCATGTTGAGCCTTGTTCAGAAGCCAGTGGTTAAGTTGTAGGTGATTTCAAAATGCAGTTACTCCCTACATAAAAAATGTACAGTAGAGAATAGCAGCTTAACCATGTGGAGAAATAAAGCCAGAAGAGAGAGTATGTTTTCAGTAGCAATTTAGTGCATGATTGATCTTTCTGATAGCAGTAGTGCAGTGTTCATAGCTGAGTAAGCCCACCAGCAACAACTTGCTTGTAATGTGTGTGTGTTGGAAAAATGCAAAGGAAATAAAACAAATTTCAAGTAAAATTTACATTTGTGTTATAAAATTCAACATGTTAGAGTTAATTCCCTTTCCAAAACTCCTCTGTTTATGTGTTTATTTTGCCATTTCCTCTGACTCTTTTCTGTGTCTGTCTTGATATGTCTACTACATCTGGGTTTTTTTAATTAACACCTGAAAGACAAAAACAGTGTTATCAGAGGCAGTTGACTTTGCCACTTTGTGTTTATTTTCTTGTTAAATTGCCTGCAATGCTTCCTACCCTCTCACCCCTCCATTCCTCTGATAAGATACTTGATAAAGTCATTCAGTTTTTTTGCCTGTGAGTGTCCCAGAGGAATTGTCCATTGCCTGGCTTATAGAGACAAGAAACCATTCAGAGGGCAGAGCATGGAGTGGCATGAAAGGCAGGTCCCCCCTCTGAGGACCTGGTGGCTCTCAGAGCAGCAGGGCCAGCTCTGAAGGGTGACACTGATTTGAGATTGTGCAGTTGTGCGACGTGGGCTGTGCACTCAGGGCACGGTTTTGCTCTAGTCATGCTTTGTGGTTGAGTTGTGACTTGGGTGTTAGTGAAGAAAAGCTTGTTTTCCCTGATGATGTGAAGGGAAGCTTGTAAGCTGAAGACTTCTACCTGTAGAAATTTGAATATGGAAGTTGTCAGAACCACGTGGCAGTGGGTGAGAAGATGTCCCTTTTCACCCTGACCCATTCTTCAGCAGTTTCACATGTGTGTCTGGGCAGCCAGGGTGAGTGTAAAGGATGTGTTCAGAACAGCTCTGGCACAGCTGGGGAGCCTTTATGTTTGTCCTTTCCTCTGCAGCCCTCCCTTCACTGCTTCCCTTTGTAACCAGGGTGCTCAGAGTAATAGGCATACTTCAGCATTGTAAAATCAGCATCTTTATATTGATTTATCCCTTTTCACTGCACAGCTTCTTTTCCCATCCAAAACAGGGCAATGGCTCTTACCTTCCTTTCCATCCCCTGCAAAGAATCAATTTGAACACTGTTCTGGTAATAGCACCGAGTCCTGCATTGAGGCAGCAGTGACCCTTTCCCTCAAGCTCCTTGTGCTGCTCTGGCACACAGAGAGTGTGTGCTCCTCCTTCTGTGCTCCTTGTCTACTGACCTTCAGAAATAAGACTGCTGAGCTAAATTTCAGGTCCTGCCTGTTGGTACCTGTGTTCACAAACCTTAACATGGTCTGACAGGTTGATGTCTGCAAAAACTGTCTTCCCAAGAACAGAAAGTGTTCACATTGTTGGATGGGAGATATTCTTGAGCCTGATCCTTATTTGTTTGTCCAAAAAATGAAAATGCTGGAATAATAATGACAACATCTTGGAACACAGAACAGACTCAGTGTTATCTAGACCTGCATAGCCTTAACTTTGAAACAGCCTTCTGAATTTTCCCCATTTGGTTATATTTGTATATTGTTTTTCCTCTAAACTTCAGTTTTGATCTGTTTTGTGCCAGGACTGTGTTGTTGTTGTTTGGTTGGTTGGTTTTCTTGAATGACTGCAGTAGTTATGCCAGGATTTCTGGATTAATAGAACAGATTCATTGTCTGTGTAAGGGCCTGATATATTTCAGTTCCACTTGGGAGGATGCTGGTATCCAGCTTTTGAGAGTATATTAAACCATCATTGTGGGTCATAAATTGTTGTTGTAGTTTGTTCACAAAGTACCTTGAGATTTGCATTCTCTGAACTGATAAATAAAATGAGTGATTGTGTTCTGAGTAAATTCAGGCTGTCATGGTGCTGTTCCTTTGAGGACTGGATGTTGCATGTTGGATTTTGTGTGCATGCTGTGTGAAGCTAGCCTTGTTTCATAAGAACTCACTCCACAGCCATTTAGTGTGAGGTGTTACCTTGTGGCCTGGGAACAGCAGGTTGTTTCAGCTTGGTTAGCTCAGTGGCAGCAGTTCTCCCAAGACCATGCTCTCAGGTCGAAAGTCCATGGTTTGCACAATGGGTTTTAGACTGCTTTCAGTTCCTTTTGTGTGGTTTCCACTCCTTTTTACTCATTCATGACTGCCACATCATTTTTGTGCTAGGAAGAAGAAAGTGAGTTGTTTCCTTTGGGAGGTATCTTTCTGCCTCTAAAGAAGCAGCTTTCAGTATTTGTTTCCTGCTGCTGTACTTCTATCACCAGATCAGCTTCTGTTTTGCTTCTACAGTCTCTGCTTTCAGATGGGTTAAACAGGGCAGTGAGCTGTACAGACTATTGTAGGACATGCTCATCTATGCCTGTTCTGGTTTGTAAAGTAAGCTTAAAGCTGCAGTGTCTGACTGATGGCCTGGGTGAGTGGTGATTGTGTGCCACTGGCATGTCACAGCAGTAAGGTGCTCTGGTGAGTGCTACTTCCATCAGTAATTTCTTCTAGAAGTATTTTCTTCATCAAGATGCACTGAGTGAGATTTGTATATAAAAGTGTGTAACATCTCTGAGATGTATAAAGTACCTGCTGGTAAAGAGGAGTTTGTAGTGCTCTGAATTAGTCTTCTGAAACCTTAATACACCCAGGATGTGCAACCAACCTCCTGTTGTACACAGTGAAAAGAGAGAGCAGCTCCAGAGGCTCGTGTTGCCCTCCTCAGGTTGGTATCTACATGGTTTACATCCATGCCACTGCAGACATGGACAGATGGGATACACTGGGTTTTGAGGAAACCAATCTCTTTTTCTTGACTCAGAGAGTCTGTGGAGCTGACTTACAGTGCCTGGCTTTCAGGTGTCTGAGGTTAGGTGTCAGGAGACCCATCCTAAATCTCTCACTCCAGCTGTGGATCCTGAACAGAGGTCAAGAATTTTAATTAACACCTTTGTCTCTCATCAAATTACTTTACTATATAAGCTCTGGATATTGTGGCTGTAATTGTGTCCTATTTTGAGGCAATTTTAAGAAATAAAAAAATTCCTCTTGCTTAAGCTAGTTATGTCTGGGTGTGTTTACCCTGTTCAGTAGAGCTTTTCTTAGAGACACATCTAGAATGTGTGGAGCTTCTCAGAAAATGAACAGAAGGAGATTTCTGGAACGTCTGTTGTGAAGGAAAAAGAGTATTTTCTGTGAAGAATGTAGCAAGAATTAACAGACATAAAGCAAATTACCATCTGAAATGTTGAGCCTTTGGGAGGTTTCAAAAGACCAAAGGAGATCATGGAAAACACATTCTGCTAATGTAGGACACAGCTTAGTCCATGAAAATTACTAATTTCTGGAAACTTCTTGTAATCATGTCAAACTCCTTACTAAACCATCTGGACTTTTTTCCATTCTTGGCTCAGTTAGTATGTGTAGCCTCTTTTATTTGGCATGAATAGTATGGGGGCTGAAACAAAAGACTCCAGAGTAGGCTAAGGAAACTTTCTCAAAGATCAATTTTATTAAGAGACCACGTGAGACAGAGTTTTGCCCCACTTTGGGATTTTGTAGAATCTCAAGGAGCTAATGTGGCAGGTAGTGAAGGAGCAAGGAACAGTCATGCTAAATTGGGTGCAGGTGCAAGGAGATGGCTGAACCTTGCCCAGAGTCATTGAGTGAGTCAATGTGTATGTGCCTGCCTCCTAGCAGCACGAAATAACTTTAGAAGCTCAATTATCTAATCAAGATAACAAGGCATTTGAGGAAGGATCTTTCCCGTCTGGATCATTTTATTGGATCAGCTAAATTGTATGACTTTGTTAGCTGTAATGTGCCTCAATTGAAAGCTACAGCTTGAGGAAGAAGATGGAGAGGGTGGCCCTGGAGTGAGCCATGCCAAATTGCAAAATTCAGATCTGGATCTTGTGCTCTCCTGAAATTACAGTAGTCTGGGCACACATCTGATCAAGTTGTTTGGCATATTTGGAAGTGTGTCTTTTTCCTCCAGTGTTGTTTGGTTGTTCAAGAGTCATCTCGCTTTGAAATGGCTGGTCTCTTTTCTGCAGTTGTCAAATGTCAGGGTAAGAATTTTGGAGGGAAATTGCTTTGTCTTGAGCTTAGGTGGATCAAAGATGTGTATGTATGTGAGTGTATGTGGAGATTTCACGTCACATGTTATGGGAAGAGATTCCACTTGGGAATGAGACAGGCAGCAGGTATCAACATGCCCAAATACATATTGACAAATGCATTTGATGTGCCTGTCAGAATAGAGCTTGCTCCCTGAGAGAGGGCAGCTGTCTGCTGCTGACTGGAGAGGTGTTTTTGAGCAAATGGATCTTTGTCATCTTTCCATCTGGTAATGTGGATGTGCTAAATTGGTGGAAGGAAGTAGGAGGGAGGTGCAGGAGCCTACCTGCCAGTTGACAGTGTTTTGCTCAGTTCCTTTTCTCTCCAAAAAGCTGCCATCAGAACTGGTTTTCTTACCGATTCTAAAAAGTTATTAAAATACCCAGAAAGAGAATAGTTGTATTCCTAGACACTAAGAATGATCTATGTAGAACATTTTTGTAGTAATAAACTTAGTGTGGTCCTAAGCACCAGTGGAAAGGCAGACACACTTCCCAAGGAAGCTTTCCCTTGTTTCCTGTAGTTTGTGGTCTGCTAATTAGGTCAGTTGGTTTACTTGAGCTATACAGAGATTTGTTGAAGTGCCTGCTTACAGAAGAAGGCATGGCCATCTCCCTGCAAAAAGATGGCAGTTCTGAACAAAAATACTGTTCTTTCTTGGTCCCTGGTTTTATTTTTACCAGGCGACGTGATGTCTGCCAGTTCCCTTTGTAAAAACCTGTGTTACTTTTAATAAATGCCAGAAGTCTGGTGTAGAAACTGAAAATTAAGATATTTGCAAGTTTGCAACTGTTTGTATTGGAATGTGGGTTGTTGCTTTCAGTCAAAAAGAGACTGAATATTTAATTATAAGGATGATTCAAATTAAAATGCTTATTGTTTTGCTTTCCCTCTTATATGGGAAAATGCAGACCCTGTTCTGTAAAAGTTCCCCATGGCTACTTTAGAACAAATATATAGTTATTCCTTCTTCATTACTCTTCACCACTAATTATAAATCACTGGATCACCAGTGTCTGACTCTACTTGCAGTTAAGAATTTATCTGCATTATTCTGGAACTTCCTCTTTTTCCCTGAGGTTTTAACGGGTGATGGCTGTATCAGATTAGAAGGAAAAAGAAAACTTAGACTCATTACATAGGTCTGAGTTGAGGACCAGGGGCTATGATCTGGCTACATTCTCTCATTCATTTTTTACTCCCCAAATAGTGATGCATTCTTGCCAGCAGGCGAATTTAATTCCTTGGCAGTCCACAAAGTTCCTTCCTCCCACTGCCGGCTGTTCAAAAAGTAACCTGCTATTAATGTTCATGCTATTAAAGATGTTCATAGTATATGGTCCTTCACTGTGTTCCTTATTTTCCAGGATCTATAAGGACCCATATTGTCTAATTTGGGATCCATTGCTTAAAATAGCCATTCCTTCGAGAGCTACAAAAGAGGAAAAGTGCTGTGCCCAGTGGTTGGAGTTTATAGGGTTGGTACTTTGCTGTCAGTGCAAATATTTGAAAGTTCATTTTTTGCATATTTTACTATTTAAATCTATCTGTTATTCTTAAAAACACATAAAGAATTTTTCTTATGCTAATTAAAAGCACATTATGTGTTTTTAGACCAAAACAACTGATGCAAGATTTTTAAAATGGATTGTTTCAGAAATTTTTTTGAGCTGTTTTAGGAAAGAAATTGGGCAAAGAGAAACTATTCTTTTCTTGTTTATTTTTCCCCCCCATCTCATGATTTTGACTAAAGATACTTTTGAGGCTTTAAAAAAAAATATAGTTCTGTCTTGTTGGAAAAGATTAGTCTGTTGTAATCACTAGGCAGACATTTGTACAGTAAAGGTGTTAAACCATGAGATAATCGGTTTGGAGATGCTGGGAAGAACAATTTGTCTTGTTCTTTGTCTTCTAGAAAGCAAACACAGTGGTAAAGGTTGTTTCATGCCTCTTAGTTTATTTTTGTGGTCATTACTTTAACCGTAATCCTTTATTTTCTCTTGTTGCCTTGAGGATGGATTTTGATGAACCACCAAATTTTGTAGTATTGGCAGTAGATTGCAGGTAGACTGTTATGTAGAAAAGCATTATGATTTCTTTGCTTTTTGGCTCATTTGGTTGTCTGATTCCAGTGGTGCCAAATGCCAAGAGTTTAGAGTTCTTGTCACCCTTGTGCCTTTGGTGAATTTGAATTTATACTTAAACTGTGCCATATATATTGTTTCAAATTAATTTCTGGTTCACACATTTTTCTAGGCCATTCATTTGAGTTTCTTCATGCTTTCTGAGGGTTCAGCCCTGAGTGAAGTGACCGTGACAAAATCCATCCTCTGGGATTGGGGGTGGGAAGGAGTTGGACTCCTGTAATGAAAGGGAATTCAGTGAGAGGTTCTGATTTCTCTCCAAAGAGTTCGTTACATTTCCTAGCAAAGGCCAGATACTTGTTACTAAAAACTGTTAATTGGATTGAATATGCTTGCAAACAATCATGGGGGTAGTAACAAAGAGCTGTCGGAGAGGATGGACAATGCCTTGTTCTGAGCTTCAGGATAAATGACAGCCCCGTGCTCATTATGAACTGATGGGGTGTTTCTCCACAGTTAAGGTTGCAACTACTTTCCCATTGTATTTTGTTTCATCTGGTTATTTGTTTTGTTGTATGAGAAAACTTGGACTCAAAAATATCTTTTGTCAGTTAGTTAACTTTATTTTTAACAAAGCTTTTTTTGTGTGTTTCCAGTGCTAATTGAAGTCCATCAGTGGCTATATGATTTAATGGCCTTAATAGGAATCTCTGAGCACAAACAAAACAGAGTGCTATAAATCACAGCATGTGCAGAGAAATGTAATTCCTTTCTGTGGAGAGGTAAAGAGCAAAATTACTGAGCTGTATTATATTGCATGCCCTGCAGGTCATCTGAAGAACTAGGATTTCAGAGTTACTCGCTTTTGTAGAATAATGTCACATAAACAGAGTAAAGTACAAATATCAGTGACTTCTTTGTTTCCTTTGTGTGGCCATAAGCAGTGCTGCTGTTGCTGAAGAGTTTTAGCAGTTTACTGTGCTCCCCATACTCGTAGGTGCATGGACAGTAATTTAGCTTAGCACATTTGGTGGCAAATATTCTTGTAAAATAACTCAAGGTAGTTGTTTCTCAAATATCCACCTCTCTGTGGTTCTTGTAGCCAAGGTAATTTGCCTGTGACATTATATGGAGATACCTTACTTCTATTGGGATAATATAATTGTATTTCATTTTTAAGTAGTTGGCAACTGTGCAGAAATTTTTGTGTGAAGATGAGGAGAACTGCTGTGCAATTGCTGGGGTGCGTGGAATATTGTGCTAGCATCTGTTTCTCAACATACTGTATTTTAGTGTACGGACTATAGCATCAATCTTTTTCTCCTTTTGCTAGCAAGACAAGTTCTAAATTCAAAAAAGAAATACAGCAAACATTCACAGACATATGCCAGTAAAAACTGCAGTTGGATAGGTGTGATTTCCCATCTTTTCTCTCTTAACCTTATTAGCTAGAAAATCTAGGATGTCATCTCAGACTAATTGTGCTGCTGGAGTGTATGCATTTTACTGAGCTGAGGGATATCTTTTGATGTACACAGAGATTTAATTATCAGTATACCTCTTGACAGCATTTCAGGAATGGTAGAGAAGAGAACAAGTGGGCTATATTTTAAGCTATCATTGACATCTTCAAACTCCATAGGATGTTGACAATGCATAATGTGATGTAAAATTCCATGGTGGGAAATTGAGAGGTACTGTCAAGACTCAAATTTAAAACAAAAAAGAAAATTGCAGAAGGAAGGAAATAAGCTGTGGATGGCAGGTTATTTCTTCTTGAAATAATGTGTCAAAGATATGTATTTTATTGCTGCTCTTTGCATCCTTCTGCTACCTTACATGCAGAACTACCTACTGTATCTTCTGTGTTACCCCTTCCCAAAGGGAAACCAGTGGTGCAAAGATGAGTTGCTGAAGCTGGTAAACTCCTAAGCTGTGTTAGTCCATGTGCTGTTTCCTGCTCTGCACTAGGATTGATGGAAAAGGAAGTCAGTTAGTTGCTCTAATGGGAAACATGCAGAGAGTCCCAGTGTGAGGTGGATGCATCCAAACCTCTAAAGAGCACAGCACTTCTGGCTGTTGGCTGGGATCAGCTCTGAGGAGCAGGAGGTTCACAGGAGGTGAGCTGGGTTTCCTTTAATGAAAAACCAAACAGCACTTCAAGCTAGATAGCAAGTTCTTAGCTTGGGTTTGTATTTGTAGAAAGAAGTGAAATTTTATATTTATGACATTACCAACTTTTATTTTGAATAGTTGGGACTGGAGGGGGGAGGAGATTGTAGAGAAAGAAACGAGCCTGAAAAACCACTATAAAATAAACCAAGACATTTTTAGTTACACATGCAAAACCTGAAGGTAAGATTTGAAAACAAATGAATTACATTTACACTCACTTAAATGCTCTTACCTTTTGATATGGTATAATGGCACATGTAGGTCCTTGAAACAAAGTGCAATAAACCTTCTGCCTTGTTTCTTTTGTTCCAGCAATGCTGTAAACCATTTAGGATTAACATTTGTAATCTGGTGCTACTTCCTGGACTGAAGTATCACTGTGTAAAGTGCTCTTGTGTGTTTGCTGTCATTCCTCATTACTCACATGCAAGCAGCAGTCGGCGTTGATGGCATGTCTTTGCCTTGCTCATGCTGCCTTGGTGTGGATAGGAAGGTCGTCTGCCTCAGTTGCAAATATTGGAGTTTTAGACCACAAAAGCATAACCCTTTCCTTTTTTTTTTTTTTTCTCACTGAAATGCTTTGATATGGTAATGATCAAAATATGGTGTGATTCCAAAAGAGGTATACAAACTTTCTTGTTCTTGGCATAAAAATATTACTCTCTGGAAACACCTTCTGTGTCAAATGATGGATATGTTCCTGTGATTTATGTAAGTGATTGTCAGGAGGTTTTGTGGCTCATCCAGTTTTAGCAGTCAAGTACTCTTTCCTTGTCACTTATGACATACTTGATGAATTTTCATGATTAGCTAACGTGCTTCGTAATTGTCAAAACTTTGCAATGGTATTCCTTGGAAAATTGAGAAGGAGGAAGTCAGCTCTACCTCCCACTTCTTTTGCACAGCCACACTTTTTTTTTCAGTTCTCTTTTATTTACCCTGTCCAGTAGCCTTTTGGAAACCTCTCAGTTAGCTTTGGTTAACTCTTTCTCAGATTCACACTTTGTTTGTCTGTTCTTTAGCAAACAGCTGTGTTGTTCTTGGCTTGGGCACAGGAATACCTCAGTACAGCAACATGTAAATTGTATTTAACAGGATGGCTTTGGTAGTAAAAGACAGAGTGCTGCTGAGAATGTGACCCTGATATTTTTCATCTCATATTTTATCACTTGTGTTTTCTGGAGAAATACTGTCAAAACTGTGGGGTTTGTTTTCCTATGCATAACCTTTTCAGATGCCCTTGGTCTCTCTTTTGAGTTGGTGTGCACCTCGTTGCCTTGCTGTCCCCATCATTAGTTCAGACACTCCAGCAACCTGTCAAGTACATCCTTCCTGTCACCAGAGAGATTAAGTTCTTTATGGTGTCTTTTATAAAGGTTTAAGTCTGTGATTCTGTGATTTCTGGCTTGGTTGGTGACAGGTGAGGCCCCTAATGAGCAGCCTCTGTGCCACTGGGGAAGGACCCCACCATTAGAGGCAGCAAGGCCAGCACCTCCCTGCTGCTCTCGCTGCCCCTGTCACTTCGCTGTCTCACATGGCTGGCAGTAATTACAGTGCAGCAAACTGGGCAGCAAGGGAAAATGCAGAGGAGCCTTGTGGTCCTGCTTGGGGTCTCCTGCACTCTGGGAAAAGGCAGAGAGGGCACCACAGGGTTTGGCTGGCGGTTCCAGGGTCAGCTCTGGCCGATGGCAGATGGCCATGCCCGTGCTTGGTGTCACCCCTCTGGGCAGAGCTGGGTCCCTGCTCATGCAGGCAGTGCAAAGAGTGCTCCTGGCTCTGCTCTGAGCACTGCGTGCCTGTTCTTTAAGCTAAGCCCACTTACTCTTGGAGAGTGCAGGATTACTCCCTGAAAGGCAGAGGATCAGGTGTTCTTGCTGTGTTTGTGGGGCTGGCCAGGGTCCCCCTGACATCCCTCCCCAACGCTGGGTGTGCAGAGTCTGTCATGTCCTTCTGCCAGGCTCAGCTGGCTGCTGTGCACGTACCTTGTATTGGGCTGTCACCCACAGCTCCTGAGGGCAGGTGTTCAGAGATCCCTGTCTGATGTGCAACATCTTTGAGGGGAGAACACGTACACTGCACCCTGCAAGGCTCTGAAGGTGTATATTATCAATTGTTTTCCCTCCTACCTTCCATTTCAAACCTTTCTGTGAACTTTAATCCTGCCATTAATTTGCCTGAAGGAAACATGAGTCGACTGTTTTTGAATCTCAGTATTGAATCCTTGTTGCATCAGGAGTTTGTCTCTGGAGGCAGGGGCTCTGGGTGCCCAGAAGAGGATGCCCTGCTCCCGTGTTGCCAGCAACACAGCATCCATCAGGAATGCTGTGGAAGTGAGGACAAGCAGTCACTGCTGTTGTCATCACATGTTTGACCTGCTTTGTGCCAGGGACACCAAGAAGTTACCAATGGTTGCAATTGGTGCAGCACTGCTTGTTGCTAAAATAGTGTGATGGGGTTTTGTATTTTTTTTTCTTTTCCTTGATAAAGTTTGGAAATTTAATCCTTTGTCCTTGAAAAGTCTCTACAAAAATAAAATCTCTCCGAGAAGAGAAACTGGTGGATGTGCTTTCTGAATTGCTTACATAAATAACTAGAAAACTCATTTTCTTGTCTCTTCAAAGCATCACAGCCCAGTGTACCTGATGGGGGGCAGTGTTCCAGGCTTGCCCCCTGGGTCATGCAGAGGCCGGTGTGTGATTATGCCAGTCTGTTTGCAGGAAAGCTGCAATGGTGAGACCTACTAAAATCTATAGTGAGTGTAAGAAAATATTCTACTGGGCTCTCTATTGCTTCTCTCTCCACAGTGTTTAGCCTGCTTCTCTGTCTTCTTCATCAAAACGCACTTGATTTTGTCTTTGAAATCTAGACTCATCACTTCTCATGAATCTTGTGGTGAAGTTGCTTGTTTTGTGGAAAAGGGGTATTAAAATTATTTTAAAACTTTAAAAATGGATAGTCAGAATGAAATTTGAAAATAAGTGTTCGTAGTGGAAGTTCCACAGCTATTACCAGGTGATGGCTCTTCAAAGGCTTTGACATTTTTACTGTTGGTTTAAGTGGGGGTGAATCTATGCTAGAGTCTGGTCCTTCTGACAATCCAACCCACATGACATTATAGGAAGACATAATGTAGAAGCAGAGGGGAGTGGGGAGTATTTTAAAGCAAGTAGAAGTGGACAGTAACTGAAAGCTTTCTAAAATCCCGTGAACTGAACTTCAGTTTTGATGGATCTTACTGCAGATGCCATTTTAAAAGCTGTCATGTCAGCAAAGGAAGGAGCAAGGCCCCCTCTCTAGGTCAGTTCAGCATCAGAGGCTTGAGAAGAACTTGGAATGAAAATGTAAAAATTAATTTTGAAGAGATTTTCTGATTTTTCTGTTTAGAAGGTTGACTGCATTAACAAAGTGCAATGATGGCTCTGTTGCAGTGAGTAGATACCCAGTGACATGGACACTCATCCCTGCCCCTGAGTCGCCCCAAGGCTGGGGAAGGGGGGTGGGGGGCGAGGACAGGCTGCCTGCCTCAGGAATCCATCACCTTGGCATTTGGGCAGATCACTTGCTCCAATGACACTTCAGAGGGAGCTTTCTGGTTGCCTCTGCATTCCTGGATAATTCCTGAAAAGGCTACCCCAGCAACTGATCACAGAGCTGCTATAAAGCAAATTCCTGGATGACACCACGGTGTCGGGTTGCAGCCTGAGTTTGCTCTTTCTGCCCTGCACGGAGGTGTGCAGGGCTGTGCCTGCGCGGGCACGCTGAGCTCCCTCCTGGCCAGGGGGAATGGGTGACCGTGGCTCTCATGTGCTTTGTTGCTAACACAGAGCTGACAGCAATATTGATGAGTGGTGGTTGAGTTGTGCTGGAATAGCTGAGACTGGTAATATTCATGGCTGCATTAAACCCCACAGCCTAAATGCTCTCCCTCCTGCATTTCCACCTGCTTTAGATGTGTTTCCAACAGTGGATTTCCAGTGCATTAGTGTGTGTGTGTGTGTACATGTGTGCATGTGCACAGATTAATCTCCAAAGTGGTCATTTCCAGCAGAGTCTTAATCTGCAGTTTCCTTTGTGAGGAGCTGTCTGTGTGGAGAGTAGATTTGAGCCTTTATAGCAGCAGGTCACATGCAGGGCAGTCAGCCAGTGTGGATTTTCCTAGTTCTGCTATGCAGGAGACCTAAATCTTTTTACCTGACTGGGTTTTCCTTCTCAGCAGTGACACGTCTGTGATCCTTCCCTGCTCAAGCCCAGATTTCTTTCTTGAGCAGGCATTACCCAATTTCTCTGTGTAGCTTATGCTTTTTTCTGCCAGTATCTTCCTGCGGCTTGGACCTTACAGCTCCTCAAGGACTGAGCTGACATCAGCAGTTCTGCCTTTATTTATTGTCCTCCCTCCAGCAAAGCAGCATGGATGGTGTTTAATCTACAGTGGTTCCTCCACTTGGCTGCCCCTGTTCTTCTCACATTTGTTACTGAGTCTGATCTTGTATTACATGAATAGCAGCATATATGAAAATATCTAAGTGCTTTGTGCTGGCAAACACTGTGTTCTGGACTGTGACCACACAGGGAGCTGGAAGTTTCCCTGGGTGTTTGTAATGGTGAAGTTGCCCTGGAGCATGGTTTTTCCAATTGTGACCATCACAGTAGCTGACAGAGCTCTCATGCAAAATTTCATGAAGATGATAATATTACAAATAGTAGGGCTGTTGCAGAATATTCTTTTTCTCAGTTACATGATACAAAGTGAGATTAAAGCTAAGCGAACTTTCTAACCAGTACAAGAAGAATGTTGCTCATAAAAGAGTCAGTGACCCCCTTTTAAAGGACCAGGCTTCATTGCTAGAAAATCTGGATAAGCAAAGCCAGTTAGTGCTTCTGAAAAAAAGCAATTAGATTTTTGTAATATAGATGAAATCAATTTGATTTTTCTAATGCTTACAAATTCAGTTCCTAAATTATATTAATCAACATGGCACAGGAGAATCAGTTGATTTTTACAGTAACTAGAGCAGCTGTGCCCTGGGCTATGGCCCCAGCCTCTCCAGTTAAGGGATATTGTATGAGATATGGTGTGAAGAAAGCTAAGAGCAGGCATTGCTGTGCTCTTCTGAGTGAGAGCATTTTGTTCTTTGTTGGAAGCTGAGATTGAAAGGGTAAGGTAACTTTTTCTGAGAATACTTGTAAAGAGTATCAGAGTTTTATTGATAATTATAGCTCCTTTTCCTTCACCTTCTGTTATCTCTTTAGTTATTTACCTGTGTGAAGGTGCAGAGGGCTGATGTGAAAACTGTGATGCACACAAGTCCGTGTCCATATTTTCAACAATTGTTGAGTTCAGAAAGGGATACTTGTCTCTCTGTTTTATTGTTCAGCTATCTTGAAGGAATCTTTTGTATTTCTTTTCTACTAAAGCTTTCTTTATTTTTCCTGGGTGTGTTGATCCTGTCTGTTACCTTCAGAAGTTTTGAATTCCGTCCTACCATGTGGTTTTTCAGCATCTCGGTCTTTTGACTGTCACTTGCCAACTCCTGGCCAGCCGGATGGTGTCACCTGGATTGGGCCTGGGGGCCCTTGCATATGAAAGGATCCTTGCTGGGTCCCTTGCTGATGGTGTCAATGTGCATTAGGACTTCTCCAGTGGAGCAAGGAGGAAAGGAGAGGCAAATCAGCATCCGCTTGTGAAGGCAGAGCACTTATGTTAAAATGTGAATGGTTTCATCCAGATGTGAAATGGCCTTCAGAATTACTGGCATGGAAGGAGGTGGTGGGATTTGGTTTCAAATAGCACTGTCAGCTTGTGCCTTCTTGAAATCTCTCTTAGATCTTGTTTTGCATGAAGGCAGTTGAAATGCTGACAGTGCATTTGAAACCAAAGCTGTTAACATCCATAAGTTTAATGTTTATTTACGTCACCAAGGTAGACATAAAATCTGAAGAACATGTACTCGAGAAAAATCTTCATATTGGTAAAAGAGATATTGGGTCTCTCTGCTAATGGTTATTCAGTGGTTCAGTTCATAGTCCCCAAATGCTGAAATGCTGAATTTCAGGCTGGGAGCCACTGGGATGGGCAGGTCCCCTGGGTGATGAAGGTGCTCCGTGCTGCTGAATCGACTGCAGGGGGCTGGAGCGGGCTGGGGGGTCTCAGACCCATCAGCAGGGTCTGAGGGTGGTACAGCAGAGCTGGATGACTCGGGCAGTGTGTGTCCATCCTGCCACAGCTAATGTCTGTCTGCTACAAGAAACGTGCAAGAGCTGCTATCCACAGTGATATTCACATTCAGGAAGTTCTCAGCAATTAAGCACTTTCTTTTTAATGTAAGTTTTCTTTTGCACAGTGAATGATTTATGACAAGGGTTTAAAATTTATTGCTTTGACTATGCCTGCATACTTTGAACACTCTAAATAAAAATCAGAAACCTTTGAAACAAACTCGTAAATATTCAGAATATAATACTTTCTGGAGGATGTGCAATGTAGTTATCACCAGTCAGTTACAGAAAGATATTTACACAATGTAGGCATTGTTACTTAAACTCCTAGTAATACAATTATTCCATTAGTTACCAAATCCTGAAATAACCTGAAGCCCCTGAGATCTGAGGTAGTTAATGTCAAAGGGAATATGTTGCATTTTAAACAAAGCAAGCTATTTTAAACAAGGATTAGTTACTTGTCTTTTGTCTAATGCTTTGCAGTGTATATTTGAAAAGAAGATTCACATTTTCTGTCTGCTCAGGTAACAGTGAACTTTTCTTACTGGATTTTGGAACCATAGCGTTTCCTAACCACACACAGATAAGGAAAAGCTGTCCCCTCCCCCCAAGTCATTTGAAGTTCTCAGCCCATTTGTCACAGAGAGATATGTCACCCTAAAACAAATCTGGTATGCAGGAGAGCACTCAGCCACTGTTCTCTGGGGTAGAAAACCAGCATTGGTCACCTTGCTGGTGAGAGCAAATCATCAGGACTGTCCATGCAAACCAGATTTATGTACATAAACCAGATTACTGGGCTGGAGGATGTGAGCCCTGCAAAGGTGGGTTCTCAGGATGTGGAGGTAATTTATTTTTGTTTTGAACAGATGGGGAAGGTGGATAGTTGTTGTTGTAGGGGGAGCAGGTGGACGCTCTGTTACTCTGACTGCCAGTGAGTTTTTATTCTCAGCCTTCAGAAGTATTTCCCAGGTGTTTTGTGCTGGGCAGCGGTCCATAGCTGGGGAGCCTGGCAGGTTTTTCTGTTCATAGTATCAATACCCTTCACTAGTGTGTGACAGCAGGTCACACAAGTGTGACATCCCCAGACATCTATGTGAGTCCCCCCTGTGGTTTTAGTAATCAGGCATTTAGGTGCTTAAATCCCTGTTCAAGGCCTGGGAGAGTTTGGGTGCATAGTCACTGGCCTGTTTTGGCCCCAGGATGGTTGTGTGACCCCCAAATGATTTTTGAAGCTGTCTGTACATGCTGCAGAATTGGGCCTTCCAGACTTGCCTCCTTCACTTTGGCTATGCAGGGGCATGTCATTGGGTCAGAAAACAGGCTGGAAATAATAGTGAGGTAATTTCCTTAGCTCCCTTTTGACTTGATTCCTCTGATTCTGTGATGGTAGTTTTTGAAATTGTTTAAGCCATGCAGCAGCAGTGAGAGTATTAAGTATGTTATAGGGGTGATCAAAAGCTTGTGGCTGAGCTAATTTCAGGCTTGTATTTAGTTAAACACTCTCTGTATTGGGTAATGACAAAATGGTGTCCTTCATGAGAGTCCTTCCATTGTTTTTTCTCTAGCCCAAATAATTATTGATGAGAAAGTAGGAACAAGAGTAAGAAAGGGCTTATTTCATACAAGAGTCATCATCTTAAATATGTTCATTGTAGACTGTAATTTTCTTTTGCCTTGAGCATTGTTTAAGTAAGTTTATATTAAGCATTGATCCTATTTTGTTGAAATATTTGCATGGTTCATGCTTTTGATTTGTTAAACAGTGCATTTGTAGTCACACCCATTCAGGAAATCTATGCCAGCCAGCCATAATTTTACTTGATATTAAATTGTACACGATGGCTTTGAAAACAAGCAGCTTGCAGGATTGTGTACTCTCTGTTTCTTTTGAGTCTCTTCCAAAATTACAGTTTAAGTGTGTTTCTGGTTCTGCCTGAAATTTTGACTCTGTGGCATTTGCTTTCAAAAGACTTCTGGTGAGGAAAGAGTCCATGTGCTACCAGACAACCTAAAATGAAAGAACTAATAATAAAGCTCTGTTTCTCTGTAAACTTAGGTACTTTGGGTATTTGGATACATTTTTCTAAATCAATTCTGACAAGAGATTCAAAACTTTCTAGCAGCCTAGAAAATAGCTTCAGTAATTAAAATTTCTGTGTAAATAACAAAACTGATTTTTTAAAATTTCCTTTTAAGGGGAGACAATCTGATAAGCAGAATATAAGCAAGTACCCAGGTGGGAAACAGTTACTTTCTTGTGTTCTTGCATTCATGTTGGTAATTGAGAACAAAATCCAGATGCCTGCAATGTCAGGTATTTAGAACAAGTATGTGCAAGGTGCTGTTCAAGAAGGCAAACCAAATCAAAACTGGAAACTGCTGCATTGCCAATTAGTTCTTCCTTTGATTCTTTGCTGTAGACTGAAACGTTAGCGAATTAAGATTGTGGAGATAAATATTTCTTCGGCAAGTTTAGCAAAATAAATTTTAAACTCACAGCAGACACATTCTTACTATACAAATTTCTCTTTATTCTTATTCCTTGCTGTGGTCTGTGACTGTCTTTTGAGCAGAGTGATTTTGTTTTGGGGTTGTTTCTCTTTGCAGGTAGTGCAGCCACTGCAGCTGTGTAATGCTGAGTTTTGCACTGGCCAGGATCTGTTGTCAGTTTGGAGGTGCTTCACTCTCAGTGGTGATGATTTCCTTTCCACCAGCACAAACTCTCTAAGTGCACAATTGCTGCATTTTCTGTGCAATCAGAAACCTTTTCTGCACTAAAATACTTGTGTGCAGAGATTATGTTTTTATCCTGGGCGTGTCTGGAGCTGTGGACTTGTGAAACACTCACTTCCTTTAGGTGTAGAGGACTAAACTGTGACAGAAGCACAGTCCTATAGGAATTAACAGGTCTTTCCTCAATGTGCTTCTTAGTCTGGAAATTTAAAGCCAATTTTGGTGAGAGGAATCTTTCCTGCCTCCTCAACGTTGCTCTGGTCACTGCCTTTTATTTTTTGTTTGCTTACCTTAGTAGCTGTAATTACAATATGATGTCCTGTCCTTAATGGAGTTTTTCTTTCTTTCTGTGAAATATTTCTGCCTCTTGTAATGAAACACATGGTTGCTTGATTTTTATTTTTTTTTTTTAAGATGAGATAGAAATTCTGATTTCAAGGCTCAGAGTATCTGCCTGTATGAGGGATTGAGTGCTGTATTGCCTGAATTTCCAGGGCCCAGCATTTTATGTGTGAGCAATTAAGTACTTCACCAGTTTCTGCTTTTGGGATTCCTGGCTACCTGTACTGCTTTGTCTGTTCTGTTGCAATACTCAGCACATAGTCATAATCCCTGGTTTGAGAGATAGTAATTATTGAGCAGATGCAGCATACAATGATAGTGAGGCTTTTAAGCAGCTTACTGATAAAGCAGTTTAAAGAATGTTTACCAGCTATAGTAACATTACTTCTGGTTGCCTGTCTTAATTCATTTCAGATTAATCTGTCTTATAGTCGGAAGGAAAATGAAGTGAGTCAATAACTTAAAGAGTTATGTAAAATCTGTACAGTGCTAAATAATTGTGCAGTTTTATGTATGCTGCTGAAATTGGAATGTCAATTTGACACAAATTTGCCAAAACAGAATGCTAGATGATCCTACCTCTTCCTCAAATAAAAGCCTTGAAACTTCCCTTTATGTACTGCTTGGGAGTTTACCAATCTTGTCTTCTTTCACAGGATGTCTTAGGCATGCTTGTTTTTCCGTATGGCAGTTCACTAAATGTGCCTGTGTTGTGTGTGGGAGTGTGGGGGTGTGTTTCAGAGAATGATGGTCAGAGGTGTATGTGAATATGCACACAAACAGTATGCCCCATTCCCAGCCACTCATGTTGAACAAATAACCAGCTGAATCAGATAAGGATATGACAAATGAGATACATCTAATTGTATCAAGAGCAAACAGACTAAAAGTGACTAAATATTTTGGCAGAGGGCCCTACTGAGGAAATTAGATAAAGTGTTTCTGTTACATTGTGTGGGAAGGAAGAGAGGGTCTGAATTCTCCCCTCCTCCAAAGCTCTTAAGCCCAAAATATGATTCTCTTTGACTGTTTAGAGCTGTTGAAAAATTGGCAAAAGGCGACCTTGGGGCATGCCAGTGCCAGATATTAAAACTCATCATGTGGAACCCATGGCTAAATCCTTTTGCTTATTGAACTTTCTGTAGTTTGTGACTGTTAGTTAGTTTTTCCTATTTATTTTAGAAAAGGGCCAGTGGGAAAAGTCTGGGCTCCCCACCCTAAAGAAAATAAATTGTGATTTCATCATGTTTTGGCCAAATCTCTGTTCTTTATTTCATTGCAGGCATTCAAATCTGCCCTGATTGTTGGTTCTGCTCTTTTACTGCATCCAACTCAAGCTTTGCAAATGTAGCTTAGGGCTTATTCCAATGTATAATTTCAGCTGCTCTGTGTCAGCTGTTCTGTTACAAGGTTCATCCAATTTCCTTAGTTGCTTAGTTCCTATTAAACTTCAAGCTCTGAAGGTTGCTTAGACAAGAATCTCCCTTTTTTGCATTTGATTTTTTTTTTCTCCCCTCATGGTTAGTGTAAGTTGCTAGGAACAGGGAGTACAAACTGAATTTAAGGGCATGGTAGTCTTTTGCATCCATTAGAAACATTTTGTGTCCATCACCTCACTGCTCAACATGGACAAATGTCTGTGCCTGATTGTTGAATGCAAGACAAGTTAGTTGATGAATTTGTTTAGGTTTCATTGTGCACAGTACTGTGTTGCACAAAATTATGCCCTCTTTTTTATAACACTGGTTTCTTTGATTTTTTTCTGGGAAAGTGTGCATCTGAAGTCTATATATCTATTAGCTTTCTTCACTGCCATTTAGATTAAGCTAAAATGCAAGCTTCAGTGCAGTGTATGTATAACCTGATGTGTTTTGTAGTATCATCAACAAAGACTGCATGGCCACTTTTTCATTTATCCATTATCAGTGACAGTTCATGAGAAAAATTCCTTTACTTTGAAGGCCAAATGTGTGACTTCATTCTGTGTGCCTTGGGACAACTTTTCTTATGTAGTAACTGGATATGCAGACACTGTATCAGTCTTGAGAGCTGAATTATTTTGGTAAATGAAGCTTATAATTGTTGTACTCCATTTTCTCCTGTGTAGCTTACTGCCTTGACCTGAGTTTGTAAATCAGACAAACAGTACCAAACATGTTGTAGCTCAGTCTCTAGATGAGAGTCCTGCTTCCTCCAGACCAGAGCCCTGAGCTGCTTTGAGTGTGGCAGTGTAGCAAACAGATGTGGAAGCCCCAGCCATCAGGTTTAGGGGTACTTGGAGGGTTGGAGTAGGGAGAGGAAGGAGCTGTTTGATTTTAATATCTGTCTTGGAATAGAGGAGGTGAGAGAGCATGAAGAGGAAACCCGCTCCTTTGGGAATCCTGGCTCATTGCAAATGGCAGTTTCAGCATGAACCTGACCCCAGACCTGACTCTGCCCCCTCCCTTGGTTTCTGACAAAACTTGTTAAGTGCACACAGCTCCTTCTTATATGACCTTGACCTCTGCAAAGGTCTTTGCAGAATGAATGCTGATTTTTGCCAAAGGTGGATGTTTGCTTGCTTGCTTGCAAAAGTGTTGAATAACATGTGCCAGCTGGAAAAGAGGAGATAGTTTTTTCTCTCGTGTGCTTGTGAACACAAATAACATGTATTATGATAATAATACATCACTCAGAAAGCAACACTTCAGTGCTTCTCTGTATATGTTAGGATGTGAGTTAAAGTGAAGCAACAAAGATTGGGGAACATCCTGTGGGAGGAAAATACAGTGCTTTCTACTTTTTCACAGAAGAAATGAGATTTACATTTGAAAACATTTGGTTCATCAGCTTTTGTGTCTTGTTTTTTGCCATTGAAAAAGTAGGTGAAATAGGATAGGTTGGCTGTGGAAAAGCAGAGCTACAGAAATGGAGCACAGCCAGCATTTGTTTCTGGCTTGTTAAAACAGACCATGCAGATGTCTAGTAAGAATGCCAAGACTCACTCTCAGCAAAGTTGAAGATTTTCAAACTTTCTTACATACCCTAACACTGATTGCTGGTACTGTTTCCTGTATGACTTTGTAACTTCTGCAAAAGCCTTCTCAGTCTGAAGCCTTGACTGTCCTGAGCTTGTGGAGCTTGGGAGCCCTGTTGAGAATGGATGCACACTGGGTGTTTGAAGGTGGGAATGATCAGACAAGCATGGTTAGGGAGTATGGGTATGAGATTGGAGCTGCTCAAAAATACAGGTTTTTGTGTTTCTTGGGTTTTAGGTCATGAAACCACCATTAGTGCTAATAGGAATTTGTGTGGCCTAATCTTCATAAACAGCATTAACATGCACCCCACAATACTTCATGTGTTAATGTGCATGAAAACTGGCTTTCAGCTAGCATATTTGAAGGAGGCAAGATGGGGTTTTGGAGGTCATTATTACCACATATTAAAGTAAAATTTATGTTGCACAACTCAAAACTCTCAAACAGATGGAGCTGGAATTGCTCCCAGCATCTGGCTAGAACACCAGAGCTTCCTCAGGAAGGGGGAGAAGCGATGTAAGAATTCAAACCATCCCTCCACTCCTTTTAAGTAAACCCTAACCATGCAAAGTGAGGAAGCTGTGGCACAAAAAGCTTTCTTTGCCACCCAACACATCCTATTTTGTCTTTCCTTGGGGGTTTAAAATTAACAGGATGGTCTCCAGGCCATTGCTGTTGGGGTGTGGGTTTGCAGGACAGCCAATGTGTGGTGTGTCCTTGTGGGAGAGGGAGACTGACCCTCCAGCCTTGCACTTGCTGTGTGCTGGCATCTCCTGCCTGCCAGAGGAGCAGTCCTGAGTGTACCAAATGCAAGGCTTGAGGTCTTTGCTGTATAGCAGGAGAGCAGTATCTTGGGCTGAGTCAAAGATGGAGAGGCACGAGAGGAGTGTAGTTGGAGGAAGATGGCTTTGAGGCAAGCTGCTTGCACAGGTGTTCTCCAGGCTTTTGTCCCTGACTTGAAAGAGCTGCTGAGTACTATGGGATGTGTAAGCTGCCACTAACCTGGGAATCTGGGAGTTTCTGCCACGCTTGATACTGAGGGAGTCAGGCTGATTTTTCTTCTGGCAAGGGATGGCGAGTCACCTTTCTGTGCAAACTCTTGTTTCTGTAGTGGCTCCCTTTTCACACCCATATATAGCTTTTGTTTGATAACTATGTGAAAATAAAACCACTGAGAAAATTAGATGTGTGCCAGTTTTTAACTTAGAAGTGAGATTACCTTAGCCTTTGCCACACATTATTTAAAATATTGCTCTTTATGTCTTGATATACATTTTAATGCCCTTATATTTCCCTGCTTGTAGACAGGATCTTCATGAGGAAGGGCCACAAACATTACCTACTAAACCAGGAATTTTTGTAGTCTGTAAACTACACCATAAATTTTAACCTGACCATTTAGATAGAAAAAGGCCCGCTACCCATAATTAGCACTGTGTTCGAAGCCTGTGCTGCTTGCATATTGTTTAAAGAATTTAAGAGAAATGAATTTCATATGTGAGGCTTTCTTTGTAAGCAAAGGGTAAACCAAAAGGAATTTCCTGGGATTGTTGCATATATTAGATCTGAAGAGCTTTTGGGGCGGTGGTGTGTTTAAAATATTGTGAAAAGCAAACCTTAAGCACAGAAATTGAGGTCATTAGGATTTCTTTGTACTGAGAAATGCTTGCATATGGACCAAAGCAAGGAGTTTATCTGGCTACCTGCCACTGCCTCCTACCTCACTCTTCATAGAAAGCATTTTCTTCCAAACACAGCAGAATGGGAACTCAGCTTAAAAGAGCCTTGTGGTTTAGATGCCTTTACAATCACTATGCAGGCAGGGGAAAAAACATATGACTGAGATCTTGTTACGTAATTCGGGGCTCCTACATGCAGAAAATGAAAACTGAATTTTAAAAAAGTGAAACTGAATTTAAAAAAAATCTCCCAAAGGATGTGTTGCAGTTCAGTCAGGAATAATACTCTGTTCACAAGAGTGAAAGCTAGGGAAAAAACTTCTGGGTTAATGCAGATTTAATTTGTGATTTTTAGCTTTTGGTAAAGTAATTCTCTCACACAAGTAGAAGAAGAGCCTAAACTAAGGCAACTCTGCTCTTTATAACAAGATGCAGGACTTACTCTAACAACAGAAATGATGGCTCTTTCTTTTGCTCTTCCCACTTGTACAATTTTAACGGCACGGGAGGAACTGTGTGTACTAGTAGCCTTGGGCTTTTGCAGCCCGTCCCTGCCCGGGAGGATTAACGCACACAGAGAGTCCTGCACTGTCCTGTTTGGCAGCCAGCACGGGGAAAGTGCCATCTGCATGGCAGCTGCTGTGCTCTGGCCTCCATTAATTTATCTCATATTGCATAATAGCCAACAGTTTTTTCCTTTGTGCAATATTTGACCTTCTGGGACAATCATTTTCTCCTGGCATGTGTGGGTGGGTTTTTTCCCTTATCTCTTCTGTGACAAGCCTCATTTCAGGCCATGCTTTCAGGTCCTTTTGTAACTTTCTGCCACCTTGATCTGGTTTTGCTCTACTGGGTGAGTGTGGGCCCTTGGGGTGGGAAGGCTCATGCAGTTCCTGCCTGTGAGTGTGCGTGCGGTCCCCAGTGTCCTGCTCCTCTCTCCTCACCTCCATCCCCAGCATGCTCATGGATTGAGAGAGAAGGTCTGCCTGAGACTACTTTTGAGACACATACTAGGGAGGGAAGTAAAAGCTTCTGTTGATGAATTTACGTTGTAAGTGCAAGTAGTGGATCTTGTTGCTTTCAGGCAATCTCACAAGTTACTTAATTGAAACTCCTACAAATTTCACGTAGCCCCAGTGGTTTTTCTCCTATCTGTTTTGTTCTCTAATCAAACAGAAAACCCCAAATCAGCTCATTTGGACACAATTACAATGCAACATCTGTTTGAAAAGCAAACAATGTTTGTGAATACTTATGGTTATGAAATGGTTGCTCCGAAACAGAAACCAAACACTAAATGAAACAAAAGTCCCCAGCTTCTACAGTTTTGCTCCATGAATTTACTGCATTTGCAGAAGAGGACAAGGGAGTAAACACAGAATAAAGGAATGCAGCTTGAAAGTAACCCATTTATTCAGTTAGAGTTTTTCTCATTATTGTTGTCTAGTTGTAAATAGCTTTGAGGATTACATTCATATGATCTACACCTGGTTCATTCATTCAAACTATTTCTAACCAGGTATTTATTTTACCTGGAAATCAAGTTTATCTTACTGCTTTCTTGCAGAATGTGGCCATGTCACAAAGAGAATGTTTGATTGGAAATAAATTAAGATTGCTTTTGGTTTGGCTTTCATTCCTCCAGATGTGAATGGGAGTCTGTCTCATCCCCCACTCCTTTGTTTTTTTCTTTCTCTGGGGGGAAGTTACTCAAATGACTCAAATTTTTATTGTACTATGACAGAGCATCATGCGTGAACCACTAGAAGCAGAGGGCAGATAAAAGGTTAAATTTTTGTATTCTTCTATATCTGATAAAGAATTCTCACCATTTTTACCAGAGCTGTTCCAGCTCTAGAGCCCTCTGCCAGTCCTCATCTGTTGCATGAAAAAAAAAGAGTATATAGATGGATTTTACTTTGGTTGCTAGGGGGTTTTGCATTCATAGGTTATAGGTATTTGTAGCTGGCTTTGAGATGTAAAAACCCTACATTTTTACTTAGGATCAGAAGAAAGATACACATCCTGTCATTTTAAATGCATGAGGGAAATTACATTAAAGTAACATTTCCACACGAAAAAAATAATCCATTAGGTTGTTCATGGGTTTTTCAAATGTGCTGAATATTTTTAGACGCTGCTGCTGAATTCAGTAGCACACCAGTGCTGTTTAGATTTGGCAGTTAATCCCCTAACTTCACCTTTAGCGCTGGTTTTGAAGCTTTCTGGCTTGTTGTGTAATTTCAGCAAATTGCCCTGTTCTCCTGTGAGGCACACATGGAGGCCAAAGGAAGGTGGCCCCAGTTTGGGGGTAGATGAAGCTCCTTTGAGCAGCTGCTTTGGGGGTGCTCCTGCTGTGTGAGGCAGTAGCAGGGTGTCCACCCAGGGAGCCTGTGGCAGGAGTGCGGCTTTGAGAGCCAGGGAATCCTCCTGGAGAGAGGGTGGGAGACAGGCAGTGAAAACCCTCTGTGATTTGGTGTGAAATGCCCATGCAATGCATCTCCTTAGAGCAGGCTGGCTGGGAACCTCCTTTAGTTAAGCCCTGGAATGAAGCACAGCACTGGTTTGCCTGCCTTGTCTTTCCCCTGAGATTTTTGGATAGGGTTATGCTGTTCCAACCACCAAGTGCAAGAGCCTTAAAGCTCTCTCCCCCAAGAGAGGTGGAAGAGGAGGTTAGGATGTTTTCATCATTAGACAGGCTATTCTTTTTGGCATGAAAAAAATACTATTTGGAAAGATTGTTTTGTGCTCTGTGTGCTGCTGGACAGGTGCAGGACAAAAATTGGGGCCAAATCTCTCTTAGTTTTCCCATGGTCCTGGCCATCCCTGTTGGGCTGCCTGGCCCCAGGAGGCACAAGTGGAGGGGCCATGGGGAATTCTGTGCCCCTCTGGCAGCCCTTGGGTGGGATGCCCTGGTGTCTTCACTCTCATTGTCTGCCTCTACTTTCAGCTGCTCTTGACACCAGGTAGAAATGAGTGGAAGAAGCAGGCAAGGCTCCTGGGATGCCAGCTGCAGTGTAGCAGGAGAAAAAATGCTCCATCCAGAGTGTCTTTCTCATCCCCCAGCTGATAGCAAAGCAATGGGGAGTGGGTAGGATTGAACCCCTGGTGAAAATTGAAAGGGCTCCCATCTCGCAGCCTTCAGTTTAATTTTGCTATTTTAAATCAAACTTTTGCTCAGTGGTTTTGAGTCTAGACTTTTTGATAGGAAAGCAAGGGAATAAAAATATCCTCTTGTGCAGGTTGTGTTTGCAAAATGAAACACTTCCTCCCCCACTTCCTCTTAAACCAAACAGATCCCTCCCGCAAGAAAACTGGCAAATCTCAGAGCTGATCCTAACCCTGTGAAAAGTGTCAGAGCAAAATAAAGACTCCCAAAGCAAGTGATATTATAAAAAAGGGAGGGAACAGGAAAACCCTTGACTTTCGTGTGAAGCTCAGCTTGTTTGGAGGGCAGTAGATGCCAGCTTTCACTGCAGACCCAGTTTATTGTCCCTGCCCTGGAGATTATCACCTCCTCTTTCCATTTGATCATCAAGGAAAATGGAGACAGTTTCTCAAAGTGAATACAAAATATAATGCAATTGCTACTGCATTACTTTTTCACAAGGTATTGTATTTGCAGATCAGGGAAGGATCAGATCAAAGGAGAGAGGGAAAAATGAATGATGCCAATAGGAACAAATCAGAAATTGTGATTGCTGGGAGTTTGAGCTTTCCACATTAGCAACCAATGCCTCTGTTCTGCTGGGAGAACAAGTCAGTTTTGGACCTATTGCAGATGCTGGTTAGTCATGTTTTCCAACCAGAGAGGAAAATTTTCCCAGTCTGCTCCCCATGACTTGTATCCAACTGTGTGGACAGTTTTCCATCCTGGAAAACTTGAAATCAGAGTGGAGTGGGGGAAGGTGGATGAGAGAGCTGGCTGCTCCATAATTTTGTAGGTAGCATTGGCATGTTGGAAGATGATGCTTCCTTCTGACAACAGAGCTAGAAGGAAATAGCATGTTTAAAAATGCTACACAAATGCAAAACAGATATTGTGGGTTTGATATAATGTAGATCAGAAGGCTTAAGTATGTTTTAGATGGGAAAACTGTTGAACTTCATTATTTTCTGTTGGGCAGCTGTCAAAAAACCCAGCCCAAACCCTTCTTGAATTTTCAAAAAATAGTTCAGCTTTCAGAGTATTTCCATGGATGGGGGAAGACTTGATTTGCAAGATGATTTTCTTTGCCATGCTACTGGCACAGGCTTGCACTTAGTGTAGGTGCTTCTATTTTTTTTTTTTGCTTTATGTGTCTTCTGTCACATAGCATATTTCTAGACAACCTCTCTCTCTGGGCTCTGCACAAAAACATCTAATTGAAAATGAATGTAGAAACAGCTGATGTTCAGTGGTGTTCAAATTTTGGATTCAGCTCATCTACTGAGCTCTGTGTTACACCAGTGGAAAAATGCTGGCTGTGTTTCATCACATCTGACTGTTGACTAAGTTAGATGCATTTTAGCTGTTGCCAGATGTACAAGATACAGTAAAATGAACATTTCCTGTAGCAAATTAAGACTTTTTGGCTTTGTGACGATATTGGCAGAAGCTGCTTGTTTGCACTGGGGATTTGGCCAGATTGTGCCGGTCAATACAGACAATAAATTAAGTTAGAAGAGGAGATCTCCTGATCTAGCTGAATTTATCTTATTCTTCTGATTAGCTAAGTTTGGGGGTTGCAGCCTTCTATTGTCATTCCTGACTGTGATACTGGTGCTAGATACACCCACCATTAAGCACAGCCAAATGCCTTGTGGCATTTCTTAGCCAGACTGAACCAGTGAAGACAAGCTTTTCTGGAAGGGGGGCATCTTGGACGAAATGACTGACTGTGTGTGTTTCCAAATCCCAGTCTGTCATGAACTGAGACACTGTGGAGTCAGGAACACAATGCATGACTCACTTCATCATGTGACTGAATACATCAGGGCCAGGCTGGATGGGGCACTGAGCAACATGGAAAATGTCCCTGCCCATGGCAGGGGTTGGAACCAGATGGTCTTTAAGGTCTCTTCCAACCCAAACCATTCAATGATCCAGTGTTTTTGGGATTTTGGCAAAGAGATAGCTTGTCACATGAAGGCTTGCTAGTTTGTAGATAGACTGCTCAGAGACAGACAGGAGGTCCATGACTCTCTTAGCCCTGAACTGCTTGAGGCTGAAGTGCTTACTGGATTGTATTTTAGGGTCATTTCTAATTCTTCATCATGCTCACTGATTCCCAGGAGTGGGAACTGTGCACGTATCTGGACTGTGGGGTGTTGTCCTGCAGCTGCTGCTGTTGTACATTAGCAGTTGTGGAGTCTAAACGGTTTAGAGAGTTGGGGTTTGCTTTTCTGTGTCCCTGCAATTGCTTACTGAAGGGGTGCTGCCTGTCCTGAGCAGTAGATGAGTGGCTTTGGTGGATACAAGAAATAAACCAGGAAATTTGCCATGTTAACATGAGCTCACTGATGGATAGAGTAAGCAAGGATCACAGGGAGAGCAGAAGAGCTGGGTTAAGGCATTTCTGTCTCTTGTCCTCTAGCTGACTTGGAATTTACTGCTTGAAAAGCTTTTAAGTGCTGTTAGGGCAGGCAAACTGGGGGGGGGGGGGGGGGGAAGGCAGCTGTTTGTTTAAGAGCCCTGGTTATGGTTGAGTATCTGTGTCAGAGGCCTTAGAAAAGCAATGACATTGTAAATACCTGACATTTGCTGAGCTTTAAAAGGGGAAGGTTATCAGCCTCTGAAAAAACCAAAACTACTCACAGAGCCACCCAGCTATGAGAGCTGAGCAAAGGAATTTTTTTTAACCGGTGCAACATTTAGTATACTTAAAATTATTGTCACCTAGAAGTGGTTTAAAAATTCCCACCCATTCTGTTGGCTGCAGTAAGTTGACCTGAGTGGTGTCTGCGACTGAATAAAGTGAGAAAGTGCAGAACTCCTGGCTTGGCTTGAGTGAGAGAAGGGGTCACAGCCAGGCTGGGCTAGTCTTGCCTGAATTTAGATATTCAAGAGAAGAACATCTGTGTTAATACCTATGAATGTAGTGCAGTCAGTGTAGAAACACTGTAGTCTTTGAGGGAAGGGTTTCATCCATGGCACTTGTTTTGAGATGGAAAGCCATGGAGCTGTGCTGGACCTGAGACTTTTGAGCTTCACAGAATGACAGGAGAGGTGGCTCCTCTCTGCCAGCACCAGCACTGTCATGTAATGGGAAAATTCCCACAAGCTGAAATTCAGGGATTGGAGGTATCCATCTGTCTCTTGTCATGTCTGGCCTGGTTGCCATTGAAGGAAGGCTGCCCTGTGCTGGAGCCATCCTAGCAACTGCATGGGAAGAAGTTACCTGCCTTGCACCTATTGTCTTGTTGTAAGACACAGGGTCCACAAAGCAGTAGCTGCAGCTCTTTAGGGAGCTGAAAGCTTGGAAAGCCTGGGGTGAAAATGCTGTGCTAATAATGTATGAGGTGTATAAGCTATGCCTCGTTTAAAACAGATGTATGGGTCCCCAAGGATTGTAGTAAATGGGGCAAGGAAAGGTTTGACCCAAGTTGTAGCATTGCTTTATCTGTCTCCTTCAAAAATGAAAACAGGTTTAAAGAAGGTGGTCCCTTTGGGAATACCTTTAAATAAATAAATGCATTTACAGTTATCTACTATTACCAGATCCCTTGGCTATTGAAAGCAGAGCTCACGATTTGCATTAGCAAACTAACCCTGCTATCAAAAAAAAAAAAGAAAAAAAAAAGTATCGTGGAAGGCTGGTGGAGGGAGGATATCTCTCTATCACATTTGGTGATCTGTATTAATGCAGTGGGAAAGACACTTAGAAATTCATCCAACTGGGGAATTCATCAATATCTCACCCAAAAGCCCCAAATCCTTAGGGCCAGTCTAGATCCTGTTTACTCCTGTAAATAATCCCATGCAAATCAATTTACTTTCATGGGTAGACTAAACAGGATTTGTCTGTAATTAGCATGAAGTGGAACAGATTGCAGGCGTGCTTATCTTCACATATAGAGGTGCAGCCAGCAGAGGTTGAACACTGGGTGTTGCATCATCAACAGAGCAAGGACAGCAGGGACTGGTGGATACTGGGAAGCTTTGCTTGAATGGAGGACCTTGGCCTTTGTCATGATTCTCCAGTAAATGCTATGAAAACAAGCTAACTTCAAAACAAGTTTTCCAGATCAAAACAGTGCAAAGTAAAACCTCATGTGAGATTGGATTCCTTCTGTTTTACTTTTCCCTGACACAGCACTGAATTCAGAGATGAACACAGCCTCAGTTCTTAGTTATGTTGCATTTTTCAGATTAAACCCAGTGGTAGTTCTGACTCGAATTGTAAAGCATATTTCATCTTTAATTTATTAGTTCTAATACATTATTATTTAATACTTCATCTCCCAATTGGCTTTAAGTAGCTTTTTCTTAATACTTGAATCCCCCAAGCGACAATAGTTTACTTACTGGTTTAAGCTCAATTTGTGCTTCATATGCTGTCAAGATGAGGACAACTTTAAATCAGGCCTTTTTCAAAGATTTTAGGTGGGGCTGTTTTTTATCTGTTGGGTGTTAAGCAGTGATGGCCCCACACACATATCATCACACCAAGTGGGTTATATCTAAGTGATGTTGTACATTTTAACATGCTGGATGATGCCTCCAGATGTGTTTGGATGGATCTCTTCCCAGGGTGAAACTTGTTTGTGTCCTCAGGGTCTGAGAACGTGTGGGCCCCTTGCTGCCATAGCTCATATGTGAATGCAGCCTTTGTCCTTAAAGTTGGCCTCCTAATGTTTTGTGTTGCATTTGAAGGATGTTTGGTTACACTCCCTCAAAATGAAGGTTTGATTTTCCTTTGTAGCTTAGATTGGTTTTTGGTCCATTAAGTATCACTTAGTTCCGTGCTTGCCGTGGTAGGGATGATAGTTCACATATAGAGGAGGAAATTCCCTCTCCTCTGATACAAGATGAAGGTGTATTTTTGCTCTTTATATGGATGGTAATAAAATGCCTTAGTAACCTTTTTAAAAAATATTTTAGTACTTCAATGATACTTCTTATGTGCTGGATACCAAGCCAATATTTGCAAAAACTAAATCTTGTGTTGTGCAAGACACCACGGTCTCATCCACGTGACTCGAACTTGCCTAAGCCAAGTTAATATAGAAAAATAGAAGTGAGGTCAGTAGAACAGCATTAAATTTGCTCATGCAAAACTAAAAGGAAAAGTTGGCCTTTACAAAGGTTAGTTTTTGCTGGCAAATGCATAGGGAGTAGATGCATAATGATAATGGTTTTCTGGAGCTTTTTCCTTTCAGTTTGGTGAAAACTATAGGTTTAGTATTTAACTTAAGAATAAGAAAGCCTTAGCCTGAATGAAATTAGAAGGAAAATAACACTGAATTTAGCAGGAGTTAAATTTGCTCAGGGATGAGTAAACCTGCCTTTTCATTTCTGATTTGTGAGCTGCTAGAGCTGGGGGTTTGATCAAACAAAAGTGGAATGGCAGCCTGAGGAGATTTATTTACACAGTATGTGCAGTGGCTGTTAATTGCGTTGGTTGAAGAAAATAAAATTGGATATGTTTGATATATTGATATGAATAAATAAAGCAGAATCTGTTTCCTAAGTGGAGCACTGGTATTTGCATTTACTCTGTGTGTGTGTGTGTGTGTGTGTGTGTGTGTGTGTCAATAGGGGTCTGGCAATTTGCAGCCTGTGCAGGACTCCCTGCAGGGTAGGAACCCACCTCATGATAACCAATGAGTAAGCTCTTGAAAACCTGATACAGATAGGAAAAAAATCTAATTGATTTGATGTGATAGCAAGCATTTTGGGGAAGATCTGTCACTGAGGCAGGAAATGACCCAGTGCTTAATATCCGGGTTTGACCTTGCTTGTCAGTTTTAGTAATAATGAACACTTAATATTTGTAGCTAAGCCTGCAAACAACAGAAGGGAAATTACAGGCAGGTTTCAAATCCATGTGCAGAAATGAGCAAACCAGAAATTTTTCATGCCTTGTACTGAATAACATAAATATTTTATTTAGATTTAAGGAATAACGTTTAAAGTGAAAAGTGACAGCTAGCTGAAAAATGGCCCTGAGTGTGGAACTGAAAGGCATGTACTTGAAGTAGATTTTTAGGGATTTTAAAATTTTTTTTTCAAGTTGGGTCACTTCATACTTTCCAGATGCAAACCCTCCTGGTTATATTTGCTGGCTCCCCAATACTGGTGCATGTGTATCCTGTTGTGCAGCATCCACCATCAGAGCAGCCTCTGGCCCTTTTTCATGTTTGGGAAGTTCCCAAGCAACAGGGTGGGCATTGCAGAGCCCCAGAGCACCCAGGAGCAGCTTTTGGAGCTTGGGGCTGGCTGATGGCTCCTGCACTGATTGCTCCTGGGCTGCCCAGCCAAGGCCAGCTGAAGGAAAGGCTGGTGCTGCAATGGAGCACCTGAGGTGAACGTGGGGCTGGGGCCCCCAGGTGTGGGGAGGGCAAGGACAGCCCAGGCAGCTCCTCACTGTGCTCAGGCACCCTCACCTGGGAGCTGGGGAGCCTGAACCCGGGGCACCTCGCAGGTCCTTTGCCTGGCTCTTGTGTTTTAAAGCTTCTTGATAATTGATCACACCAATTGGTCACCGAGGCCACTGGAGTCCACCTTCCCCAGGTGGAGACCCTGGCAGTGTCAGGGGCGAGCAGCTGGCTGCCAGGCTGGCCATGCACCCCGGGACACAGCCTGTGGACCCCTGCCTCAGCCAGAAGAGGAGTGGGCATGGCTGTGGTAATCACATATCCTATGAACAGAGAGGGACATTATTCTCTCCCAGGATTTTCCTGGGAAGCTGTGAGAAGATGTGAAAAAGCTCAGAGAAAAAAATTCTTATCTCATTTGCTGCACCTGTCGTTGTGCACATGTGGAATGTGTTATGGAGATTGTTTCCCAAAAGGTAGTTTCCTAATTGGACTCTGGTGATGGTATTTTGATTGAATTGGCCAGTTAGGTCAAAGCTGTATCAGACTGTCTGGCAAGGGCCATTGGTTTTTCAAGCAGTATAGTATGGAATAGTGTAGTAAGAATAAAGCAATTGATCAGCCTTCTGCAATCATGGAGTCATTCCCCATTCGAGGGCTTGATGCTGCTATGCATGGTGGTGTGTGTCTATGTGTCTCATGAGAGGGAGAGGAGGGAAGCCTATGTTTCTCTGCCAGCCATCAGTGCAGTCAGTGGGTAAGGCTGGACTCTCTGAAGGATTGCTTTGAGGTGGTCACTGGCTCCTGTGCAGAGCAGCTGCAGGCAGATGGTTCCTTGCAGGAGTGTGTCCATGTGAGAGGCTGTGGGTGCTGCCAGCAGCCACAGTGATAGCCTGCCCATGTCCTTACCAGCTCCCTGCTCACATCCCAGCCACAGGAGTGCAGGGGCCACCAGCCAAATCAGCAGCCATGCTGGCACCTCCCTTGTCTTAGCTATGGGCAATGCACACTCCTATTCCCATTATTAATCTCTTTTCACTGTCACACAAACTTCAGGGCTGTCACACTCATTCAGCAGCTGACTGACAGGCCTGCTGTAGCATTTGATCTGCAGCTCAAGGAAGGGTGCTTGTCCTGGTGCATGTTTTGGCAGATCTGTCAGCTCTCTATTAATTTTATAATTGCTACTTCAGGGTTCAAAACTGCTGGGTTTTTTTTGATTGTATTGAGATAGTTGTAACTTCATTAAGACAGCTGTAAAAGCGTAGCTAAGGCTAGCACCACATGGGCTAGCGGAAGGAAGGTCTTTATTAACCAATAGATCTGTTTCTGTTCACAGTATCTGTGAAATTTGCCATGTTTTGCCCAAATCCAAAACCAAAGAGCAAGTGAGAAAATCTGCTCTTTCAATATTTTCTCATGCCATGTTTCTTGTAGCAGAGAGATAAGAACACTGTGGGTTGTTGTTGCAACTGGCAACCAAAGTCAGTTTGCATGAGAGCAGAGGTGACAAGCTGGAGGGATGGCTTTTGGGAGCCAGTGCCCTGGATCCATGTGTCCATTGACAGGGGGTCACATATTGCTGCACAAGCAGGGCTTGGTGTGTGTGATTCAATCTGTCACAAATTTTCCCATCCAGGTTTACAAACCATTGGGACAGGGCTTAAAACTAGAATTTCTAAGCAGCTCCAGCACTCTATGAACGGGGGCTCTGTTATAATAAGAAACTAGCAGACAACTGCTCCTTCTGCTGTTGTGCAGCTCTCTGCATGGGGCTGCCCTCACAGCAGGACCATGTGTCTGTGCAGGCTATAATGAGACAGAGTTCTGGCTGGTTTTGTTTATGAGTGAAGGGCAGAGCTTTAAAAAAGCCCACTTGCTAGCTGTGAGTAAAGCTATGTGGTTTGACCAGAGAAGGAGATTAAGGTATAAATTCACCCTGCTTTTTTTTTAAGTTTTAATTAAAAGAGGAAGGTCTGACCTTTCTGTGCCAAGACAGCCTTTCAAATTAATTTAAAATGCATTAGTGAGCTCTGCTGAGGTCTACAAGTAGATGACTCCTCTGTCACCACTGCTGCTCATTCCTTTCCCAAGAAGCAAGAAAACTAAACTCTGCTATCTGATACAGTTTTGAAACCTAGAGTTGAACAGGACATTTATTGGGCAAGGGAGAAAACAAATCTTGTTAAAACAAGATAAACAGCAAGTTGTAGTCTATATGGGAGCTGTGTGAAGGGTTGGACAAATAGGAAGGCAGCAGCTCAAGCTGGGTTTCCACAGTGGGCACCCTGAAGTTACTCTAAAGAAGTGGAAGAGCAGTAGTGCAATTCTGGCCTTGATTTACATCTCATTTTTAAACAGCAAATCTAGCTGAAGGGAATAAAGCAATTTCCATGCCATGGGAGTAGCTCCCAGATCTCTCTCTCTTCTGTGCAGCTGAATAAAGAGTCATTTTACAAAGACCTTTTCTCTAATAAATAGCAAAGCAATCTCATAAAGAAAGTAATGTGCTTTTTAGGCTCAGTAACCATATTGAATTAAATGTTATGCACAGTGTAATTACATTTGCCTGTCAGTTGTATTAATGTGAATTTCCTTGATTAATTTTTCAAGTTAGTTGATATTAAGTAGGTAGGAAGTTTAACATCCCTTTAGACCTCCTCTGTCAGCCTGGCTCAGCTAGTGGAGGGAGGGCAAAGCTAAGCACAGTCAGCGTTCAGTGTTATTTAATTAACTCAGCCTCTTTAATAAGCACCTGGAATCTTCATCTTCCCAGTCATCTGTAGTCGTCTTACACAGCTGGGTCCAGTGTGACTCCTGAGCTGTGAGGAGCACTCCTGTCAGGTGGGGGGCAGCACTTGGAAGCAGCGTGAATGCCCAGATCCACAAGTTTTTACAAGGTGGTGATGGTGGAGGGGTTTGTGAAATGGTGAACTGCAGCTTTGACCATGTGCCTGTGCCATGTTCAGAGTGGCACTGTGAGTATGCAAGTTCAGTCATTTCCTTGAAGTTGTGTGGAGTATGTGACTGCCAAGGATGTGGAGGAGTAGTTTGAGAGCAGAGGTGAATAGCAGAAGCCTTACCAAGACAAGATAGTGCACTGCTTTACATACACATCCCAGCTGATTTCTTCCAGTTATCATCCTGAATGTCAGCTCACTGCCTTTCCCAAAAGCTGTCACTTATTGTGCTGCAGAGGCTCTGTTTTTTTCTTGAGGCTTTGTGTTTGGGTCTCAGCCACACAGAGGATATTCATTGCTCAGACATACCTGGCTGGCCAGTTACCATATCCAGTGATCTCACAACATGCAGCACAAACTCTTGAAACCAGTGGATGTTGAGATGTAAGTCTGACCATCTCTGAATTAATAAAATGCTTGAAGCTATTTTAGAGAGGAAGCTGCAGTCATCTGCACAGTGGGGGTCTGTTCATTACAGCTGTGCTGCTTTTTGCTTGGTGTCTGCAAACTTTATATCAGGTTTCAGTTACTGATTCATCTCTCAAACATGTGTGTTTACTCAGGGAGCATGGGGAGTCCTGGTGTAAGTGTGAAGTAGGAATGAACTGAAACAAGCCCACGGACATGGGGACCCTTCATGTGTGAATTGGTCTGGATTATAGTGATCCAAATAAACAATCATTTGGATGCATCCATTCTGCAGCACTCTAACACACAGCTCTTGGGAGATGAAAAAAGTCTGTTTAGTGTCTTCCTTAGTTAGAAGGAAGAAATGGGAGCCTGGCTGTAGAAAAATGTTTCAAGACTGGTAGTCTGTTTCATGTTATAGGGCTTGCCATATTTGATCCACCAAATTTCTTAAATATTGGTGCTCTCCACAACTGATTAGCAGTTAACATCTCTAAAGCCATGGGGTGCACTGTATTTTGTTTCCAGTGCACATAGCTTATGCTCCTTAATCCCATTCTTTAAGTATTTCAAAGCAGTTTGGGAAAACATACAAAGCCAAGTACACCTGATCAAGTAAGCAGAGATTTGGGAACAACTGGAAGCACTGTATAGGAAGGTCCAACATAAACAAGGTTATTGCTTTAGCAGGATTTTATTTACTCTTGCCCTACTGTTCCCCTATGGAGCATATACTGTAGCAAACCATATGCTGCATGCAAAGTTCAAAGTACCCTGCCAAGCTGTAAGACAGTATGGTCAGGAACAGATTCTCCATGCCTTGCTTTTTTTGCTTTCTTTCCCCCCTGTTCCAAGTAGTTGGCATATTTGCCAGTTTTTAGCTTATTCTCATTTAAAAGAAAATTTAAAAAAGAACACCCACCCCCCCACCCCCCCCCCCACCTCTCTCCAACTAACACTTGGAAGAATTGGAAGATAAAAGATTACCCACAGGCTTCTCTCTACTTTTAGAGCTAGCGAGAGGAATACGCTGTTTCAGCTGCCTGTCATTTCCAGGTCCTGCCCTAGCTGGACTGAGTCCTTGCCAGGCCATACATGGTTTGTTGGGAGCAAGTATTTCTTTTTCTATGTGACCAGTGCCTTATCAAATAAGAGAAAGTGAGATCCTGGCTTGATTAAATAATAGTGTGAAAGTTGTTTGCTTGTCAGTTCAGTGTAGCCGTTTTTGTACCTGGAGTTAAAGATGGCAGAAAATGAAGTGGATAGGGAAACTCAAATCATTGCACTTAGCTGTTGCAAGCCTCAGGGTACAAGAAATAAAAATGACCAGACTCCAAATTTCTTACATGGTTGGTTGACAACCTACAGTAAATGAGGCTGTATACCTTGTCTTTCTACAGAAGTAATTTCTTCTGTAGAATGGGAGTGTTCATAAATGTTGCATGAGTACGATGAGAACAAATTAATTCATTATTGCCTGAACGTTGACCAAACTTGTATTTTCTTGATTCAGTCATGTTGGTACCTAACAGTGTGAGTGAAGGTTTAGTAACCACAGTGTTGAATGTCATGCTAAGGAAGAGCATGGGCTTCACCATTGAGACATAGAAAGCCTGGATAATCAGGGGAGCAGCTACATTTTTAAAGCTATAGCAGATTTACCTTCACATTTCTAAATAGCCTGCATCTCTTCTGTTCTTTGGATCAGCTTCTGTCTTTTTGCTATAGGGCAGAAAAGAAATTGGCCTTGTTCCATATTGAAGGGGAAGAAACAGTTTTGTGGGGAAATCCACTTGCTCAAGGGCTCTTATGGGTTGGAAGTATTTTGAAATACTTGTGATTTGGATCATAATGAGTTATGCTACTGATTCAAGTTAAAACTCCTTTTAACCTCCTTTAAGGAGGTGTGAGTATTCATGTGTATTGCTGGTAATGGTAAGTCATGTTTGGCATTGATTACAGATATTTTTGGTGTGCCCAGAGTGCCTAAATGCCTCTCAGTGGATGGTAGGGAATAGGCTGGGATTGCTGCAGGCAGCTGAGAGCTCTGGCACTGTCTCAGCAGTCAGACAGGAGCAGCAAAGCACTGTGCAAGACCTCTCGGTGTTCTGGAGAGGTTATCTGGATGGCACTTGATAACCTTCTACAGATGAGACTCAGACCATACCTCTTGTGTTCTCCTCATGTAAATAAAGGCTGCTTAAGCAGGCCTGCTGCTCAGGAAAACCTGAGTTATTCAGGCAGTAATGTGCCTTAGGAAAAGAGCTGCAGCAGTTTCTCAGGGAAAGTCTGATTCATCACTTGTCTGCATGCCTGGACAAGAAAAGGGTCATATTTCTGCTAGACACCAAAGCAAGGGGGGGAGGGTGTTTTTGACTTGATTTATCAACTAGGAGAGATGAATTAGAACCCTCAGGGGAGGGAAAACTTCACAGAAACTGAAATATTTTTACATTGCAGATGATTGTGGCCTCCAGACTTTTTCTTGTATGGCATTTATGCAAGCACACATTCCAAAACAAAATTAAACAAACAGTCCCTTGAAGACTCCTAATTAGCCACTTTGCTCAATACTCAATTAGAATAACCATGTAGGTAAAATATGACTGCAGTGCAGAGAATCTCATTTGAAGTAGCAGTCCATAAGTAATGTTTAGGAACAAGTAATAGAGTTCATCAATGAATGCATTTTGCTTGGAGCAAATTCGGCGCTGCAGACGATTGGCAGGGCAGGGTGAGATGCTATAAACCTGATGGAGTCTTGTAATTTAAAACAGAGGCCTGGAGTTCAGAAGATTAGGAAAGATCATGCCTCTGCCAGAAACCTTAATGTGACCTCAGGCAAGTCACTTTACCTTTCTGTGCCTTATCTGAATAAATATCTCTGTTTCCTATCTGTAAGATGAAGATAGTGTTCATACGTGTCCTGAAACACAAGTGTTAATAAAATAAACAGAAACCATCAGATAGGAAGCTCTCCAGAAGAACAAAAGCTGAGTTGTATACATTTGTACAGCCCTCGTTTGCAAGTGGTTTTTTCTTAGGCCACTTGCAAGTATATACTCTATTGGGACTTCCTTGGCTTGCCCTCCGTGTGAGGAGGGTAGGTCTGAACAAGACATTTGGATTCAGACCCTCTGAATACAGAGGGGCAGAGAGCAGCTGGATTTTCTAGCTGGACTTAAAGTGGAGTGTTGGATATTATTGTTAGCTGCACAGTGATTAAACTTTGCTTTGGAGCCTGACACTAGAGCTCAGATAGGAAGTGAGATTTTGTGGCTAGACTCTGTTTCTACCAAAGCATGTTAACTAAAAAAGCATTAAACAAATTCCACTACTTAGAAATTACCATCTCTGCAAGTACCTATTAGTTTCAATTCCTCAAAAGGGCACAACTCTCACAACTAGTAAACTATACTTACTGTTAATGACATTTAAACTGTGCTAGTAGATAGTTTTAGCTGACTCACATGCTTTTCATAGTCCAGAGAGAATTACCTAGAAGTTATAACACTGTAGGCTTGTCTTCTCCCCGCCCCACTTCTCCAGCTTCTCTTACAGTCACATTAAAGTGTGTGCAATGTTCTTGCTCACACTTTGCTAACTGTTCATGCAAGTGAAGACCTTACTGAGGGATGCCTCCTCAGAAAGGCATTTTGTCAAGTGAATCATGCTTTTGAGGTGTTGTGTCCCAGGTGAGGTATAATGCAAAATTCAAGGAAAGATTAGAGGAATGCCTGAATATTTCTGGAAGAATAGCAGGCAACACTTAATGATAGGTGTTAAAGTCATGACTTTATTAAAGTATTAATAAATACTTTATTATTATTAAAGTATTAAGTTATTAAAGTATTAATATCACAGAATTAAACGAGCTGTCATTTAAAGAAGTGCTTTGCCTAAAGAACAAAAAAAAATGTTTGAAAACATTTTTTACAACTCTGAGGAAATTTTATATGTGTCTCAGGTGGTAACTTGAATTATCTGGGGACAGCATCTTTTAGCTATATTCCAGGCAATTGTGAATTACTGGATGCTGAGAAGACCAGGATCTTCTTGAAAATAAGTTGCAGTCCAGCTTGTGACTTTGATAATGCATTTCTGTATGTGAGATCAAACAAAGGCTGCAGAAGTGGCTGCAGAGCTGAAGCTGCAGACACTGGAAATGGGGGAGGGCTGTGAGGATGGCCACAGCAGCACAGGCTTGCATGAAGGAACACTTGCAGCTTTGTGTGTTGTTCACAGAGTAGGGACATTTGATAGGTCATAAAATCCTTTGCTTAAATTCAAAAGCAGTGTTATGGTTCATGGAAGAACACTTTGGGAAGTTCTAAAAGATTTTGCTTTTCCAAGGTTGTATGCCCAGGATGTGGGAAACTGAGTCACTTTGTTGTTTCTTGGGATTCAGACAACCAAAAATTCAAAAAAGGCACTAATGAAGTAGGTGAAAATGTAGCCCTTTATTCATTCTTTATGATAGACAGGAAAGGAAAGGTCACAATTAGTAACAGTTTGACATAAAACTGTTTAAATATTTTGTACTTTTCCTACCTTACTTGTAATATTCAAATCAGGTGTTCTACCTGCAGGAACTTTCTAACAGGTCATTAAAAACAACCCAGCAGTTATGAATTGATTTATTCTAAATTTTAATTTTAAATGACATTTGTATAATTTTCCAAAAGGGTTGAAGCTTTCATAAAACTTATTTCAATAATTTTTATTTTTATTTTTCCCAAAAGAAGCTTCCCAGAAGGAGTCAGGTCATGTATCTTTACTTATCATCCTGATTAAATCTCTCCATACTGGAGACAGTTATCATTTCCTTCCCAACCTCTCCTTGTCTTTTGAAAATACCAATAGGTAATTTTAGCAACATAGATAAGGAATTCCATTATAACTGGGAAGCCAATTATCTGTCAAGATGTTATTGCAATATTATTAGAAAACTGGATACTTAAGCAGCAGGTAATTTTTTTTGTATTTCCTGCATAACTATCATGTACTCTGTTTTGATTAGATCCTAATGATACTGAGAACATTTTAAACAAATACTCTCAGTCCGTGCAAATGAGAAACATTTTACTTCTCCATTGTGCAGCAATGGTAATTAATACATCTTGTAATATTCAAACTATTCCTGATTGAATCATGGTGCACCAAAGAGGGCTTTGTAAATAATCTTCCCATTAACCCTGCTGAGAGCTCTGGGAGAAAAAAGGAAATGTCATAAATTGCATTATTGTGCCTAAATGTGTCTACCAACAGTGATGTTGTACCTATAGATTTCCTTGCCCCTAATCCAGCTCCTACCCTGGCCCACCCATGGTGAGTGGGACCAACTCAGTTTTCCATCATTTTTATGATGCCAGCAGGCTTTGCAGTGCTGGGCCCAGCAGACTGGCCAGTTCCTGTCCACCAACTCCCTCAGTGGCTTCACCCTGCACTTACCAGTGCTTTGTCCTGGTAGTGCACACCCTCTCCAGAAGAGCAGTCCCAGCATCCAGGCATGTGCAGCCTAAGCCATTTCTGCCCAGGATGACCTCGCTGGCTGGTGGTAGGCTTGGATTCTGGTAGAAGTGTGTTTCATATTAGTCAGCATAAAGGCTGTGCCAAGGAGTATCTGCTTGGAACAAGCTACCTTGGTGAGTTGTTCCTTGAGGACCATTGCCAAGCTTACATGCAAGTGGCCTTTGGGATTAAAAAACCTTAAATGCTCCAGTTAATTACTAATTTTGCCAATCCCTTACCTCAGTGATGAAATATGTGCAAGCCAGAGAAAGAAGTTTGTTTTGGTTTTGAGTTGAGCATATTCTAACTTTAGCAGCACCCTTTCTTAAGGCCCCCTCATTAAGGAGGGGATGCATTTTTAGGGGAGCACTGCCAACCCAACAACAGCAGAGAAAAAAATAAATAAAAGAACCTTGTGTTATTTTATGTTAGCTCTCTTATTCTCCAGTTCCTTTACAGAAGTTTGTTGTAACTATGTGAATTTAGAGGAAAGAAATTGCTGTTTTCTAAATGCTTTATTTCAACTTCGTTAGGCAGCTTCACTCTTTCCCCTGTGTCATCAGCTTCCCCTTGTTGTTTGCATGGCTCTTTTCTATATCTACAGGAAGCAGGTTTGTAAAAATAGGAAAATGTGCAGTTAAAACATAATAAAAAAGTCAGATAGCTCATGGGCATGGACACTAATCGGGTTTTAGGGTTTCCAGTGTCTGTATTTTGTATAAGAGCCCCCCTCTGTTGATCTCCATATTGGTTCGTGATTGGATGATAAGCAGGCAGTAGCCTTGAACACCATCATTTGCAAAACTTCATTTTCTGTGTGTTTGGGCATGTCAGCAGCCTTTGAAGATTTATTAATAACAGATTATACTCTTTTTAAGGGGTGTTTTCAAGTTCCTGCCTTAGATGAGGGAGTGGCTCATTTACCTCTGCAACCACCCATATCTAACTGCCTAAACCAAATCGCTTCAAACTCCTTTTATAACATAACTGCCAAAACCTGCCAGAAGATCCCTCCTGGGTGAAAGGTTGTTCAGAAGAGCATCCCTCCTGCTCCTGGGGATGGCTCTGTGGGTCTGTGTAGGTTGCACACGAGCTGCTGCACATTGCTAGACTTCTTTCTTTACCTGCTTGTCTAAAGCACCAGCATGAACTCCTTGTGCTTCTGCATTTTTTTCCCTTTGAAAACTGAAAGGCATTTGGTACGGGTAAAGTGTTAACAGTAAGTCACCATGAGTTGCAACAGAAGACACAGAAAGGAAGAAATTTGATTCAATTTAGCAGATTCAGTTTAGATGTAGTTTGGCAATTTTTTGTTTGAGTTAACCATGTAGGATCAGTACTTCTGAACACTTCTGTTTCGTAAAAAACAGAGTAAAAGGAGAAGCAGAGTGAGAACAAGAGGTGCTTTAATACTTGTGAAGTACTACAGAAGTGCCAGTGAATCAACCTCCATTTAGCTGTTCCCGAGTTGTAGTTGTACCTTCCCAGTGCCGGTGCTAACATTTGCCACAGAGCACACAAATCTTGGATCTTTCTGTGGGAAAATACTTGGGGCTTCAGACACTGACAATTTTTTAATTATAGCCCGTGGCAATCCCAGCTTTACGGAAGGAATTTCATGGGGAACTGGCATTTCTGTCCATCAGTGTACTTCATTTACATTTTTAAAATATTTTGATTGTGCTTAAATAACTGGTAATTGAGTGCAGGTGGTAGATTTTGAGTATGTTCTTCATTACTTTTGGCAGGAAAAGAGAAAGCTATCTTTATGAATAAATACTTATTCTTTCCAGAACTTAAATGCTGAGATTCCTTCTTTGTGGGAAAGAGAGTTTCATTTCTCAACCCATGGTTCAGATCTATGACTTGCCCTTTTTGGGACACACATACTAAATACACTTTTAATCTCACAATATGCCCAGGTGTTCATTTTCTTTTTTCTTTCAGCTCCAGAGCTGTAAGTAATTCTGGACTCATTCCATCCACCTGGTTGAGTGGTTTTTTTCTATTCTTGATTTCTATTTTTCTCCTTCTCTTTCCCCATCTCCCTCGTGTTTCATTTCCTCAGCTTTTCTGCCAGAACAGCTTTTTGTTTCAATCACCTCAGGGAATGGAGTGGCCATAATGAATTGGGCATTTTATAGGGGCTCCATGGAGGAGTCAGGTGTGGCAGGAGCGGTCATGAGGCAGCGCTGCAGCAAAGCTCCCAGCCCAGGGCAGCTGCCTGGCACAGGGCACAGGGCAGCTGCCTGGCATTGCCTGTGGCTGGTGGATCTCTCACTTTTTGCAGTGGCTTCTGGTCCATGAAGCACAACCTCCCTTCAGTGGGGTTGGGGAATATTTCTGGGAGCAGAGATATAACTGCCGCAGAGATCTGTGCTCTTCCATCCTTACTAATCAAGACTGCTGATGAAACATTTGTTTGTCAGGGTTGGATGTTTAGCTAAATATAGGAATAAATTTTTTGTAGTATGAAGATGAACATCAAGGATCTTAGCACAGGGTAATGTCAGTGAAATGCAGATGGAATGAATGTCTCTTGTCAAGCTATTATCCTTCCTATGATCTAAGGAGGTGCTGGATGGGAGTGATTCATTTCTGTTTGCTTCTTTATTTGTTTGTTCTGTCCTAGGTTATTGTTACCTGTATTGCTGTTCCATCCTCAGCTTCAGGCATGGAACAGGATTCCCTAAGAATCCTAAACAATGATACACATTTGCAAGAAATGATCTCGTTTCTGGCACTGGGACAAGAAAAACTCTTGCCCTGATCTAATTTGTCTAAGCTGCTGTTGTAAAATTCCATGAAGTTAATCTATGTTCCAGTCTTGGACACTGATGTTTTCACTTGATACCCAACTAAAATGCATTTTGTTGCAACTGGAGGTATTTTGTCCATTTACCATTGGTCATAGGAATCTTTAACTTTTTTTTTTTAATTTTATTTTTTTTTTCAGCTTAACATTTTATGTTTTTATTTCTTAACCCTTTTTTATTTTTTTACTTTGTGCAACTAATTCTATTCTAATTCCTTCAGTCATTGGTTAAATTTCTTAAATATCTTCTGACTTTTGCTTCCCTATTCAGGGCCTGGGCTGTTTTAAATTTGTCTGCTGCTGTATCTGTGTTAATGCATTGTCTGAGCCTGGACACAGGAATGTGACTGAGGTCTCACAAAGACTGAATAAACAGAGCAATTATCTCCCAATTATCTCCCATTTCTTACATACACCATTTCTCTTCCTAAAACTCAAGATTTTGGGGGTTTTTGTAGCAGCATAACTTTGTTGACTCATGTTTGTGTTGTGAATTGCTATGACCCTCAGATTCTCATTTCTGGTTCTGGTATTTGTGCCTCAGTGTTTGCTTCCAAAGTGTATTATTTAGCTTGTTAATTAGCTCTTCTGAGTGTACTAAGTTCTTTGGAATCAAGAGTAGCTCATATTTTCCCATGTGGAGAGGTTTTTTCCTCTTTATCCCTGCTCTTTCTTCTGTTGCTATGTGAAAGACAACACACACAGACAACAAAGAAACTGCCAGATATTCAGAAGAAACAGAGACGCTTAGAATATACAAAATAAGTAGGATTAAAAAAAAATAAAAAGGAAAATATTTTTCTTTCTTAGCTGCGGTAATTTTAACTGCGTTTTTATGAATGGTAGGGGAAACAGATATCTAACGTACAGTTTTAATGGATTGAAGGGTAAATTGAGAGAGCAAATTCTAAAAAAACGAAAAAGAAGGGAAAAACATGCCACAACAAAATGGAAGGAACTATTCAATATATTGCTTAGTATTTCTAGGGATGATGTTATGATTTAGCCAGCTAGAAGTGGCCATAGGAGCTTTTGTAAATATGATGGATAGTGGAATAATTAATGGTTTACTTTAATTTTTCCATTCAAATATGTTTGCACATGAATTACTGTTTGTCCTGGGTATATTAAAACGTCATCTTACTGGATAAATAGATAGATCAATGCATTCAATGTTAATCATGTCTTCAAATTTATTTTAGCTGAGAGTCATGAGGCTGAAGTCTTCTAAACATATGCATTTCTTAGTGATTTTGACTTTTAATTCAGCCAGGAAACGGGGATTTAAAGTAGATTGCTAATATGATTGTTCTGGGAAGGGAAAATACAGGGTGGAATGAGCTTATTCCAGTAAAAATGTTTTGAAATTCACCAAATGGACAGTGAGCCTTCAGTTTGTATTGTCTGATACCACACCGTCAATGTTATTGGCCAATATAAATTCTTCAAATGTCCTGTACTGTAAATAAAAACCTCTTCCTGAGGAAATTTTAGGGTAAGAATAGCTCAGACTTTATGCCTAAGTAAATGCTTCACTTTTATCCCAAATTTGTAATAAGAATATTTGTGCTGCTTGTTGCTGTTGCTCTCAAACCACTGAACTCTCCTCTCCAAATACAAATCTCACATGGCCATCGGGCGAGGTGGAGCACTTGTGCTTTGGGAGTGTTCACCTTGCAGAGTCCCACCAGGAAGGATCCCTCTTTTCAGGGCAGGATGTACCTGCTGCCTCCTCCTGCCAGGTCAGGACACTTGGAGTTTGGCTGTTACTACTTACCTGTCTTGATTCCTTTTTCTCTGTCTTCTGAGGCAGCGGGATTCCAAGGATCAGGAATACATCAGAGGATACACAGTGACACACAGCTGTTGTGGATGGTGGAGTTCTTCATGGGCTCTGCTGGAGGTGGTCTGTGGCACAAAAGGTGGGACTGTGTGGCCTCAGAACAGAGGGGATGGGGCAGGAGCCAGCTGTTGGGTACCTTAGTTGCTGTTATCTCCAACCAATCCAATCTCCAATCCCTTTCCTTTTTTGTGCTGGTGGTGAGGCTACCAATGAATCCTGCATTTTGACCCATGGCTACTATTGCCACTCACCCTTTCATTAGCCTTTGTCCTTTCCTTTTGCACTAAGGAAGCAATTTATGAGCACTCAGGGATGCAACAGCAAGCACTGGGAAGAGAGGTCATCCAAAGTTTGGAGGGTTGCTAATTCGATTTTTTCTTCATTAATTAGTCAAAGCTAATTAGTGTCTGTCTTTGCAGAGATCCTGCTGCAAACACAAGAAGAGAGTAGTTAAGTCAGGAACTTTAAAGCACCCTTGTGTTACTAACAGTGCCAACAGACATTAACCCCCTGTCCTCCTATCCTTTCCAGTTTTTGGACTTTCCCATGGTGTGTAAGACTTACCTCTTGCCAGACAATGCTATTGAAATGCCCTGAAGTCAGGTAATGTGTCTAAATCACCAGCCAAGCCAGACGGGACGGCAGTTCCTTCTGCTTACATCTTGGAGGCAGCTTTGCATCTGGAGGAGGGAATCCAGGGCTCGCTGGGGGCTTGCTTTGAACATATCCCCTCTGTCTCTGCCCTTTCTCCTCCTGGGCTGACCCAGCTGTAAAAGTGTCAGCCTGGCTGGCCATCCCCAACCAGCCAGACATGATGCATCGTTCCTCTGGCTCTTCCCTGTGTTCTGGTGACTGCCAGGCTCAGGGAAGCTTTTTGCTGGACTGCTGGTGCAGAAGAGAGGTGTGGCACTCCCACTGCCAGCCTCCATGCTTATTTTGGTGAAAATCAATTGTTTTCCAGGCACTCCTGTTCCATAGAGCAAAGATCTGGTGTCGTTTATTAGTGTAAAAGGAAATTAGGATTCCTAGCATTACCTGTTAACTTTACCAGGGAAAAAGAGATTCCTGGAATTTAAAACTACCCCGTTGGGGTTTTTTTCTATTTTTAATTATAAATTAGTATGCAAATAGTCCAAAGTCACTTGGACTGCTGTTGTAAACTTCAGTGAATGGGAAAAGCTCTCTATGATAGCTGAAGGGATGAAAGCAGCATGTAGAAAATGCCTGATAGCTGCTAAGTGAGAAACGGAATAGGGCAAGGGACTGAGCTTGTTCACAGCCTGGAGGTCTTGTGACACAGCAGATGTCCCCTGTGTTTGGTTGCCTGGGCCCTTGGGAGGGTGCAGCTCAGCATCAGTCTGTCATGCTGCTGCTGCCTGGTCTGGGGCAGGGTGTGCACTCAGAGTCCTGCTGTGGTTTGATCCTCACCACTGAGGATCCCAGCATCCCTCATGGGGGGCAATTGTAAATGTTTCCATGCCCAGGTAGGTACCAATGAGGACATGCTACCCAAAGCATCAAATAACTCTGTGCTGCTCTGTGAACCAGCAGTACAGTGTGATCTGATGTACAAATATTTAGGTTGGAAACTCCCAGTTCAGGATCCTTGTGCAGACCTGTGTGTGTCATCACACACCTGCTGTGAGCACTGAGTGACTTGACCACAATCTCCAGAAATGATCTTTGCTTACCTTAGTGAAGCTGAGATCAGAGTCAGATGTCTGTCTGACCCTTTTGTTGAGCACACAGATATAACAACCCTACCTTCTCTTCCAGCATTAATTATTGATCACAAAAAACTTTTTTTGAACACAGCATTATATTATTGCTATTACTTTTATATATATCTTTCCTTCTTTTTACTCTTGGCTTATGGGCTGTTGCTGTCACAGAGGTTGTCAGGAGGGTGGCTGTCTACAGCTGTCAGCTAAGACAGACCACTTTAATTACTTTTTTTTTCATTTTATATTCAAGTCACTGTTTTAGCCATGCTGAGGTTGAGTTCTCAGAACTTGGAGATAGCTTCTGCTGAGCCCCAGTGGGGAGCCCCATCCCTTTTCTTTGGAAGTCCTTCTTTGTTTCCCTCCCCACTAACACTGTTAAGGAGCAGATATTATCCTTTTTTATATGCTTGATACAAAAATTAGCTTTGATTCAATACCTGATATTCCTAAAACTTTCTATTGTACTGTTTAATGTCTGGCATTTATGGTATTGGAATTGTATCTATCTCTGTAAGGCTTTTTTGTTGGCAACATCTAATTTTTAATGAGTAGAAAATTCAGGAATGTTAACCTAAGTATCAGACAGTCAGGAATATCAGTCTTTCAAGCCCTGTGCTGCTCTGATTTAATATGCATGACAGTCTCTTAGAAACTTCCTTCAGGTTATTTCATTAATTCAATGGTGTAGTTTTATGTTGGGCATTTACTGGCTGAGAGAAAGATTGGACTGGATTTCAAATATTTGCCATGCTGTGCCATGGTGTGCCACACTTAAAATGTATCATGTATGGGAGCTGATAATTCAGATGTGACAGAGTCCAGGCATCAGCAGGAAATTTCAGGTGTGACAGAGTCCAGGCATCAGCAGAAAAGGTGGTGGTGGGAAGCAGAGCCATTTCCCCACAGTGCCTGGCTCTGCTGGCAGTGCTGCTGTGCCCTGTCTGCCTGCAGCCACACCACTGCTGTGTGACTCGGTGCCCTTGGCACTGCAGTTTCCCCACTTCTTGGGAACATCACTTCAGCTATCATAGGGAGCTTTTTTTCCTTGCTTGCATGTTGGGCTGGGACTGGAAGGGCAGGTGCTAATCTCTGAGTCCAGTGTAAGTCTGGAGTGGTCTTCTCTTTGAAGTCAGCGCTGTTTCCTCTACGTTTGCATCTGTGCTACTGAGATCCAGATCTGGTACAAGGTGACAGGAGCTTTTCTTGCCCTTTTTTGTTTTTTGTTGCTGAAGTGCTGCCACTTAGAGAAGATGTTAGGTTTCACTCGTACCTAAATCAACACAGATGTTTCTCTGAACAGAAATTTCCACTATGGGCTAAGCTAATGTAGTTTCTTAAAGTCAAATATCTCTGAATCATTCTGAGTTTTTCTGTTTACAAGGGATTTTTCTAAAATCATATTAAATCCCCAGTTACTTCTCCAAGAGGTTTTATTATAGGAACTTGGTAATATGCTGCCAAGTTTCCTCAACCCTCCTCCTATCCCACTGCTTCCTAGATCTTAAAAGAAGGTTGAGAGCTCCTCATATCCATTGAAATAGTTACTGGTATAATTTTAAAGTAAAGTCTTTTCTTTACATGTGTGCTTTGCCTCTCTGTCCCAATGAACTCTGAGTGTTTGATCTGCCATGCTGGGTGGTGAGGTCTGATGGAGAGGCTGCTCTGCCCTGGCTGGCCTGGCTGCTTTCTGGCCTTGTGTTTAGTAAAGCTATTGCTGGTAACTGGTTAAATGGATAAGATCACTTGGGCAGCCTAATCCCAATAGCCTTATCTTACTGAGAGCAGTTTGCAATTATAACAAAACACGTTCCAATGTAAATGCTTAAGCACCTTACACATTAACCCACTCAGATGCCTTGCCTTGAGTGGGAGTCCTCATGGAGTTGGGGTAGACATAGCAGCTGCATCCCTTGTCCCTCCCCCTGAACATCCCCTGTGGGTAGGGCAGCCACTTCACCTGGAGAAGAAGGCAACAGCTTGGAAGAGTGTGCCCTGATCAGGTGAGGTGTATGGACCCTGCCAGGAGGGATGGCCAGCTTGCTTCTCTTATGTCAGTTTGGATGTTTTCTGTACCAGAGCAGCACTGCTATCGTTTCACCCCAAAGAAGGAGTTGCAGTGGTGGGGAGGGATGGCCTGATGGGTGTCCTGAGAGCAAACATGGAGCTGCAGAGCACCACTCACTGTTTTATACAGAGCTCTTGCCCCTGCAGGGACTGCTGCAGGCTCTGCATCCCCCTCCACCATCAGCATCACTTGATTGGCCAGGATGGTTCATAGATTGGACAAAAAGGAAAATTACTCCCTTTGGCTGCATAAGTCTAGACAGGAGCAGAAGCATTTTAGGCATGTTCTGTTTTGTTTTGGTTTGTTGGTGATTATTTTTTTTTAACTGAGGAGTGTAAGATGAGGCTGCATTCTTTGGTATAAAATTAGTGCTAGACTGCTCTGGCTCAGCAGAGCAGGACGTGAATTCCTAACTGTGAGAGCCTGGGAGTCACTTTGTAAGGCTTGTGGTTTCATGCTCCTGCAGTCCCATGTGCTTTTCCATTTTTCAGATTGTGGGGTTTAGGGGTTTGGTTTTGTTTTTTAGGGGTTTGTTCTTTTCTTTGCTTTTTTCCCACTTTTTGTATGTTCCAGAGTTGTGTTCTCTTTTGGGGTTTTTTACCCTTTTTTTTTGATTGCATGCCAAACTGTAATACAGAAGACATTAAAGCACTTCACATTCAGCCTTCCTGAAAAGTAGACAATTCTGGGCTGGAACACCATAAACTAATAGGGCAGAAAAAAGGCATCATAGTCCAAAACCAAGGATTCTCAAGTAAAAGGCAATGCAGACCACTCCAGTATGGATGGATGTCACGCTCTTAAATGTTTGTTTAGCTGGGACTTAGAGAGTATATTGTCAAGCTGCAAAACAGACTAGAAGATAAAGTGTTGGGAAGGTCATTACCAAAATATCTAGAGAGTCCAACATTATTAGCTGCAAACTACTGGTTTCTACTCCTAAAGCTAAAGAGGAATCTCTGGGAGGTCCTTGGCAGTTGCTTGGGCTCTGCAGCCAGAGGACAATGGCACCTGTAGGCTTTAACCATCAGTTTGAGCCACAGGCTGCAATACTTGCATCAGACAGCAGCTCCCAAGTGCTGTTTCAGCAGATGTAATGAAGGGGAACAGAAGCCAAGCTGGAGGGAAGCAGGACCAGCAGCATCAGTTATAAGGCACAGAGTTTAGCTTCTGAGATTTCCTGTTTTCCTCCTCTCCTGCTTCTGTCTCCTCACCATGGGTCATGGGTGCATAAGTGGCCTTTGTGCTTATTATCCCTCTTAATCTTTCCCAGTGCAGTTCTCCATCCGTGATAGAAGTGCCTTGCCTTCTTATTTGAAAAGCAAATAAGGGCAAAATAATGGAGAGCCTTTTTATGAATTATGGAAAGAAAGAAGCTGGGGCTTGTGTGTATGAAAGAACTCACAATGGAGCCTGCCTTGTGCTGTTTATACAACCTGATCTTAAACACTACCCAAGAAGTGTCAGTGACCATAAATGGGGAGGGCTAATGCACAGCTGGTTTTATGGGTAGGTTAAAGCAGAGATCACTGGAGTGAGACTCATAAGCCTGGAAGAATTGAATGAGGAGCAGCTGCTTAAGGCCTTATTCCCATTCATAATGCCTGTGCAAGTGCACTCGAGGCTGGTTACTCGTTTTGGAGACACGAGGCAGAAAATGCATAAACAACAGAGCCGGGGAGAAAACCACGCAGATTGTTCCTACTCTGTTGATCTCAGTTCAAATCTGATTGCTGTAAAACCAAGCAAGTTTAATTCATGTCAGGCACCTCGCTCACATAAAGCCAGAGTTGGGGGCCAGCCCTACTCAGTATCTGTCTTCTCAGAGGCTGGGTCAAATTCATAGGAGAAATGAACACCCTGTCTTCTGGAGACTGAGTGCACATTTTCTGAATACCTGACAGTCTTTAGGTATTTCAGTCATCACCAGGTAGGAGGAGCTGTGCTCTGGAGGCAGGGGGTCCCTGCAGGGCCAGTTCCAGGGCAGGTCAGGCTGCTGGGGCAGCAGAGCGTGCCACTGGTGGGGCCCTGGCTGGGGGCCCTTCCCATGGAAATCTGGGCTGGGGAATAGCACTCAGGGAAGGTCCTGCCTGCCTGGGGAGGACATTAGCACAGGCATTGTGTAGGGATGTCCGGGTTAGACAGAACATCTCTGCCTGCCAGTGCTGTTGCAGCATTCCTGCTGTTCTCCCTGACACCCAGAAAGGTTGATGATTTCTTCTAAAATGTCTTTTTTTTAATTGTGGGGTTTTCTAAAGATCATTAAGTGTGAAAAGGAGAAAAGCATATTTATGTGAACTGTGGGTTAAAAATAAAGGGGAATGGGATATTTAAAGACTCATAAAAAACATTGAAGATTTTTAAATTGCAATGGTTCTGTCAGTGTGGATATGCAGGGGGTTATGCATGTATGTAGATAATTTTCATATGGATTTGTGCATGTCTTTCTTATGCAGTGTTGATAGTATTCATATTGAAGAGAACGTCCTATAAATGACTTTAATCAGTCTGTTCCTTTCCCTGTAACAATAAAATCTTTGCATTAGCTTTCCATATGTCTACATTTCTAATAGAGATGTTGTGCTGAACACAATTTGGCCAAGTTAAAAAATAAGTTTTGCTTAAGAATGAGGAACTGATGGAGGACTCAACTCTTTTCTTGCTGGGGTTGATGTAAATCATGAGTAAGTTTATTGGAGTTGATTACATTATAGTGGTGCAAGGAAACTCTTTAATGAGATGTGAGTCAGGCTCAGAAAGTCCCATGCAGAGATGCCAAATGGCAGCATGGGATCATCAGAAAATCCCACAGAGCAACTTGAAAGTTAATTATTAGGGACATTTTCTCTTCTGGAGCAAAGTCTGTTGTTTATTGAATCAGGTTATGAACCTGCACAAATCCTGCTATGATTATTAGGCCAAGATCACACCACACCATAGAAAAAATGTGTTTTCTTTCTCCTATTTATTTGTTAGTCTTATGTGTTATCCTATTTTATGCCTTGTGTTTCCCTTGTGTTTTCCATCTGGCAGCTTCTACTCTGTGTATCTTTTCAGATAAGGATGAGGGTGGAAAAGGAAGGTTTTTTCCCTGGAAATATGAAGGACTAGCAGAAAGAGTCCCTTCTGCTAGCAAGTAGATTAACAGTTTAGCCCATAAGCACCTTCACTGAACTTCTTCAGAGTTTGTAGCATATTTGTGCTGCTGCACATGGGAGAAGGCTCTCTTGGCTCACATCTTTATGTCAGTTCCTACCAAGAAGACCAGAAGAAATTGATAACATCTTATCTGACTTGAGCAATAGCTTCGGCCATCAGCCAGGGAGGATTTCCCGTCACGGAACAGAGGGATGTTTCAGTTGAACCTCATTGATGCTATTTCTAATCCTAAACTAATTAATGAGCAAAACTGTACCCCAGAGAGACATTCTCGTATGTTCTTTATGAATTCACACTTCCTCATGAGTAAGAAATCATTGTGGTTAAAACTGATAAGAGGAAACTCTTGCAAGGACTGCAGGATGCTCATGTGGTGGAGGTTGTAGGTGTCCTTCAGCTTATTTATGAGTAATGCTAGAAGAGTGGGAAGGACAAACAAAACATCATTAAGGGCCAGTGCTATCCCAAAAAAGAAACAGAAAAATTTGGAAGAGAATCAGACATGAGTGCTGTATGCAAGAGCCTGTTTCAGGCTTCCTATGGGAGCCTGGGCATTCACAGGTTGGTGAGTGCAGGAAGGATCACTGTCACCAGGATAAATACATGCTGCTCTGAGGATGAAAGCTCTGGTTGCAAGGACATTTCCACAGAAATCTTTTGGAACAGGGAAATAAAAAGTTTCTGTAGTGGAATAGTGAACAAGTCCAAGATGTTTCACCAGCCAAGATATCTGGAGAGCCAAGAAATGGGGACATACACCCTGGGGGAAGGGAGTAGCATGGTGCTGAGACTCAGACTTTAAATCCTAAAAAAAACCTGATGGGGAAGGTGATGCCTGGTAGACCAAAGCCCCCCAAAAGGGGTGAAACACAGTTGCACATGGGATACTTCTGGCCTGAGCTGTTCTCTCTGGTATGCACTGATATGTTACTCTGCCCCATTTCTGCCTTTTCAATGTCAAACAATGCATGGTTTTTCCTCCCCACAGCTTCTCTGGGGAATGCGAAGTTTGGGAGTTTTCTCCTTGGCGTGGTAACTAACATCCTTTGTGGTCCAGAAAGAACCTCCCTGGGCCGTGTGAGCAGCTCTGCACATCCAGCCAGATGCAATACTGCACATGAGCTGCTTACCCAAGGGAAAGCAGAGTGGGAAGCCAAGTTCTTGGGAATGAGGAGTGGAAAGCTGAGTCACCAGACCAGCCTACCCCTGAGCTTTGCTCTTTTTGCTAAAAAGTGGACACAAGGCTGTTGCAAACACAGTAATTGTACTCCCTGTGTCTCTACTTTTGAAATCAGGCTGGAGAAGAGCTGTGAATTAATCCTGTGTTAGGGAAGGATGGGTAAAATGGGCTGTTACAGGCAGGAGGTAAGAGCTGCCCTGCCCCAGCACATGCAGCCTCCCTGGGCAAGCACTGCCTGAGCCCTGGGAAGGATCTGGGGGGACCCAGGGGCTGGGGCTGGGACAGGAGTTGGGCTGCTGCATGGCTTGTCTGGTGCCAGGTTTATTGCTTGTGCTAGAAAGCAGTATAGCCTTTCAGAAAAATGAGACTGGAGGGAAAAGGAACAGTTATTAAAAGTATCATTAATACATAAAAAAGTTTTCATAAAACTTGGCTCCAAAGAAAATAAAAAGAAATCTCTGTATCGTGTGAGTGGAGTCACCAAGGAAAGCATTCACAGGGCTTGGAACAACCAACGCCTGCATCGTGCTGGGTGCAGTGTCCTTGGAGCTGCCTCTGGGACAGAGGAACATTTTTCAGAGGGGTAAGAAGGTTGCTCTCTGGCATGCTGAATGTTTGTCAAGTAAAAAAAGTCACACAATTCCCATGAACTTGTAAACTAGCTGTTCATAGTTCTGGCATTACCTCTTTAAAAGCAATGTGAGCCATCTCTGGCTGTGGATACTGTAGTCATCACAGAGTGACTTCAGAAATGTGAGTCAGATCATGACACCGGCTTCCTGCTTGCTGAGTAATCAGTCTGACTTTTGGTATGCACACCCAGCCCATTCCCGCTGTGCCACGTGTTTTATCCGGGCTTTTTTATTTCGTTTCTTTCTTGAATTTATTTATGGGTTGATTTGTTGAGCAGTTGACTTGAGCCAAGCACACCAAAGCATTTTGCATTCCAGGGTGTATTTTATTAATTTTCTGTTTGGAATTATTACTGGTGTTGATGAGAGCCCCGCAGGGGAGGGGGCTGAGAAGCCTCTGCTTTGTGCTTTGGTGCCAGGATATCTGCTTGCTCAGGCTTTACATGAGCTGGCAGCACCAAGGACCAAGGAGGGAGATGGGGAAGTATGGCTCAGACTCCCTGCATCAGGGAGGTTTAGGGAGATGCTGTTTGAATTGACTCCCCACCAGCTGAACACAATACATCATGGATCTGGGCTGAGGCTGATGTTTTAATGGTTTGATTAGTTTAGGAAGAATACTTCTATTGTGTGTCTTCGATTATGTTAAGTACTGTGTGAAGTTGTTATATCAGGATGAGCTTAGATTGCTTTTCTGTATACAGTACAGTCTGCCTATCCAGGATCCTACCAGTAAGCTGCTGGAATCCTCTTAAGTAAGGAGCTGTTAAATTAATAAAGCTGTTAATCACATGGGGGTAAAAAAAGAGATAGAGAGGAGGAGAAAAGTCTTATGTAGAAATGCCAAATTGTAGCTTGATGGTTTCCACATGGGATGGTCTCGCAGTGCTGGGTAGAACAGTTCTTGTGTTAGAGAGCTTTTTTTCATATGGTGATTTTTATACAGCTTTTTTCTTAGATATCTTCTGTGTCAGAGTTTGCTCCTAATCAAATGTAACACTTAGATTGCACTGTGCTTCTTAAATGTTAATCCCAACAGAACCCCATTATACTCAGTAAAACCCTGTTATTATTATCCTCTGCACAGAGGCAAGAATTGCAGGCAAGGAAGTGAATTGCTAAAGCTCTTCTGCAGAGTTGCCATCAGTTCCAGTTCAAGACTGACAACATGTGTTCACACCATGGCACTTTGCTTTCACTGTAAATACAGTTTTAGGACTATGTAAAAGGTATTTTAGGTGTATTTAAGTATGACAGAATTGACTTAGGTGTTACTGAAGTCAATAGGATTTAGGTGGCTTGCCATACAGTCCAGTACTTTCAAAATTTTGCTTTGTCTCCATTACTCATCAGAGTTGCATGAAAGAAAAGGCTCTGAAATGGAATGTGATAAATAATTTACATAGAATATAGTTGAAAATTTACTTTTTCTGTATGATTAGCTATATGCAGCTCTTAATCAGTGTAAGCAATGACCTGGGTTTGATTGCTCTTCTTTTACCAAACATGGCTCTAACACAGAGTGCAGCTGTGGCAGACATGGATGTATATGTGTCTGATTGTTCACATGTTGAAATAAACAGGGTCCTTGCCAGACAGTTTGATGTCAGTGTGGTTTTAGTCTTTGCTCCTTTTTTCAGGGAGGAAGTGATTGCTATGGCTCAGCCTTTTAGCACAGGATGCCCTGTCTCAAGTGCATATTTTGACTGAGATCACAGAATCAGAATAGTTTGGGTTGGAAGGGATCTTTAAAGGTCATCTAGTTCCTACCACCCCACAAATGAGGAGAGACATCTTCAGCTAGATCAGATTGCTCAGAGCCCTATCCAGTCTGACCCTGAACACTTCCATGAGCTTGTTCATGTCTTGGTCTGGAAAGTTCTTGTATGTCAGATGTCCAGCATGACATGCTGGCAAATGAAAGCAATTAAATGTAAGAAAAAAAAAAAGCAGAATTAAAAAAAAAAAATACACCTTTATGGAGTGTTGGGAGCTGCAAGCAGAGCAGCAATGCTGATCTGTGTGCAGGGGCCAGGCCCATACAGAGATGTGAGTGGTATGTGTCACCAGGAAACCTACAGGCAATCTTAAGCCATAATCTGTCAGTGGTTTTGCATTTCCCTTTGAAGTCAGGGGAACTGTGTTCCTCTAGCATGACCTTTGTATCCTTCTTTGGATCTTATTGTATGGACTGGAGGCCAGCGTGTCATTACAAAGGGGCAGAAAAGCAGAGCTGTCTGGGCTTCTTTGTTGTTTTAAGACCTTTTCTGTTACAAACTTTGCCTGGACAGTCAGGGAGGGAAAGGGAAGTGGCAGTGCTGGCACACCACTGCTGCCCCCCAGCTGAGCACCAGCCTCAGCCACACTGCCCACCGTGGGTGTGCCTGGCTCTGCAGAGTCACCCCTGCCTAGCCTTGTGCACCAAACTGCTCCTGACTGCTGCAGCTGAACATCCACATCCACTCATCTGGGCTGGTGGGCTTTTGTCCTGTGAACAGCTAGCAAAGGCACCTCATAGCAGTAGCTGATGTTTTTTGGCAGGCAGGGCAGGGTATCTGGCCTCATCTCCACTGAATCCCAGCTCTTGGCCTTGGTTCAGAGAGAGGCACTCAGAGCAGATCCAGTTGACTGAGAAAATCTCTTTTTCAGATGATGAGCTGTGTCAGAGGGATAAGGCTTTCGAGGAATGGCACTCCCAAGCCTAACTTTAGCACTTTGGCTGGAGCTGCAGTGCTGCATATGAGATGCAGCAGGATTAGAAAGGTCAGTCAACAGAAGCACTTCCCTGGCAAACTCAGGGCTTGACAGTGACCCAGAGCTGCTGCCAGCTGTTGCCTGCTGCATGGCTCCAGGCCATTCAAGGCTGTCTTGCTCCATTGCCACCAATGGGGCTGGCAGATCTGATGGCAGCCTCTCAGTGTTGCACAGCCAGCCATGGCCAGACATCACATGTGCTCTTTCAGACAAGAGCTCCATCAACACTGAGGCCATGAAGCCACACGACAGAGGTGCTGGTGCTGACAAATGTGTCCTGCCATCCCTTGAGCACCTCTGCCCAGTGCAGTCCCCCTGCACAAGTGCTGGGATGAGCAGCCCTGCCCTGTGCTCCTCAGAATCCTCCTCCAGACCTTGCACATCCTAGCAGGAGGGCTCTAAGAGCATCTCATCTCCATCTGATACTTGGCTTGCATTGTATCAAAGGCAAAATTACTCCAAACAACCCACCACCAGACCAAAAGATCTGTGTTATCTCTTGCAACTGAAGTAATCCAAAAAACCTTGGATGTCCTTTAGAGTACTCTGAGTTGAGAGACACACTTTTGCTCCTTGGGAAGAGTAGGTGATGCTGACCTCAGACACAGGCAGCAACAATATCTTTAATCTCATGTTGTACTGGATTCTTAATCTCCCTTACATTGCTGTATCTCATTTGCACATATTTTCCTGTGAACGTAGAGATAGGGGCTTTTTTCAAATATTAATCAGCCTGACTGATAGTAGAGATTTGTGCATCTGACAGCATGACATCAGTTCTGTGCAAGACTGGTTGTTTGCAAGCCACTATAGAGCACCTCCTTGAAACAAGTGTTTCACAGGCAAGATTGGGATTTTTAGGTGTAAGTTTTCCAACTTGTATTTACTTCAATAAAAAGAAGAAGGACATAATTCTTAGGCATATTAATATCCTTATGTTGCCATCTCAAATATTGTTAGAAGTTAGTTGAGATCTTAAAATCCAATTTGTATCTGATAGCCCAATATATGTTAAGATTACCATGGAGATAAGTGGAAGTGTGTCTTGCTTTCTCTCCTTCCCTCAGTACCTCAGAACCTGCCTCTCTCACCTGGAGTGTTATCAAGAGAGAAAAACTAATTGAGCAGCTGAAATAGTGCAAGATTGATCACAGCACAGGATCAGTGATAAATGGCACCCTGTGCTGCTATTGGTGAAATGCAGGGTGTGGAGCTGCAGCTCTATTTCTGCCAGCATTTAGAAAATCCACCTTTGGTTACAGAGCAAGGAAGGCAGAATTGGGGTTTGTTTCTTGTTTGTGGAGATCTACCCTTTTTTATCTCATTTTTTTTGGATTTTTTTTTTTTTTTTGAAATCCAAAGCAGGCACTGCAGCTGCTCACTCCTGCCAGCAGGGCTGGGCCAGGCTCCAGCAGGGCCAGCACAGGGCAGTGGTCAGGGCAGGACAGGGTGCTGGTGGTGCAGAGCTGCTCTGGAGTCCTGCTGGTGTGGGACTAGTGACTGGTGACCAGTGGGACAAGAAGGTGAGCAGCTCTCATTTGCTTGTGAAGCATCCCCAGTTTTACCAAAAGCTCTGCAGCAGCTTGTCATCTGAGAGGCACAGAAATGTTCTTACAATGACCTTTTTTGTTTAATTTTTTTTCTCCCAGCCCTTTCTTTATGAAAGCTGTTGCATCCTGGCTGCTGTCAGTTTAGGAGTTTGTTAAACCATTCCAGACATGTTTGTAGAATATCTGTTCTGAGTGTAATCTACACTGTGCTCCCTGGACCCTTCCTCTCTGTCACAGAAAAAGAAGCTTGATAGAGTTAAATGCAAAATACAATTTCCACTGAATTGTGAGAATTGACTGCATAAGCCTCCTCTGTAAACAGAAAGCACCAATTTGTACAGCTCTGCAGTTAAATACTGGAGATTAATTTTTTACAAATGTTTGTATTTAAATTTAATATACATCCTAAGCCTTTTCCCTTTTTCTTCTTCTGCCTTTCATTTGTAACAGGCATGGAGTTAGTTAGAATTACTTCTTTCCCAAAACAAAGGGGTCTAATTTCTGAACCTCGTGCTAGGCATGGAAAAGTTTGCTTCCCTAAACAGGATTTACCCACTCAGCCTCCCCAGCTGCTGCAGGCAGTGTGTCCCAGGCTGCGCAGAGCTGTGCCCTGTGCTGCCCTTGCAGGGCTGCCTGAGCCTTGCCTGCAGGGCTTGTGGGCAGCTCCTCTTCCTCCCCACTCATCTCTGTAGTGCTTCATCTCTTCACGTTATTTTGGGAGTGATGGGTGGAAGAAGGAGAACATCTCCTCCAACTCTCTTCACAGTGTCTCCTTGCATCCGTGCATGTTTCAAAAGTGCAATAAATAAGTGTTCTGGCCCAGATTCAGTTGCTGTGGGGGAGTTTCAATGGTTTGAAGTGCTGCTGCGTCTGTCAGGCAGTGTGAGTTGTCTCTGATGGGGTCTCTGGGTGTGTCTTGCTGGGGACCAGGCGCTGGGAGGAGAGCAGTGCCCCCATCCATCTCATCAGCCTCTGCAGCAGCTGTGCTCCCACCCTGCATTCACACACAGCCTCTCCATTGCCAGCTTCTGGGTTTGCTTGTGTAGCACATTGCCTCCAGAATGAAATTACTCTTTCTCTTGGGGAAAATAAGTCTCCTCAGCTTTATAGGCAAATTAGTCTCAAGGTGTTTAAGGAGGACTTACAGTGCAATAGCCTTGTGGATGACATTGGAGACAAATATGAACAGCAGTACCTCAGGTTTTTTCAGTTTTCTTTTGTCTGTCACTCATTTATTTAATTAACTTAATCCCTTAATTAAAGCAATAGTAAGAAATGAAACATTAGAAAATCATGCCGCTTCACACTTCATTAATAATCTCAAGAATGTTTCTACCACTGTATCTTTTAACCTGTATTTATTTTTAAAAGAATATTGAGGAGGATGCATCTTCTGTTATTTTCTGTTGTCATGTTTGCTGTTACCTTTCTGCTTTTTATATATTTTAATGATTGCCTTGAAAGTACATGATTGGCACACATAGATATTTATGTGCCTAACCATCTGCAGATCAAGTAATCTGTAGAAATTAATGCTGAAATTCATGTTGATGTAGTTCAGGAAAAAGAAGGCAGAATAGGAATAATCCTTTCAGAAAAGCCATGAAATGTAAAAAAGGCCTATGTTGCAGCATGTGAGTAACAGAGCTCTACAAAAGAGAAATGACAGTGACATCGAAGCCATCACTAAGCACTTCACAGCTTTCCTTTGGCATTGTAAACCCTTTGAGCTCTGTTCTTCTGGTTGATGTGATGCCTGCTGGACCCCGTGCTGTGTTTTACAGCCTTCCAGTAATTCTCTTCCCCAGCATATATTCTCTGTAGGCATTGGTGCTGTGTGACCCTGCTGCCTGGCCTGCTGAAGACAAATACCCAACCAAACTCAAATCCATTGCCCATGTCCTGTCTGTGTAGCACTCAATCTTGGGAATGACCCCCCTCTTAATTTTTCTTGCTGAGTCTGTCCACAGAGGCAGCAATGCTTTATCTGTGTGAATTAAAAACCTGAATAAAAGGCAGTGTCTCAACAGCTCTCATTATTTATCTACCTTTATGTTTGTCTTATAGAACAAATAAAAGTGCATTGGGCAGTATGTGATGTGGAACAGTTGAGGAGCTTGGCTTTCTCCAGCTGGTATCCAGAGTGGCTTCAAAGCTTTGTGACCTCTTTATTATGTTCACAGATAAGCCTTGGAGTGGGGAGGGAGGCAGAGGCTGCATCAGTGGGTACTGAGACAGTCCCCAGCTTAGTTCTCTGGCTGAGTTGACTGCAGGTGTCTGCAGTTTTTGTGCCTCATGTAGTGGAAGATCACCCAGGGAGGTGCCAGTGCTCATTATGTCTGAGTATGCAGCTTTGGTTAGCTACCAGTTACTCCTTGGCTGATCATCTCCAGGCACAGGTGTTCAACTGAGCACAGCAGCTTTGTGCACCATCGACTTAGAAGGCAGTAGGGTCACAAATAGGGGCGTGCAATTTTTACTAGGTCATGAGAGGTGGTTATTATACTGTTGCTGAGTTATAACATCTTCATAGAAGATGCTTGTGGCAGGGGAGATTCAATTTAGGGGTGACTGATTTACGAGATTGCACCAGTGATATATGCATCAATCTGTGCACAAGCTGCTCAAAATGGATGCATGGGGAGTACTTCTCTGGGCATAAATGTACTATATATTATAAATTCATAATGCTTATGTAGACCAGTGTATGCCTTCCCAGTAGTATGTGGAAGGAGCAGGGAATAGAGAGATACCTGCCTCCACTAAAACATGGAACATCGTACTGGAGGTGCCAATATCTCAAGGATCAGAAGGGACTTCTTAAGTGCATTCATTACACATCAATCTCACATGTGTGTGCAAAGACACATACGTAAATGAGTACTGGAAGACTGAGTTATGTATTCCATGTATGTAAATGCCTGCTCATGCACTTAGAAGTATACTGTTGGCTGTAGGTTGCAAGTATAGCAAAACCATATGGCTTAAAAAATAACTTCAGCTCTGTGCTGTGAAATGGAAGAGAAATGCAGTGTAATGTGTGGAGCTGCAGTCACTCCTTTTACCTCTGGGATTTTGACACATCCATTAACAAGGAGACCTTGGTGGTGCAGTTGTTTTCAATCACTGTCAGTCTCATGGAAAATTCAGAGGAAAAAATGCACAAATGACTGGTGATGTTGTTTAAGCGATAGTGCTGAAACTCATTCATTTAATTTGAGTTATATATGACCATATAAATAAAATATGTGTGTATGTGTACATAATATTCTCATATGTATGATTAAATGTTTGTATGGTACCTTCCATTCCAAAATGTTAGGTTGTGTAACAACATAAAAGACCTTAAAGTTAGGGAAAAAATTTAACTTGTATGCAAACACAGTTTATTTCTTCTTGCTCGTTAGTAAAACAACACAATTGCCATGAAACAGGTTATCCACCCAACAGCATGTAGAAAGGCATTGTTTAACTCAGAAAACCAGAGTGGAGTGTAATGCAGTATGCCGCTGAACTGATGACTTGAAGACCGGGTATTCATTATACCCAAAGTGGGGCTGGAGGTGACTGGGGGTAAGTAACTTGATTTTAGATGGAAAAGGATTTTATTGGCTGCAAGATTATCTGGGAACCTGAGTATACATAATGGTATATGCATAAGGAAAAGTCAATAAACGATATGCAAAAATAATAAAAGAGATTGAAATAAGTAAGATAGAGATGAGTCTCAGCAGCAAAATCCAGATGTGGATTTTGTAGCAGATACTTTTTAAATGAAAAATTTTGGGAACTATTTTCCCTTTCTCCTTCCAGCTTCCTCTTGCTTGGGCCCCTCTCTAATATAAGCCACATAAGAGAAATGCCAGTCATAATCTAATATTGCACTTGGTGAATGTGAAATATTAAGAAACAATGGGGAAATGAGAAAAAGAGACTGTAGGAGAACCAGTCTCCAGACCTGGCCTCTCTTTCAGGGGTTTATCCATTCTGGGAAAGAGGATATACAGTATTTTCAGTAATGTTTTCCACAGTTATTCATTTGCAGCTTTGTTTTTGGCCTGGTCCTCAGGTCTCTGATATTTTTCTTTTTTCTTATTTGTGATGTGAGTCTGATATCCACCATCATCGCCAATAACCTGAAAACAAATTACTTTCATAAACTGGGGAAGTTAAACCTCTGACTGTCCATAGCCTCCACTGCCATTAATGGCCTTTTTGTTCATGCCCCCAGACGCCCGTCTTAAAAAATCCTTGTGCCTAGACATGACTCAGAGGATAGATGTTCAAGCATGAATGACAAATTGGTTTATCGCAAATATATGAAAAAGAAATGAGGTGTGACGATGTCTAAGTTAGATAGGCTTCTGAAAAGCCAGCGTGACCTTGTGCAATGTGTGTGCCTAGTTGCTAAATTTAACTGGGTAAAGGCTTGTTAAGAAAGTGCTAATGCTCCTTTTCCAGGAGGAAAATGGGTCTTTTGGGTTCCCTAGGCACCTGACCTCTTTCGGTGCAAATATTGAATAGCTTGCACATCCCGACCTGCTTCTATTTACAACCCTTCCAGCTGAGCCCAAGGAAATACTGCTGGGAGCAGGGGAGGAGGAGACCAAAGCACAGACCAAGCAGGAGAAAGACCCACATCTTCTCTTCACTACTTTGTACAGCAGGTCTCACAGAAGTAAAGACTGCCCTGTTACCCTGTTGGAAATGGGATCTGTGCTAAGGCCAAACAGGAGATAGGAGGGAGCTCATGGCTCTGCTTTTCACAGCTCCGTTTTGGCCCGGCAGCTGTTGCAGTGCCCAGCAGGAGTGTGCTATCCCTGGCACACAGCTTCATTTCCTGAGCCATGGAGGCTGTCTTGGGTGGGATGACACCTGTAGCTTCGGGTGTTTTCCTTGCTGTTGACCCTCAGGGTGGCCAAATGTCCTCCCCACCAGCTGTGCAGCAGTCCTGGCCTGGCCACTCCCAGCTGCATCCTCTTGGCCACCTCAGGGGCAAAATGCATAGCTAGCCAGGCAGCTTGGAACTGCAGTGCTGTCTGGTTCAAAGACTTTTCCTACTCCCCTGGGCTACAATGTGGCCTCACTTGGGCTTTCTGTAGAAACTCAATTGCCCTACATATTTCTGGAGGCACGTCACCTTTGCTCTGTCAGCTGGGGCCATGCAGGCTGTTGACAGCAGTGGAAAGATGACTTCATGCGTCTTGCAGTCTGTGCTCCCGTCTCTGCTTTCCAGGCTGGGCAGCATTTAAGGTTTTTCTTTCTGTTGGTTTTGGTTTGGTTTGTTGTTTTTTTTTTTAATTTTTTTTACAGAAGGAGCTACCCTGACTTACACTCCAGTTATGATTCACTGTAATCATCAGGTCCTTTTCTGAAAGGCTGTAATCTATTAGTCGCTCCTCACCCCACATGAAGTGTATTAATAACAGGAAAGGTTCATTTCAGAAAGTCCTTTGTAAACTGTGCATTGGGCACAATTGCATGGCAAAGCAGAAACCTTGCAGACTACAGTTATAAATCCCAAAGAGCTTTACCAGAAAACTTGGGTAGCCCTGTTTCCGTTTTATGGATGTGGAAACCAGCTCATGGAGAAGGCACCTGACAGGATTTTTACCATCCCAGAGGGAGCTGGATGGGCAGAGATGGAAGGAGCCTAGTGATCTGTAGCTCCTGCCCTGTCCTGTGCCTACCCTGCCAGCAGGAAATGAGTGCTGTGCTCTGCTTATCTCTTATCTGACCCACTTCTTCACAATATTTCCCTCTTAATTCTTGTCTTTCAAGCACAGTGGTGTGGTGGGATGGGGATTCTCATCGCTACATGCACCAGAGAGATAAATGTTATGTCCCAGTGTAAGCTTATTTGTGTAAGCTGGCCCACTGGCATTTTTACTTTGAAGAGTCAGCTCTTTTGAAACACCCCTGTTGCAATAGCTCACAGAGGGTACAAATCAGCAAAATAGGAAGATAGGTGGTTTGCAGATAGTTTACTGGCTGGAGGTGTTTGGACCTTGAGTCACTCACCATCACTTTGCTTTGCATACAAAATATCTTGTATCAAATTACCCCTGTGCATTTTTGTCCTCTTTTTCTATGCCTCCAAGGTCTGACAGTAACAATTACTCTGCTTTCATAAACCTGCTGGACAGCAGTGCAGATGCTTGGTCACATCTCCTATTTATTTGACTTGTTTAGGCTTGCAGTGATAATTGTTTTTTCTCTGAAGCATATGATATAACCCATGAGGCCCGTGTGAGGCTGCCATGAGCCATGCAACGCAGCGATCACTGGCAAATGCTGATTACCTTTGTGCTCAGATGATTTGAGAGGATGTTGCATGAAGGTGTAAATAGATAATTTTCTTTAGCTTCTGTTAGCAATGCAACCAAAGGGATTCCCCCTCATTTAGCATTATTCCAATTCAATTTGCAGCAGCCTTGTCAGCCAAGAAATACCCTGGTGAGCTTCTGGTCAAGAGTGGCTTTCTAAGTACCACTAGAAAAGCAGCCAGCCCTCCCAGAAAAAATGAGTCCTTTTTCTTGTCCATGTTTGTTGCTACTAGCAAGTTCTATTATTTAGGCTGCCTGGTAATAGTTTGAAGGCATAAAAAAAGTATTAAATAATTTGTCTGCTTTCTTTTACACTTATTTACAGAAAATCAAAATTAATAGTTGTCTTTGAACTGAGGGGGATTCTTTTCACTTTGCCATTTTCTTCTCCTTTTTCTTCATGTTGAATCAAGACCCCTGGGTCCTGCAGTGAAGAAAACTAGCAGCCTTATTGGTAAAACTTAGAAGGTTTGAGAATGGGGTGGAAGTCTCTCAAGGAGAATTCTGTTTTCTTTTCAAGAACAGTTACACTTGTTCCTAAATGGATTATCTTCTTCAGCAGGACAGCCCTGAGTGTGAGGGAATATTTTCCTTTTTTATGGAGATTTAACGGACTTTTTAAATTGCCAGTGTAGCAGCAAAGTACTTTAATACGGGGAAAGACTGGAAACTGAAGAGTTTATGTGGATGATTATGGTGGCACTGTGGGCTTTATTTTGGCAGATTGGACAAAATTCTTCTTTTATTTTCTTTGTTTTGTTGCTGGATTTGTGGTCTTTGCCTGGGAGGGGGCTGCTGGTTGAGCATAATGGTGGCTATGGATGTCACAGGCTTCTCTCTCAAAAGGTCTGCTGCCATTGGAGCTAGTGCCACACTGTGGGATGGATCTGGGCTCATCTCATTCCCTCTGTCTCTGTGCTAGGTGTGTGTTACCCCAAAAGGATGACCCAAGTGGGCAAGTGTGAGGCTTTTAACTCCGAGTGCACAATTGGGTTATGGTGATCCTTCTGCCCAGTTTTGCTCTGTGTCTAGATCCAGCTGGAGAAAACTCAGTGCTTTGACTAACTGCTGTTACTTGGTTCCAGTACTTCCCCATCAGGTATTTTAATTAAACAAATTCTAGTTCCCTCTTAGCATAAATGCAAACTTCACACCCATAACTCTCATAATTTTGGCTTAGTTTGTAGCCTCCACCAAGAGCCAGCACACTGCCACGCTGGAAATTTTAGACTCACACAGGATGACTGCTGCTTTGAAAATCAGATAAAAATCTTTTTACTGCCTCATAAACAATAAAAATGCAGAAGGACCAAGGTCCTGCATTTGTGCAGATTCAAGTCTGAGAAGAAGCTGTGTTGGAGAAGGAAAGCCAGAGTGTTTTTGCAGGGATGAAGGGAAGGGTGTGGCTGAAGAGCCCCTCTTGGGCCAGGAATTGTGGCTGGACTTTCAGATCATAGCCAGACTGTGCCCTGTTGTGGAGACATCTCACCTTCCCCTTCCCCTTCCCCTTCCCCTTCCCTTAGTGGTGGCAGAGCAAATCTGGTAGGAGAGAGTCTGTGGGTCACAATTCATGTAGAGGGAAAATTACAAAACACCTCATTTGTAAAAACAAATGTCCACACAAGGCTAATTCTTCTTGTGTTTGTTATGAAATAATTCTGGTATGTTTTACTTTTCCTACTCAGCTTTCATCTTTAAACCAGGTCTTCCTTATTTAGTCCCTCATGTGTGGATGCCATTTCCTCCAAGCTGGCTGCTAGATGAGGGCAGGCATCCTCCAGCTGTGACTGCCCCAGCAGCCAGAGGGTCAGGGATGGATGCAGGTGTGTTGGGTGGCCTCCCTGAGCTGGGGGTGCCCACCAGGACTGCCATGACCTGCAAATGCACTCAGCATTCACCACCCCCTTTGGCCAGGGAAGCATTCATGGTGCAGGAATTACCAGTCCCATTACCTCTCAAGTGCCAGGGAAATGAAGCTTTTGCATTACAAGCCCATGGTAAATCACAGGGAGGGATGACAGCATTGTTAGCATGGGCAAAGATACTGTAATTTATGTATAAATAACTCAGAGGAGACAGAGGTGTCAAGATAATTCAGCTACCTTAAAATGCCTTCTCACATTCTGTAGAGATGCCTGTGATTTACACACCATAGTTCACAGCATTTTCATAATTACACAGGGATTTTGTGGGTGTTCATTCTTGCAGGTTACAGCCCCCAGCAGTAACCCACTTTTCCAGGAGGTCCTGGAGGACATGGGACAGGTTTGCTTCTTCCTCCTCTGTGTTCCTGGCTGGGCTGGGACAGTGGAGAAAGTGTGTCCTTTGCCAGTGTGCCTTTCCTCAGCAAGTTCACACAGTATCCCAGAGCCACCAGCCACAAACTGCCCCAGGAGAAGGGGCACCAGGCAAAGCACACAATGCCTCCTGCAGTGACAGGCCATGCCATTGGTTTCCATCAGTTCTCAAGGCTTTTTTTGAGATGGATTTTTGCTTACAATTAAGCTTGTCTTTACAAATGGGGGACGTTTCACCAGTTCCCTTTGGTCATACTGTTTACTTGCTGAGGAGCAGTGTGGCTGTCAGGTTTAATTCTGCACCTACATGAACTTGTTTAGATTTGTCTGCCTCCTGGTGGCTAATGCCAAGTGTCTGGAGGCACTGTTTCCTGTTCAACTGTGTGGGAGAAGATGTATTTTTAATAAAAGGTTTAAAAGAGCTTGGCATTACTGGGCCTACAAATCATCAGAACATTTCAGGAGCCTTAATGTGTTCCAGCACAACTGAGTTTTCAACTCATTATTGGCACATTCAGTAGCATTTGTATTTTTGTGTTAGCAGTGTAGTGACCTTTTACTGACTGTAGTCTTCAGCCAGGTGAACTGCTCCATCTAGTTTTTGGGGTACAGTTTGAGCTCCTCCTGTGGGATCTCCTGGACAGGAAACCCACAACCCTGCTGCCTCAGGTGGGTGGACCTGCAGTGCTGATATTTCTTCCAGGTAATTTTCAGAGAAATAAGTCTCAGACTTTTTGGGTAGACCTGGCATGAAGTGGGCTGGATCACAGGCATTTTCTGCCCTTCTAGTTCTCTTTTCCTTGCCATGCAGATTTTGTCCTGGCACCCTACCTAAGGACCACTGGCATTAGACTTGAAAGGCAGTAGCATGAGCATACATTACAGTAGCTCCTGGTGTGGTTGATGATTCTACTTGTGTTACAGAAATTTCCATTCCAAGAAGAGCCAAGTAGAAAAACAGCTTTTGAGTCCTGGAGCTTTCAATTGCAGAACAGTTTAATGGAAGTGCTGCATTTCTCCAGAAATTCATCACATGTTGCAAACAGCAGTCAAGTTGCATCATAGCCCAATAAGGTCTGGGCAGGCTCCTCCACCCATTATAATGACAGGAAAAAGAGAGGTGGTTCAGGTACTGTATGTGGACTGAAGGTGTAGAGAGAGAGGAGTCCAGACTTACTGTACACACACACAAATAAAAATAACTCTAAAAGAGCTGAGGCAGCAGCCTCAGCTTGTCTGATGCCTTTGTTTGGGGGACAAAAGCATGTTTTTCATTTCCATTAAGCTTAATATGATTGAACTATTGAAATGCCCCCCTCATCGCTGCTGAGAGGTGCTTCCATCTGTGGCTGCTGTCGTCACATTGGAGTGTTGAGGACCACTTGCAGCATGTCCTTCTTTGCACCATCTGAGTGTGAGCTTGAGGGTGCTCTGCCACACCTGACAGAGGAGCTGTGAGAATTTGATAATAGTTGTACCATGTATGCAATATTTGAGCTATTTTTTTAGTTTGCCTCCATCCAACTCAGAGCACAGCAGGAACAAGTGGAAAAAAACCAACTTGTGATGAGCTGCAGGCAGGCTGGGCTGGGGAAGAAGCACCCTACCAGTCTCCTTGGGGAAAAAACAAATGAGGTTGTAGACATTGAACAGTTTTGGAAGCTTCGCCCTTGGGTTTTTTTAAGGGGAGGGTGGGGAAACTCAGGTCTTGAAGCTGCAGTGGTAGAGCAGGACCTTCTGGTGGGCACACCTTGGGCACCATCTTCAGATGAGGAGCTGGTAGAGACAGGGACTACAGGGTACGGGTTGAAGTATTTTGTGGTATCATTTCCTGGCAGAGCAGTAGTATTACCTTCTGCTGCTGTATCTAGAAAACCAGTCTTTCTGCAGTCTTCTTTTCCAATAGGGGACTTTTGTCTTAAATACAGAACTTGATAAAAATAATGATTCATCTGCTATTCTCATGCTGGAAAGCAGTTGTTCAGTGAATAGGTTAATGTCTGAACCTTTAAAATAGAAGGAATGACTTAGACATTTTATAGGTTTTTTTCTAACTTTAGCCTGAGAGACGGCGAGCAGGGGATTCAACTTGAAGAGAAAAACACATGTGCAGCAAGGGAATTGTGGGTTTGGGGTTTCTTTCCAAGCTTTGCTTGGCTTTTGTGGGCTCCAGCCCCATGCTCCCCTGGCCATGCTTCCTGCTGCAGGACGACTGTAGGGCTCAGGGAGAGTGAAGGTTGTGGTGTCCTTCAGAAAATCCAGCTTTCCAAAGGTTTGGAATAAAGATTTTGCAATTGAGCTGCAGTTTTTGAGGGGAATTCTTTGGGGATGGAAACAAACAGCTCATCATAGCATTTCACAGGATTTAGCAAAAGGCAGTGCTTCAGCAAGGGACTCTGTGGGTATTTGGAGCTTTTTTAGTAATGGCATGGGGGAATTTTTTCCTTTTGTCTCATGGTGAGTAGAGTGTATACAACTGACTTCTGAATGGAATAGATTCCTTTTAGAAACTGGAACTGATGTTAAACTGTGATTTGACCCACTGATGAATTAATAAAACACTGAAGCACTACAAATTTTAAACAACTCCCAGTCCCACAGGAAATTCAGAGCAGAGCCCGGACCAGAGCCTATATCTGTCGCTGTGGGAGCAGACTTCCCCAGAGACTGATTAGGGTGTGAAATCCCTGGCAGTTCCTCCTCACCATCTATCTGGGAGAAGCTGCAGCTGAAGTGAGCCTTCCTGCAGGGAGTCTGAATATTTTGGCTAATCACCTTTTTTCCCACGGTCCGTTTTTTCCCCCCATTTCTTTTTTTTTTTAATTGCTCGAATTTCCAATGAGCTAAAAATATGCAGGGTGCACGTGCCTAGATGCCTCCATAGGTCTCAGCATACCTTCTCTGGAAATAATGGAGAAAAATCCAAAATGTGGTGCCAAGAGGATCATTTGCAAGGGAATGAATTTGCAGTCAGCTGTAGCATTGCCATGGTAAACAGGCAGGCTTGTAGGGGTTTAAAATCCTCAAAGGGTCTTGCAGAGCTCTGGAGATACAGAGTAAAAATGAGTTTAAAATTGCAAGCTCACTGCCACGTTGGGGGAAGGCTGCTGCAGCAAGACATTGTTTAAGGGCTCTGTTTTCATCATGCTTCTGAAAATGTGCTCTTGGAAACAGGGATTTGTGCCTAAATGGGAATCCAGACATACAAAACACTTCATTTATTCATGTAAATGTCTGTATAAAAATGCAAATGTAGTACCTATGGCGATTGCCTCCATATTGGGCTACAGTATAGCATATAAAAGGCATACTGATGAGTTTTCAGTGAATTTTCTGAAAATACTTGAACAGTTATGGGCTCTGATGTATAGAGTTACCTTCTAAAGTAATTTAAAGAATTAGATATTTGGTTTTGCATCCCAATGGCTCAGCTTCCCCACAACTTAGAAAATACTTCTGATTTAAAAGACATCTGAATCTAGAAATCAGCTTTATTTCTAATTTTGCTGATGGTTAACTTCAGTCTGGGGCATATTTCTTAGATAGTTCCAACCTCAGCTTATGTATTTATTTACTTCATTTAGGGTTTTGTAATTTTTTTTAAAAGCATGCTTTGATCTTCAGGCAGATGCAGTACAGCTGAATCCAAACCACAGTAATCAAAAAGGATGGCTGAGGACTGAAACTGCCTGTACCTGGCAAAAAAAAAGCAGTAGATATTAACACTGGGCTTGCTGAAGAGTCCACTTATAATTGGTGATTAATTTCAATTTTTAAACTGTCCCTCATTTGATAAGATGTCTTGCCATGTTGCAAGTATCATTTGATAGTCTCCTGTTAAGAATTGCAAATAAGGATGTTTTGGCTGACACTTCAATAAAATAGCAGCTGATTTGGAAAGATGTGAATAATGTTGGTGAGTTGTGCATAACCTGTGCCAGCACTAATGCTCTGCTGCCAGTCGCATGAGGAAGAGTTAAAATACCATGCTGCCTGTGCTGCCATTCTCCCAGCACTGCTTTTGACAAGAACAAGGAGCTTTATCTGTGGGTAAGGCCAGACGCTGTCTGAGCTGTCTTCCCAGGAGAGCAAGAAACAAAAAAATGAGAAGAAATGAAAAAAGAGCAAACTCTGGCATGTGAACATGCACATGGGGACAGACACACACCTCCCCTCCCCTTAACCCATCTTGGGGAAAGCAGCATTCCTTATCTGCAGCTTATTGTGGGGAAAGGATACACAGTAATGTGCATGCAGGCGCTGGATGTTCCTGTATCAGTCCCATCTGGACACGTTCAGCTCACTTCCCAGCATGTGGGGATGGTCTAGAGGGGTTTATGTTTTCCATGCTGAGAGTCTGTTTTGCAATAAAGAAAAAAATAAAAGTTTGGTCACTCCTGATGCTACATATTTCAGAGTACACCTGCCCCACAAGGTCCATTTCCACAGTGTTGGCTCTTTCTAATCTTCAAATTGAGACCCTGAGCTCTGGTGGATCAAACATAATAGGGTTATATTTAAATGTATGAATATGCAATGCCCACTCTCACTCTCTTTTCTCTTTGCTTGTTTTCCTGGTGGTTTTCCCTACCTGCCTTTCCTGGTGCTTTCTCCCTCCCCACCTATTAAAAATAAAACCAGCCTGGCTGAAATGGATGGGGTTTGTTGCTGCAGGCTCGGATTTCCAGAGCCTTGTCAGACAACAAAGAGAGCAATGCACTGGGGTTGCCTTTATGCAGCCTGAGAAGCTCCTGTTGATCAAATTTGCCACGTCCTGGTTGAAGAAGCTTTCCTGGAGCAGGAGCGATCAGCTGTCTCCAGACAGCCTTGTCACAGGGTGCCTGCTGCCTCCCTTGGCTCTCTGCTCAGCCAAGCCACACTGCCTGGAGATGCCTAATGAGGGACAAGCCAGGATGCTTTGTGCTCTAATTAATAAAAAATTAACCTCTGGTCGCTGGCTGCTTCCAGCACTCCCAGCAGCACTTGTTTGCAGGGAGGCAGCTATTATTTTCTGTCTCATTCTTTTAGACAGGCACAAATAGAGACAAAGGAATCACCCTTTGCCAGGAGCTTTTCCAGCGTTTTTTTAGACAGCATCATACATCCATGTATGAAGGTTTTTAAGTCATTTTGGGATTGAGTGTTCAAGTAATGAACTGTATTTAACTTTTGAGCTGCCTGGATCCCATTGCAGCCCTTCAGCAGCAGCATTTAGGAGTTTCTGCCCTGTTTTACTAAACACCATCGACTGCTCCCAGTCTTTAAATAGTTAAAGATTACTTTAATCTATAATATTGTTTTGGGGATGGATTTTCTTCTCCCTACTTTTGCTCTTTCTCAGTCATCATAGTGAACTTGCAATGAGGAAATTGTCCAAAAGATGAATTTTTTGTTTTTCTCAGGTCAGGGGGAAAGGAAGAGAAATATGTTATGACTTGCTGGCTTTGAGGGAACAGACTTTCTAGCCCTGTGTGTTCTCACCAGCGTAAGTGAATTCCTTGTGCCCAGGAGCAGGGAGAGTTTTGGGTTCCACCCGTTGTTTCTTGTCCAGCTGCTGACTTTCTGTGACCTTGGAGGAGGTACTAAACCTGCCAACTTTATTTTCTCTGACCGTAAATCAGCCATTATTTCTGTAACAGAAAAGGAATTTTTGTTTAAAATTAATGGCAGAGGTTTGGGGTCTGACTTCTCAGCTCCATGCAACACTGGAGACTGTAGAGTAGTTAAATTGGTTGGGCTCAATCTTTGAATGTCTTCTGCTCCATAGTACAAGTACTATAGTTATGAAGGCTGGTGGAGTTTAATTCTTCCTATGATGACTTTCTGGCATTTTCAGGCATGTGCAGGATGCAGAGAACTTTCATTTTTCATATGTTATGCAGAGGAAGATGATATTAATGCAGGGTAGACTATACTCTTGAGGGGGTCATGTGTGCCAGCAGTTTTTGAGAGGTGAGCGGGTCTGTGGTAGTCAGTGTTTGGCACCAAACATCGTCTTGGTATGATTTTGAATTACTTTCACAGTACATAATTGCAAGCCTGGAGGAAGATTACAACACTGCCCCACAGGTGCTGTGCTTTTACTAATTTGTTTCAAACATGCTCAACAGATGAGCAACTCTGACATAATACCACTTCCTGAATTTCCTTTCATTTTCGCCACTGATAAAGGTTTTATTTGATGAACAGCAGAATGAATAAACCTGAGGTGTCAGCCTTGATTTTTGTGGCATGCTGGCTCTTCAAGGCAAGAAAAGGAAGGATAGAAGAGAGTTCAAATTTATCATCTTGAGAAGTCTGATTACCATGTAAAGAAACAGATGTTATCATCCTTTGCACAGAATAGCCCTGCCAGATTTCTGCAAGACAGTGCATTAAATACCTGATAGTGGCACAACAATGTAGTAGATCTTAAATACCTTCTACCTGTATCAGTGGCTGAGGTGTAGAAGTCCTCAGGAGCTGTTGCAGGTTCAGAGGCAGCCTATCTGAAAGGTGATGTGTGGTGACATGGTGCCAGGCTGGAAAAGCTGTCCCAGTGCTTGTATTCCAACACATCGTGCTTCCAGCCCTGGGCCACCATCACTGGGCACAACAGGTTTCATCTTCTCCCGTAGGAATACCCTGCTTTATGTTTCCATTGTGTTTAAGTGTTGCTGTCCACCAACTAATAGTGGAGGTCAGTGTTGGTTCCTTACTGAAGATGAAGGGAGACAATCATGCAGGCTGGAAAGAGCAGGATGCTGTTTGCAAGTAGGAAAGTCTGTGGGAATCATCAGCTTTTATTGTGGGTCAGGAGGGGGCTCTTCTTGTTCTTTGTTTCTTTCAAAGAAGAAAAAAATACCACCTTTTGAAGAATATTCCTCAAGGTAAATAAATTTTGGCCAAGGAAGAACATTTGGGAAATAATTTTTTATAGAGCTAAGGTGTGCTATCTGATGAGAATGCTTTGCTGTATTCTTCAGCTAAATCAATAAATAAATATACATAAACATATGCATAGAAAGAAGTACGCCAGCTTGGTCTTCTTGTTTGTTACTGTTGGCTTTGGCACTGAAACAATGTATTTCTTAAATTAACACAGGAGACTATCTTTATTGCATTAAGAAATCTGAGTAAAAGAATAAAGCCATCTCAGTGAGCCAAATTGTTGGTGATCTAGCACGCCACTTTTTTACACTTTTTGAAAAAATTTCTAGTCACGAAGTGTGACAGTTGAAAATGAAGCAGCACCTTGTTTGCTTGGCCTCTGCAAATCTAATAGTAATCTCCAAAAAATTACCTATTTCTAGTCTAAATGTTTAATGGGTAACTGCCTACAAGTGGCAGAAATTAATCAAAATGAGAATGCTTTTAAGCCAGATCTTTTAGCTTCTTTTCAATAATAGATAATTATTGACATTTCTAGGAAGCAGATGGAGTCCCGGAATAGCAGCAGTACAATAAGTCCTTCAGTCTTTCTTTCAACTTGAGCTTGGGGCTTTCCCTCTCGGAAGAAGCAAAATCTTGAGTGTTGATGGCAACAGCAATGCTCCCTGCAATTGAAAATTAGCTGTTTCCACCATTTAGTCATTTCTGGTTTGAAGCACTTTCAGTGTTTGAGGTCTGTGCTGAGAATTGCTAGCGAGGGAAACAATAACTGATGTTATAATTTTTGTGGTGCAGAAATATTAGCTCTCTGGCAAGTGGACTAAACATACCAGACTCATTTCTCATAGGACACCAGAAAAGGTTCAGTGCAGAATGTAACTCAGACAAATTGTTGGTATTTCAGAGCATAGACCAGGAAGGATTAATTTTTCCAATAACTCTCTTCATGTGGTCAGAAATTTTGAGTGGCAGCAACCCATTTGGCAAATGACATCGCTAATGTCGTCTGCAAATCTAACTTCTCTCCTAAACTAGAGAGTGTATTTTTTTTGTTGATGAATGCTGCTGTAGGTGTAAAATTCTCCTGTATCCAAAATGAGAATGTAATCCTCATTTCAGATGTGTGTGCTGAAGGAGAAAGGAAGAGAGTTGTTATTGCCTTAAGTCCTTCAGGGCTGTTGGTTTATCAGGCTTGGCGGGATTTGGTTGTAGTTCAAAGTGCAAATTCTTGAAAGAGTGGAGATGGCTGCTGAGCCTTACTGAAATTGTTTTATTTTTCAGTCTTTTGTGTTAAGAGAAAGCTGTGGTTCATGTAACTTCAGAACCCTCTTTTCTTCAATCTCACGAATTTCTTGCATGTGTGTCCCCAGTGTATAACATGCACACATTTCTAATGTAGAAGTGCAAACTCAGATATGTGAAATGTATTTTTACTGTGTTGAGACCTACACAGGTATGCTTGGTTCTTGCTAATATACAAGCATATATACATGCATGAAAAGGTCTTGAGTTTGAGGTGTATTTAAGTGTGTAGTTCAGTCTGTGAACCTCTCATTTAAGTTCTATTCCAAATTAATTTTGATATTGCTTTTAATCTCAAAGACATCAATACATTTCTTTAAAAACTGTAAATCAGTCCCTTTGTAGATTTCCCAGCTCTGTCAGGTTCAGGAGTAGTAAAGCCTATTTCCGAGTGCTTTTTGCAGTATTTCTAAATGTGAGTGCGGCTTCTGCAGTTGTTCTTCATAAAAAGCACTTTTTGACAATTTCAGAAAATGTAAATTTAATCTTGATAAGTGCTTTCCCTGAATGCAACCTTTCCTCTGTAGTGAGAGAGTGTATCTTACATCAGCATAAATGCATTCAAATAGCTCTATATACAGGCAAGTGACATCTCATTCAAAAGATGTTCTAGGATCATTTCGAAGACCCTATTATCCAGCAGAAAGTTTAGTGTAGATTAGGGAAAATGTAATACAGTTTTTGGTTTTCTGTTTTTTTCCCCCTGTGTAACAAAGTGATTCAGGACTTAGCCTAGAAATAATTTTCCACACTATCTTCTGAGCTGATCACTGTCATTATTTTAGGTTTAGAAAGCGCTATTCATTAATTTTTTCTGCCCTGTTATACAGACAGAGTTAGTAGGTAATGCAGAGCTTTCTATTGTAAAAAAATTGCATAGGTAAAATGGAAAGACTGGAGTCTTTTATTTCTTACACGTTGATGTTTTTTTCCCATTTGCAAATGAAATTTTAAGTTTTTCAATAGTATTTTTGAAAACTTTCACATCCTACCTTTCGGAAGAGTCATGGGGAGTAATATAGCAAAATTGTTTGAAAACAAACAGTAATGTTTCAGGGATCTTGTTGTGTACAAGTAGTGTAAGTATGAATGAATTACCTGGCTTGTAAATCCTGAAACATTAGTGGGATGTTGGGGGTTGAAAACCATTCCAGATTTATATTTTCTCCAGGTATTCAGCATCCCATCAATATTCTGGTTTGCACAGATACAGTTGAAAGGGAAGCCTTCTCAGAGCCCCGTGCTGCTTTAATGAGGGTACGGTGTGTCAGTCACAGCGGAGCTGTTCCCCTCTGGACAAAGCTCTGCTGGGTTTGGAGGTGCCTGCACAGCCTTGCTTCCTTGTCAACACCAAGCAGAACCCAGGAGCAGGATCCAGGCACCACAAGCAGACAAAGTCTATCTAAGGCATCTGCCCAGGCCTGGAATGTGTAGTTCAGGATGCAGTGGATGTCTGCACCCTATTGGAGCAAGTGGCAGCTGTAGGCTGGGTAGAAGACCCTAGGAAGCCTCAAAAGGTAGCAGATGTCTGCATTTGGGCATAGCTTAAGCTGCTCAAGAGAGCAGGAGAGGGATTAGTACCAGTTAAACCTTATTAGACTTTTTTTTTTGGCAAATTTCAATGAGTACTTGAGGACATCTTTGTGGCGTGTGGATGTATGTGTGGGTTACAGTAGTAGGAAACCTGATGCTGGATTTTATCATCAGCATGCATCTTCTGCCTTGATTTTCCCATCACTGCGGTTTAACCCCAGGCAGCAGCCAAGCCCCAGGCAGCCATTTGCTCACTCCCCCACCAGTGGGACTGGGGACTGAATTGAAAGAGTAAAAGCTAGAAAATTTGTGGGTTGAGATAAGGACAGTTTAATAGGGAAGGAAAAAAACCATACATGCAAACAAAGGAAAACAAGGAGTTAATTCACTGCTGCTCATGGCCTGGCAGGTGTTCAGCCATTTCCGAGAGAGCAGGGCCCCATAATGCATGATGGTGACTTGGCAAGACAAATGTCATCACTCCAAATGTCTCCCTTCTTCCCCCAACTTTATATCCTGAGCATGATGTTATGTGGTCTGGAATATGCCTTCAATCAGTTTGTGTCACCTGTCCTAGCTCTGTCTCCTCCCAGTCTCCCAGGCCCCCAGCTTCCCTGCCAGGATGACAGTACAAAAAGCAGAAAAGGCCTTTGTTCTGTGTAAGCCCTAGACAGCAATAACAGAAGCATCTCTATATTATCAACTTTTGTGTTCAGCACGAATCCAAAACACAGCCCCACACCAGCTACTGTGAAGAAAATTACCTCTACCCCAGCCGAAACCAGCACACCTGTATGTTAGTTGAAAGGGCTTTCTCAGATGGATTGTGCTAGTCCAGAGCACTGTTCTTGGACTGGTTTAGGGCCCCTAAATCTCTTGCTTGCATATTGGTCCAGTTGTTTACATTCCTGTCCAGGCTGTTCAGGCAGTGCCTGTGCCTCAGTGGAAGGCGCCATTGGCTTCCAATGTTGTGACTCTCAAATAAGCTCAATTTCAAAGTTTGTGGAAATCAAGCTTTTTAATCTGATGACTGAATGGGAATGTGAAGCTAAGAACTTGGCAGCAGAGAGAAAAACGAGAGGATTCATCGTCTTTAGCTTAACACTTTGAGGTTTCAGCATTTGCCCATTGCCTTGAATTCTGCTATGATTCATGCATGTGGATGTGCAGAGGAGTTCCTGGGTAAAGCATGCGTGGGCATATAGATGTGCTCTGGTGAATACCGTGGTGGATGGTGATTTGGTTGAATTGCAGGTTTCTATAGACAAGAACAAGTGGGAGAACTATAGCAAACGTGAGCGTGATTAGAATTTCCAGCAAGAAACCCTTTGGTCAGCAGGAAAGAGGAAAAGCAAAGCAGTTTGACATGTGAGAACAAGAACATTTCCTATTGCCTAGACTGGTCCTTGAGACTTTGAAATGCCCTCTTTGTCGAGGAAGCATGCAAATGTTCTCATTATTTTCTATAATTTGCATTATTAAACAAAAGTTATTACCCAGGCTCAAGCTTTCTCAGAGCACTGAGTCAAAGATACTGTTTTGCTTGCTGACACTGCATGCTCAAATGAACCTAATGGTGTTCTGTGCAGAAGTATTTTATCTTTAAGGACCCTTAATTGCTTTAACATGCCGTGCTGTAAACAGCCTGAATCACCGATAAACAACAGTCCTTTCCAGCTCTGTTGTTAGGTAGGGTTAAAGGCTCTGGCTCAAATTAAGAGTTAATCCTTATTCTTAAATAAGGGGAACTAAGTCCTTGAAAGAAAAAGTTAAAAAACCACCTTCAGTAGTTTCTAATCCCGATTTTTAGCCCTGGGTGCTTCCAGAGCAGTCTCATCTCTGATTCTGGAATCCTATTTCTGGCTCGTTTTTTCTATCATCTGTGTTTGTCTCTCTCCCTGTTGATCATGGACTGACATCGCTCTTTGAGGCTTGCCAGTTTTTTTTTCCTTTTTCTGAAGGTCCACCCCTTTGCAGACACTCTGTCTTTCTTTGATAGTCTAGAGGTGCCCTGATGGAGTGAGGCTCTCCTCTCCTCCAGCAGTGCTGCAGAACATGCTTTCCCTGAAGGATCTGGGGCAAGATGGATGCTCACCATGGAGAAATAATGCCTTTGATCATAGCAGGAGCCCTGTGGCTGCTGAGGGCAAGGAGTGAGGGGTAAAGGGGATCTGTGAGACTGATCCCCAAAACTGACACCAGTGCCTCAGATTTTAAAACCAAACCCTGTGAAATGAGTGGAGAGTTTTCCTTTGTGTTTTTCCTACCCAGGCTGAGGGTGGTCAGAGTGACGTGGGCTCAGGGTGAAATGCAGCGCTGGCAGCAGCTGCCTGGGTGTGGGGAGCCTGCTGCAGAGAGTGCAGCAGTGCTGCCCTGCTGCTCCTCTTTATTCCCCATAAGGAAGAGACTAAATGAGTTGTTGATGTCTGAAAAAGGCAAAGGGCAGGGGAAAAAGCAATAAAGTGCTTGTCTGGCACGCAGGCTGGAGCAGCAGGGAGGGAAGCTGTGGGAGATGGAGGGCTGGCACCAATTCCAGCCTTCTGTCCTGCACCAAGCTGTGCTAAAGAGCGTGTTTGGCTGCAAAAGTACAGATACTTCTCTATCCTGGAGGTCAGTTTGCTTATTCATTTCTCATCACTGGCTTTCCATTTACACCAGGAAGCAGTTTAACTCTTCTAAGGACTTGGCTGGCGTGAGGGGTTGCTCTTGCCCATGTGGCCATATCACATCTGCTTATCTTACCCTATGCTTTTATCTCTAAGGATTTTGAGTGCTGGTGAGGATGTTTCCCATGATCCAGCTCTCCTGCACGTGTACACACACATAGTGGGAGGTCTCTATATGAGTTTTGATTCCAGCTGTGGGATGACTACAGGATGGTTGGAGTGCTGTAATAACTAAAAGGCAATTTCTTTAATCCAGACTGGCCTCTGCTCTGCTTGAAAAATTACTTGTTTGCTCTTAGCCCCTCAAATACTCTTCTGTAAACAGCACTGAAGAGTGGATGCTCCTAATCTGTCCCAGCGTCAATCCAGCATGTCCTAGCTTACCAGAACCATTTCCATGTGGCAGATCTACTTGATTAAATGGGTGTGAGGTTGGCTCCCCAGTAGTAACCCTTGTGCCAAATGGGATAGCTGCTGATGCTGTGGTCACAGAATCAGGTGACTCCACAGGTGGCCTCTGTAAAAGGGAGTAAAAGGGCATTTCCCCTGGTTGAGACAAAGCGTGGCTGCACAAACCTGATGTCCTTCACTTAGCTCCTCAGCCAGAGGGAGTGCTTCCTGCTGCAGCTTCCCAGCCTTGCTTGGCAAAGGGCAGCAGGGGATGCTGGTGGCTCTCTGGAACAAGGGCATTGCCTGGACGCTGGTCACCCTGGAAGACTGGGATGGCATCATATTTTATGCAGATTAATCCTTGAGTCCACATGAGTATTTAAATAAGTTGAATTGGGAGACATTATTGTGATTAGGCTACTTCATCTTCTTAACTTGGAATACTTTCTCCTTAAGGGTGTTCAAACAATGGAGTTGAGCCTTCAGATTCATAGCTGCCACTTTATTATCCTATTAGTCAATTATGGCTGCTGAGGAGCAGGACTAAGTGACAGTATGGCAGATTACAGCAATTTATTTGCAGTTCTGTTAGTCTGGTACCACATATCATCAGGCTGTTTAAATTTAATGATAGGGTTTTTGCATGTGTTTTAGTGCTGTTAAAGTTGTAATCAAAATGTGTAGGAAAACCCCCACTGACCTGCATAAATACTCCCATCTTCAGCACTGCTTTCATGCCCTGTTGTAATCCTTGTTAGCAGAGCTGACTCACTAATTAGAAGAAGCAACCTGCCTTAGAAATAATAGATTTTTTTTCTTGTTTTTACCACTTTACAAAGCTTTGAGGAATAGAAGTTGGTGGTGACCTTCGTTTGGCTCTGCTTTTGAGATGTTCTCTCACCACCCACCTGATTGAAATTAAAATGTAGAAACAGGTACGTGTTATTTTGTTTACCATAAGCCCAGCATGGAAATTCCTTGTGGGGGAAAACAGTCACCCACTGGACCTCAGCCATCAGGAGGGCACTGGTGATGTTGTTCTTGAAGAGGTGTCTGCAGTCAAACAGTGCAGCCTCCAGCATGGTCCCAGCTCCCATCACCTTTGATCTTCAGAGATCACTGTGTTATAAAATTGAACGAGGCCAGACTTTGAGAAGAAAAATGCTTTCGTTTATTAAAACAAACTGCAGAGGACGGAGAGTTTGAGGTAAGCCCAAACTCCCACACAACAGCCCAAAAATATCAATGTGTCCCAAAACACGCTGGGTGCTCCCCAAATAGTAAGTCGCTCAGAAGAAGAGCACCAAACACAACCAAAACCCCCATTTTATAACCCCTCTCAGATCCAGGATTGTTGGGGTTTTGGATCCGTGCATTGATGGGTCGGTGTCCGGCGTTCTCATTGGTCTTTATCGATATTCATTCTGGACCAGTCATTTTCTTGGGGGTTTGAACGATTGGCCATGTCCCCTGTCCAATCACCTTCCACCACCCTACGACCATCGCCCCAACCAAACCCTGGATCCCCCCTCCCCAGGACTCACAACAAATATTCATCAACCCACCTCAAAACAACAGTTCTCAACTCAGCCCTAATTTAACACAAATTGAACACCATTTATAACAACTGTTGCAGAGGAATGGAGAAACCAGCAAAATTTTGTCCCTTCATGGGACATGTAACTGCAGAGGTCTGAAAGCAGGCTTGAGCATCCTCCAAAGCAGTATCCATGACCTTTCAGTGGAAGTTGGTCAAGCTTACAAGCTGACTGCTGGTGACCATCTGCTTCCTTGAGAGACTCAGCCTGAGGACTGCGATGCATTGCTGCTGCTGCCCTGAGGTATAGCCATTCAGTGGAGCATCCAAAAGCTTCCTGGCCAGAATTCATAAACACTGAAAAATTTGAGAGATTTTTTTCAAGGATTTGGTGTCTTAACTGGGATATTCAGTCATTTTGTCCTGCACTGAAATAAAGGTGTAATCATCAAACTTGTGAGCATACTCAGCCAACACACTCAGAGCCCATGTGGGGGAGATGGATGAGGTTGCAACTGCTGTTTGCTTTGATGCAAAGCAGCAACCTAAATGAAATAGGGATATGTGGAATGAAATTTAGGGATAGTGTTTTGTGACATGTGGGGAGCTCCTACAAAGAGCTGCTAAGCACTGAGTGCATAAAGCATGTTGCTTATATGGAGGAGAATGGGTGGCCAGGAGACAAACAGCTCTGGGAAAAATACATGAAGAATGAGTTTCTGTTTAATGCCCAGAAACAGAGTAGAGGATCATGAGAAGGCCTGGATGGAGCTTGTAGCTACAAGTGGACAGACCTTTCTCCTCTTTTGCCCTCAAGAGGAGCTGGCAGGCTTCAATTTTTTTTTTTTTCCTCTGCAGCTCAGCTTTTTGGTTGAGTTGGGGCAGGGATTTTTACTTGCCTTTCCATTCACCTGCATTGATTCAGTGACTGTGCATGAGCTGCATGGATCCTGCTGCAGCCCTTCAGCAGCAGCACTTTGGGTTTTCTGCTGTTTTACCAAACCACCATCAAAGCCCCCCAAAGGGTGATCCTCACCAACCCTCTCCCACCTGCCTCTGCCCTGCACTGGAGCTTTCCCGGGGGAAACCAGCCAAGAGCCTGTGACTCCCGTTCACAGGAGCCCCATGGACCTCAGTCTGCAGTCCTGCAGCCATTGGCACAGGAACTGCAGGGGCACTGCCTTCCCTGGGATTTCTGTGAGGCTGGGATAGTCCTGCCTTTCCTTTGGAGGGACCAATATTCTCTGATTGGTGTTCAGCAGCTGCTAATTAGTGAGTAATGTTATGTAAAGCTGAGCTGGGCTTCCAGAAATATACCAGTCGTGTATGAGTTAGGGAATGGTTTACAGACAACGAGTGTTATTTTGTGCAAGGGCAGGGACAATTAAATGGATTTTCTTTGAGCTGTTAACCAGGAGGCATAATACCATTTATTACATCCATATTGGGAATATGTCACATAAAAACATAATTGATGGAAGTATTATCTTGCTTAATTGGGAAATCGAAAAAGCCACTTCCCGTTTATTTACAGTTTATTAGTAACAGTATCTCCTGTTTGGTCTGGGATGGTTTGTACATAAGTCACAGGCTTTGTGCATTAGATTCAGTATATAATTCTCTTAAAAGACTCCTCAGTCCTTTAAGAGAGAAAACTGAGAAAACTGGCTCCTCATTTTAGAAATGACAGCTTCTGTTGAATGCGCTGCTGAAGCCTCACAGTATTTTACAAAGGCGTGGTACTACCAACAGCTAGGATAACTGACAGATTCAGAGGAAAAATAATAAAAATACTGTTTTCTATTTTATTTAATAGGCAAATTCCCTAAATCTTTTGTTGCCTTTTGTTGCCTCTCTTCATGAGGAGTTTCACCTTGACTCTGCTTGACAGTGCCTTGCATAGTCAGGATAATTATTTTCCCAGTAGTGTTTGGCGGTGTCTCTCTGGTGATTTTGAGGATGTTCTTCCAGTAACAAGAAACTTACTTTTAAAGGGAAAATACGATTATGAAATAATGAAAATATGTGAAGAGTCTGAGGCAGAGATAAAACTTCAAATGGAGAACAGGAAATGAAAGAAGAATTCGCCCCATTTGGATTTTAAGCTCTTGCTTTGCTTTTCAACTTCATTTTTAAATCAAGATGCTACCAGAAATCCAGACTTTTTCAGCCACCTAAAATATTAAAACCAAAAATAACAAAATATTAAAACCAAAAATAACAAGTATTTGATTTTGCATCAAAAAAATGTAACTGTTTTACTAAAAATACTGATTTCAGTGAATGGGCAGTTTCTGCTGAGAAGAAATTAATTAGGGAAGGATTTGAGTTTTTGTCACAATCAGCTTTAATGAAGATGTTATTTTCAGTCTAAAGCACTTTTTCTTTCAACTGTGGAACTCATTTTAGTGAGTGTAAGACACATTTCCTTATCATCCCAGGGATGTTTATCTTGCAACCGCATCCAGAGCACAGCAGGAGAAGGTGGGTAGACTTGCCATGGGTGGGCAGCAAGGGTGGGACAATAATGTTATTGTGCTTGGAGTGCTCTGGTGTTCTCCTGCTGGGCACAGAGATGCATCCACTGCCCCAAGGTGTTCACCCAAAGTGAACCTGGGCCCATTGTTGGTTTTGGGTCCTTGTTCAGTGCCTGAGAGGTGTTGCCATGAGGGCAGGGCAGCGAGGCGGAAAAACAGTTGGTTTTATTCTCTCACTGTGAAAACAGATTTTAAAGAAACTTCCAAGCAGAAGCTCACTGTCTGAAACATATGGACATTTTTCAAGCAGAGTAATTTATTAACCTCTATGCAAGTACGCAGAAGGCTACTGAGATACTGTTTTCAAGTTTGATACAAAATGAGAGAAAATAGTATTTCTGAAAGAAAAATTACTCCTTTGGAGTCTCTGCTCCCCACTGCACTTTTTTGCCCTCCTGAGCTGAGTGGTTCAGGTATCACCAAAACTGAAAGGATGAGAAGGAAAGTGATTTAAGCAGCGAGCCAAAACTTGTCCACATGAAACCAGGAGAACATTCCTGAGCTGCAGCCCATCACATCAAACTGGTCAAAACCTTTTGACTGACTTACAGCCCAGGACATATCATTACACCTCTCTTGTGTTTGGTCTCCACTCCCTGCATGGCAAGAACCAAATCCTGCTCTGTCTCTGTGATATTTTGGATGAGCATTGGTGGTTCAGCTGTTTTACTGGGGGATGTTGCTGTACAGTGCAGGTTGTTGGCCAAGGGGGTGCCAAACCAAGTAGATATTCATCCAGCTCCTAACAGGGCTTAGCATATGAGCACAGCTCCCATTTACACAACTCTTCCTCTCTCTTGCTTTCTGTTTTCTAATCACCACCTTGAAATACAGGTTTATTTTCTGGCAGTGTTTTAAAATCCGTAGCATTATGAATGGTTATGAATGGGCAGTGGGTTAAAGCACAGAAAGTTCAAAAGCAGAGTTCATCAGCGCGGTAGAGTGAAGTCCAGGTCTCTGAACACACAGCCAACTCTGCCAAATAACCTTTCAAAAATTGGCTGATTTAAAAACTAGCTTGGGCCAGGATTTGCTCTGGTCCATCAGACATTCATTACTTCTGCTCTTGAGTTGCATGATGTCCTTATCTTTATCGGGAAAATGGCTCAAATCATTGGGAGCTGCTTGAAATGATTGGTGACGTGACAGAGCCTCTTATTTACTCCTAGAATAACCATAAGCATTGCATGAATGCTGTGACATGCCCTGTGCCTGCTGCTGGCTATTGCCCGGAGCCTGGAGCCAGACACTTGGCTGTGCACTCGTGAGGCAGCTCCCTGAGATCACACTGGGACTGGTCTTGCAGAGAGAGCTGCTGGGGTGCAGCAGTGACTGCATCTTCCGTGTGAATCTGCGAGCTCTGGAGCCTAGATGATTAGCAGCATTCAGTCTGAAATTGGAAAAGATGAGAAGTTCTAACCAGATGATGTCAGAAATGTATTATTTAGAACTCTTTACTATAAGAGATAACATTAAATTGTTATTTAAAATGTTTCTTTATGAGAGGGGAGGGCAGTGTGGAAGCTCCATACAGGTCTTTGTGTGCCATGTCCTTGTACAGTGCTGCCCAGGCCAAAGGGGTACAGGAGATACATGGACTGCCTCTCACCCAGGTGGACATTTGTCCAAAAGTTCTCCCTACACCAGATCAAGGAGACAATTTTCACTGCTGTCTGGCCCACATAATTCCCTAGTGAGGCAAAATAGCCACGGTGGGGACACAAGACTCCTGCTCATGCAGAGCTGTCCCATATCACTGCTCATGGCTGTCAGGTACCATCAGACTAGTTCAGGGGTGCCTGCCTGAAATGGGGGCATGTGATCTGCCCTCCCTGGTGCCCTTGGTGTCCCATTTACTTGTCTGCCAAAGACCAAATAAATAAAAAGTTTCCTTGTTACTTGCAGTGGACCATGTCAGCATGAATTAAATTGCTACTTCGGTTCATTTCTCAGCACTGTGATTGTTCACACCCTTTCTCCCTCACCTCTTTTTGTGGTAAATTACCAAAATTATGGGTTTGAGGCAGATATGGTGCTGAGGTGAGTGACAGCAACAGGTCAAGAGGCAGCTTGGAGCTGTGCTCCAAATGCTCGTGATGACTTCCTTTCCCTGGGGATCTAGAGCAATCCAAGCCCTTTCTAGTGCTCTCAGTGGCCATATACCAGAACTGAACACTCCAGGCCAGATTTGCAGGACTGCATAGGGCACTGTTCACATATTTATTTCAAAAGGAAGTTAAATGCATGTATAGCTTTAAACCTTGTTCATGTTCTCCCACTAGGGAGATGTAGTTGGAAACATTGGCTTTGCTAAGTGTTGCAAGTGGTTTTCAGGATTAGGCCTTTAAATCTCATTGTGCCAATCAAGCAGACAAATACAAAATTATGTTCTCTCATCCAGTTGTGTAGAAATGAGTCTCTCATACCTGGATTTGCACAGTGTTGGGAGGTATCACATCTCAGTAGTTATCATGGGAGCTTGTCATCCCCCAGCCTGGATGAAGAGATGCTGTGTGATTCAGCTCTGCTGCCTGCTGCTCAGCACCATGCCAAGGAGGGAGGGAGAAGCCCTAGATGGCATTTCCATCTCTAGAATTTTTCTTCCTATTGTCATTTCTTCTTAGCTGGTGCCAAGCAAAAAAGCAGTAAGTTGTTCAAACAGCTGTCTTTTGGCTCTCCAGCAGCATGAAATGCCACGTCTCCTAAGAACCATCCAGTTGCAAGCAAAATGCAGTTGGCCAGGCACTGAAGAGCGCTGTCTCTGAGGTCAAGGGGGCTATTTTTTGCTCTTTGGTGTGTAGGAATGTGCAGGAGGTGAATCTGAAGAGTTAAAGACATGTTCTTGGGTGGATTAGAAGGGTTTAGGATGAGACTTCCCCACCAAGTGAAAGGGTAAACATACATTGGATGATGTAGAAGCTGTTTCTGGTGCAAACATCATTTCCTCCCAAAGATGCATTCAGGTGATACAAATGGCTGGACACAGGGGAGTCACAAAACATGCTTGTGAAAAAACAAAACCTCAGAGTTTTGGGCATTAGCCTGAAAACTGAATCCAGAGTTTCAAGGCTCTGCTGGAATATAACCTTGCAGTCTGTTCAAAGGCAATTTAAAAACAAAATTAAGTATTTGCTACCAAGGGTCTGATGCAAGAAAACCTTCTACTAGCTGCACAAGAGGCTGAGTGGCTCCTGTCATTATCCCTTTTTCCACTGAAGTCTCTCCACTCTCTGTGGCTTTGTTGTTCCCTTCTCCTCATTCCCTGCTCTCCCCTCTATGCAGTGCCATAGGGATGTGAGCATCCTTTCTGAGTGCTGGGGTATCCCTGACCCTGCTCTAGACTTGGGTTTGAAAGTATGACACCTGACTCAATAAAACCAGGTCAAGGGGATCAGTGCTGAGACATTCACTTTGGATAGTTTATTATCCCAACAAATGTGAAATTATTATGAAAGTAATCATAAGGAACAAAGGAGCTGTGGCTAACAAAGGCACCCTGGCTGCTGAACCAACTGAGCTGAGCATGTCCCTCATCACCTCTGCACTGGTTTTAGCCAAACTTTTGTATTTTCAGGGACAGCTGTATTCCCTCTTATGTCAACATTATCCTGGATCCAGTCCCCTTTACTGTAAAAACTTGTCTCTGAGAAATTGAACAAAGAATTTTTCTGATCTCTTGAATATAAAATTCCTAAAAATAGTCCACGGGAACAGTTTTACACTTGAAGAGCAAAATCGTGCACAAATGTTGTAATGCAGATTTGTATCCTAATTATTTTTTCTTACTAACAGGCATAGTTTTGCTACAGTGTGAACAAGTCCATAACACTGAAGGTTTATCCACTTAGAAGAACTTGGTGTTTTCCTTCCTCTCCTTAGGGCTTTACTGAGAGACCACAGAATCAAACTATTAAATGCCATCCCAAAAATCCCAAAGTTAAACGCCCCATTAATTCTGCACCCTTCCTTACACCAGGAAATACCAGCTGGTTCAGCTGGATGGCCCCAGGTTAGTACAATGAGTAAAAAGATTTAAACTGGGCAAAAGGCAAGAGTCCTTAACTGAAAAAATACAACAGAAGTGCTATAGTTAAAATACTGTGTTTGAGAGCACTCCTTAGATCAGGATCATGTGATCAGATTATTTTAGAGTTGGCTGAAGCACACAGAAACACAGACAGTGTTGTCAAAGGATCTTGTGTTAGTGGCAGGGATGCTGTTCCAGGCTGTTCTGCCTAAGCCACTGTCACTCCCATCCTCTTTCCTAATGAATGGTGCAGTGCATCCACTGTGCCAGCAAGGGCCCCTCAGCTGTGAACAGACCTCAGACCAGTTTGAGTGGAAGGGGGTGAGCTGGATCTGAGTGTGTTTGGGTGTGAGCCCATGTATGTCAATTCTCCCTACCTGCAAGTTGGTGGAAGAGCTAATCCCTCCTAACACCTGCGTGCTGTTAGCTCAGTGCTAGGGCAAACAGGGTGGACAATAGGGTATTCTTAAAATCCCACATGGCAAAGCATGCAAAAGCCATTCCAGGACATATACAGAGAGATTTCTGTATGTCTGCATTCTGCCTGTAAGTGTTGTAGAAACATCCAAAGTATTGGGCTGCATGTTCACTGGGGAAAACATGTGGTAAGCCATTGTGCTTCTTCTGTGACTCCTGAAAAGCAGAGATGTGAGCTGGCAGGGGCTGGTGATTGACACATTGTGGTGCTGCAGATGAACACACTGTGCTAGCTCTTTGGTGTCAAGTGCTTTTGTAGCCTCACATCTTTATTTTCCATGGACAGATGTCCAAATGATGGTCTGATGGAGAGCTGGGGTCAGGCTGGAGCATCACCTCCCTGCAGCAGAGGCGTTAGCAGTGCTTCCCTTCCACCAGGTGCTGCATTGGCCCCCTGGGTCTGAGGCTGTTGCAAACAGGGCTGTGGTGCTGGGAGCCTGGGCTGGTGCCACTGCCCCAGCCTTGTGCAGCATGGGTCCATCTGGGAGCTTTATCACAGCTGTTTGTTTTTAATCTGTTGATGTATCCAAGGTAGGCTAAAGAAGAAGCTGTGCTTCTTTCCAGAATGCCATCTTGAGAGTCACACAGGACTTCTGCAATGCCTACAGTGAAAGGACAAGAGGAAATGGCCTTAAGCTGAGACAGAATAGGTTCAGATTAGATATTAGAAAAAAAATTTTAGAGTGGTCAGGCACTACAATACTCAAGGAGGTCATGGAGTCACCATCCTTGGAGGTGTTTAAGAGCCATCTGGATTTGGTGCTGGATGATGTGGTTTAGTGTTTTAGGGGTTCCAGTGGTAGTGCTGGGTTTTTGGACGGTTGGATAATCTTAAACATCTCTTCAACTGTGATGATTTTATGGTTCTATGATAGACCCTGGAGAAAAGGAGGGTATGGAGGCACTGGCTTGGGAAATGTGTTTGCCCTCTCAGCTTGCTGAAAACCTTGTCTAGAGAGACTTGAGCAGTTTTCTAAGAGGAGTTGTGTCCTCTCCTCCAGTGGGATGTCCCATGTGATGAGCACATCTACCCTTCTGTTTGACATGATGATGTTTAGCTGCTGCTCCATGAAGCTGATGTAGTAGTCAAGAGTTCCTCAATACCAGAGGTACCTAGAGTGCCAAGGCCCCCCTCCTGTCTTCCCTATGAATAAGTAAAAACCTGTTCTTTTTTGACCCCCAAAGAGATGTCTGAATTCAGTAAAGAAACCATAGGCAGCCCCAGACAATTCAATTATAGACTGTCACCTGGATTTAAATCACAGATATGTTCTTATAGTCAATGCTCTTTGTGTTGTGACAATTTCAGAATTCTTCCCACCTTATTTTCCTCTCTGAACAGCTAAAATGAAAATATTGAACGAGCCTTAAATAAGCTAAAGCTTGTCAGGAAGATCTGAGAGTGTATACTGCTGTTTCAGAGGTGAGCCAAAAGCTGTGTGCATATAATACATATTGTCAGTTATTAGGCCCTGCTTGAGCAAGAAAAAAAGGTGTCATCTGCTTTGTAACAAAAATGTAGAAGAAATTGTGCTCTACTCCTGAAATTGTCTGTATTGGGACAGTAATATTTTACAGTGGTTGGCATTAAGGCTGATGATACTGACTACACTTGATTAGCTTGTTGCAAGCAAGTATTTTAGGTTTCTCAAAGAATCACCAACAAAGGTATTGGCAAAAGCAGGGTTAATATAAAAGTGAAAAAGTTCAGTGAAAAAAGTTTGAGTGACAAAGTTCATTGATAAGGTTCTCTGTACTATTCACTCTATAGTTAAGGCACACAGAGAAAAATTGTACTAAAATCTAGAATCAACATCGAAAACTAAATCAACCTAAAATTATCTTCATGGAGACAGGGGATGGAAAGAAGGTAACGATGGGAAAGGGTTAGGATCATCTTGTGTTGATTCACAAGGTTTGGAGTGGACCCCCTTGCCAAACTTAGCCCCAGACTGGACCCATGGTTTATGCCTAAAGGTTAGGCCTAAGCAGCATTTGATTTCACAACACCTAATCAAAAGTCTAATTTAAACATTTAAAAATAGATTCTGTAGAATTTGCTATGACCACTACAGTAACTCATTGTTAGGCCTAACTTACTTATTAATTTTACATACCTAAGAATCTAAGAGAACAACATTAGTGGTATATTTGCTGTAGCATATTTCCATTCACACACACAGTGCTGAAGGGGAATGTACAAAGCACATACCTGGGAAAAATTCCCCCCAGGTTCAGTGAAGTACTCACATCAAATGCCTTTGTATCTTCTTAACAGGCAAAGGGTTGAGCCGTGAGGAGTGGGGGTATCAGCCCAGGCTTCATTTTTGGCTTTTGGCAGTGATCCTCCAAGTTACAGTGATCTTGAGAGTTCACTAACTCTGAGAGGATTCCCCTTCACAGCCTTTGTGGTCCAGGAGAGCTCAAAGGGTCTCACTTAAGGCTGCTGTTTATAGGGTTACAAGAGAAATTTGCTTTAGTCATAATAATTTTCAAAGTGGCCACAGTTTAGGTCAATAACTTTCTTTGAAAGTTTGATAGCAAAAATGTTGTTCAACTTGAGGACTGTTACTCAGGCACCAAAAATAAGTTTCTATGGCTGTTTATTAAAAACTAGGAGCTTGTTAGAGAGCATTTCCTCCTGGGAGCAGACATTTTTTCTGATAAGGTGAAGAGGAGCTTAGCTCAGGTGCTGTTCATCAAGGCCAAAGCCTAGAAAGCATTTATTACATCACAGGAGTGGGATGTAATCACATAGCTTAAGATGGCACTAAAATAGGATCTGGTGCGACCAACCTTTTTAAAGTTTCACAACCTTTGCATGTTTGGTGGATGAGTCTGTAGATAAGCAGAGAAATGGCTGATTGCAGTTTCAAAGTGGTACATTATAACCAAGTATGTAAATATGTAGAGCTTATAGGACAAGAAAGCTTCAAAGTGGGGCAAAGGAGGCAGTCTCCTGTTATTCGAGGGTTCAAAGGTCTTCAGCAACAGGCTGAGGATAGAAGAAGGCTCAGGAGCATCATAAGTGGCAAAGGTTCTCAGGTATTTAATGAAATCAATTGATCCATGTAACGACTTTGATGAATTTTCCATGAGGGAATGCGATTGCACCCGTGCACATTAACAACCACATGGACTCCCAGGGCGGCCAGCAGGAGCACAGTGCTCCCACTGCTCAGGGGCTGTGCTGTGTGACAGTCCCCATGGCATCCTTTGGTCAGCAGCAGCTCCAGCAGGCAGGGCTTCGGGGCAAAGGCTGGCAGTAATTGAGAGCATTTATGAGGAGATTTTTGTCATTTGTTTGCACAATCACAAAAGCTTTGTTTTCAGACCTCAGTGGTTGTAGGTAGCTCTGACAATGCAGTCAGCAAATAAATAACTGCACTGCATAGTTCTTTGATTTGGATATGAGGAAAAACAAATTAATTTGAAAGCTTTTTGAAGGAATAATCGGCTATGTCAAGCCATGCAGACAGTCCTCCTGACATAATGGGCCACAATAGGAAACTCAAATAATTCACCTCACTGCCAAAGCCTCCCCTTGTGCTCCTGACCTTCTGCACACTCTGTGCTTTTGCTTTCTGCAGGCTTCACCTGCACCTGTGAAGGAAATTTCTACAAGTAGGAATTAAAACTAGTTTCAAGCTGTCACTGCTTCTCAGTCCCCTGCAACTTGTTTTCCATCTGTTGCTCCCCATAGCCTTCCTTCTCCTGCAGATGTAGGAGAGGGTTCCTTTGCTTCTCCTGAATGAACTGTCTCCTTGCCAAGTGACATCTGTAGGCAGCCTCCTCCAGCCTCTGGCTGTGGTCAGTACTATATGTGAGGAAGGCCTTACAGTCCCCAAGGGTGACTATAAAGTAGTTCCCCCAAAGTTTAGCTTCCCCCACACCTCCAGTCCAAAATATGCCACAGACTTAATTTAAACATCCCTCATTCATTTTATGTGAAATATAATGTAGCCATGCTAGTCATGTTATTTATTGCTCATCCTTTCTCTGATCCTCCAGAAGTTCCTGGCCTGAATTTTATTTAGAGACAATTAGTGCCATGTCTTAATTATAAACTATGGACTGGGGAGAAAAAAAATCTTCTAGTGCTTTAAATCCATCTTTTTGTTGTCGTTGTTGGCTATTCTTATTGTACAGCTAAAAACAAATGGGAATGCCAAGTGTCTTCTGCTTTATACTTCTTGTTGTTCTGCATTCCATATGGGACTGGCTCTGCTCTCATCCTCAAACTTGCTTTCTTTTTGGGAAGCTGTTTCTGCTCCTTCACATTAGTGATACTTGGACCCAGACCAGATTCTGTTGTGGAAGCATTCGTGGCTGCCTGAGCAGTGCCATTCATAACCTACCACTGAGCTTGAATGGTCCTTTTCTCTTCCTTCATCCCATTGCTTTCATATTTTTCTTGCCCTTCTGACAGTTGCTATACATCTTGCTGTACGTCTAGTCACCTGCAGAGTCAGTCACTTTGCAGGTTCTCCTCTCTTCCAGGTCACTGCATGCTCAAAGTAAACACTTTGAAAATTAAGTATAAGGAGGTGGGAGCCGACAGGGCATTTCTGCCTCCTTATGTACATGCCTTAAATATTGCTGCTAAAAATAAGTGGAGAAAAATGTGAAAAGTGTCGTGTTAAAACTGATAGTGTTCCCCAGGAGAGGGGTGTTGTTCTTCTCCAGCTTTATTGGTCTTCTGACCTAATTCACCCACCCCCAGAAAAGTTGTCTGCACTTACTCCTTTTCTTTAATTAAGAAGAATGCAGCCAGCAGATTCATGCTGAGACCATCCCACTCAGCTGTCAAGCCCCATGGGAGTTGCCATGTCCCCTGCAGCCCCCAGCCCTTTCCCAGGGGCTAAGTGCTGCCACTGATGGATTCCTGATACTCTGGTGCCTGCAGCCATGAGCAGTGCTTGATTTATGGAGCCTGCTGAGAGCACAGAGCCCTGGTGGCATGAAAAAGGCTCGGGTGCATCCTGACAGCACAGGGTTGGCAGTGCCAAGGGATCTGCCTGCTGTTCTAGCTCAGCCACTGATCTGTTGTATGATGGAGAAGTCCCAGATTTTTTGATGACTTACAGATATAGTTTGAGTGTCTTTCAGTAGAGGAGCAGTCCCTTAAGTACAGCTAGAGGAACCACAGCTTGGTCTTACTTGACTGTGGTGCAGCTGGAATGTAATGAACTATAACAAAAATACCAAGTTGCTCATCAAGCAAAAAACCCAGCTGTTTGGTATTAATGTTTTCAAGAAGTAATTTTGTGCCCAGTGTATACTGACAAAGTATTTTTGTTTGTGCTAACACTGTATAATAAAATTCTTGGAGAGTTAATAAATAGGGAAGGGTTTTTTTGTGGTGGTTGTTGCTGTTGGGTGGTTGTTACTGAGCACAGCAGTGCACCTCCTGTGCTTTCGAGGCTGATTGGAGCTACAACTGATGCCATGCAATGGTGAACGATACAATTTCTCCAGTAGCTGGTGGAATTCAAACCGGCTGTTGGAACTTGTACCCACACAGCCCCTGAGTCTGCAAGGGGAGAAAAAAAAGAAACAACAGTTCAATGCAACAATCAAGAACAAGGCATCTGCCTTTTCCTCTAGACTCACTTTGCACAAGTGCTGTCAATTAGAATTTGATTTCTCAGCCAAGGTGCTTCCTGCGGAGGGAGGCGGGAGGAGCACAGCTGATCAGGGGCATGGATGTGACTCGCAGTAACAAATGAGCTGTGGCATTGCTTGGGTTGAGAGAGGAGTTTTACCAGTGCTGATGGTGGATTATTTGTGTATTTAAATTCTGCTGCAAGTTAAACAGACATGGAAACCTCTCACGATATTCATGTTTCCACACTAGGTGTAGTAGTTATGTAGCAAATGTATTAACCGCAGGTTTGCACCAAACATGCAAAAACAAATTAGAAATAGGGAAATACAAACACATTTTCTCATTAGGGGATATAAGTATGTGCTGACTGTAGTACAAATACAATTTTTATTCCATTTGTGTAACCTTTGGTATTTTAATGAAGTCCTGTTCCTGTGTACAGCGTATGGTTCACTGTCAGATAATTTAACACTAAGAAAATCTGTCTTGAATAAATTAGAATATATTTGCAAATTAATTGGTTAATTAGATTTTAGACATCTCTTGAGGACAGGAGAGAAACAGATGTGTGCAAAAGCCACACAGATAGTTTGGGGATGAGTGTTTCTTCTAGGGTTTTATCACTCAGTTTTGTGAAAAACAGCCTTTCACAAGTGCCAAAGATTAAAAAACTCTCGGCTTTAAATGCAGAACATTAAACTCCAATTTCTGTGGTGCTGCTGATTTTTTCTGGGGCACAAGCAGAGCCATTTGGACCTGTTTGCTGAATGACTGCACTCAGAATATGCAAGGTATCTCTTGAGCTGCTTTTTTTTCTAGGAGTATCCGTGAAGCCGTCTGGAAATCCTCTGAACTAAACACTGGCAGATCAGCAGAGAGATGCCAGCTGGCATCGTGGTGAAGTCAGGCAACTCATAAGAAGAAGCAGGTCTAAGATGGAGCCCAGGATTTAGAAGAACAGTCACCGAAGAAAGAAAACTGACAGGGCAGGTTTTTTTCTCAGCTACGTCGGTGTAAATCCAGAGCAACTCCACTGAGATTCACACCAGAGTAACTGAGAGCAGAATCTGGCCAACATCATCCACTGACCTCAGGAGAGGGCTCGGATGGAGAATAATTCCCTTGCCTTCCTCTTACAAGTCTTTTGCACCTGATTTTTAGAGAGGCACGAGTTCAATTTTACTCACTTTGGGGACAGACATAGTACAATCATATGGTAGCCACTGATTTATTTTTACTGATTGGTAAAAGTAATAAGATTCTGCTTAAAAAAATATACACTTCTGTATTCTTTATTGACTTAGACCCCTTCAAAAACAAATTCTGAGTAAATCTTCTTTGGAAACCGAGGAAATTCAAATTTTATGGCCTCAAGTTGGTCCAGAAGCTGAGTAGGAGAGGATTTTCAGCTTAAAAGCAGTTCAGCAGCTCTCTGCAATCTGGGCTGATCCTAAGAGCAGCAGAGGTGGGTAGCTGGTGCTACCTCATGCACTTTTCAGCTCTGCTGGAGCAGTGCTGCAGTCTCAGCCCAAACCAGAGGACATTGATCAGTCCCTCTTGGAAGACAGCCGGTGATCACATTACTTTGTTTGCGTGGTTTTATCTCCAGGATCCCATTCTGGGTGTGTTCACAACCATTTGGCAATGGTAGTTAAATGGCCTCATCGTTAAAAGCAATATTTGCAGTGTACAGTAAGACAAACAAGAGCCATTTGTGTGCGTCATTGATGGTTGCACAAGCAGTCCCCGGGCTGTGCACGGAGCTGGCGCGGTGCTGCCTGCCCGGGGTCACAGCGCGCACGTCCCAGGCAGGAGCGCTTTTCCTGCTGGCCCGACCTCTCTTGGCCACCAGGACCCTGGTGCTGCTGGGAAGAACCTTCAAGTCATGGTCTTTCTTTGACCTTGGTGGGTTTTTATAAGCAGCAGACAGAGCAAAGTGAAAGCCTTGTTGCTGTCGATGTGTGAAAACTGCAGCCAGGTTTTTCAAGCTCCAGAGGCTGAAGCTGCAGGGCTGAGCTTGCAGGGGATGCCCACAGCTGCACCGTGGCACTGCACAGGAGGCACCAAAGGAGGCCATGGGGCTGCTGGGCACAGTCACCATGTGTCCTTGGCCTGGGACTGCTGCCAGCAGCCACATGCCTTCAGGAAGAGAGCACAGCTTTTAACAGGGTTGTTGTAGACTGGGATGTGCAAAAACTTGGCCATGGTGACCTCGATGCACTAATTTATGAGAGCATCTGGACTGGCCCCTGAGGGCAGCATGACTGCAGTGTGTGGGTAAGAAGCTCGTGTGGCTGGATCGTGCCAGCAGGCTGCTGTCCTGTCCTTTGGTGACCCGGCCACTGCTGGGTCCCAGGCAGCCCCTGGGGATGTCTCTGCTGGGTGCTTGGCCTTTCAGTCCTGTTAACCCCAGAGCCCAGCTCTCCTTTGGCAGGCAGGGAGCTCCTGTTCCTCTGCAGTAGCTGGCTGTCTCCTGAGCCTGCTCCCTTCTGGCCTTGGCCCTTCTTTCCTCTCCTGTGCAGCAGGGTGCCTGCTTTTAGTGGGATCTGGTTTGTATCACTGGAAAAGCAGCACTACACCACCATCCATGCCTGGGGGCTGTGGAACAGTGTATCCTCCAGCCCAGCCAGAGCTGCCCTTCCTCCTAGTTATGCAGACTAGTTATGTTCCTGCAAATAAGTGAGAGTGTAGCTGCATTAGGACCTGAGGCTAGGAGACTGCTGGTCTGCAGCTGGGATGAGTATAAGCAGCTACAGAAGATGCCCATGGACATTTCCCTGGAGCATTTATCTGAATGCAGAGAGTACTGGTTCCTTTCGCAAAATGAATTTGTACATTTGTCAGGAGTCTGGGGGTTGAGGAGACACCCAGAAATTACCAGCTACAATAGAATGCACAGAGTAATGGGTTAATATTATCTTCCATAACTTCTCTATGGGGCTTTTGTCAAATCTGTGATTCAAGTAGTGTTTTCTGAGGCTTTTGACATTTGTGGCAGCACTGGGACAGACAGTAAGGTCGTGTGTCACTTTAAAGGCTTAATTTTTTCCGGATTTCTCACAAAACTGGAGCTGAAAGCTCTCTCATGAATTTCTTGGGGAATCTGCTGAGGCAGCAATCATGTTATCTTTCAAAACTCCATGAAAAAGGTCACCACAGAATCATGCCAACCCTGCCAGGCTGAAGGAGAAGGGGCTGAGAGGCTGCTTTCACACCTGTGAAACCACAGCCAGCTCGAGATGCCATGGTGTGGGCAAAACACAAACCACACATCTGCTTGCATGGTAAGGTTTCTGCCAGAGATGTATTTATTCAGCAGAGTAAGAAAGCCCAAAGTAGGGGGAAAAAAACTGTATTTGAGAGGTGCGACTGCAGTGCTCAGACCTTCCTCCCCTCTGAACACAAACTAACCTGGGGCACGATAAAACAAGCAAGGAGCTGCCTGCCAATTTATTTCTCATTCTTTCTCCATTTCTGCAAACCTCCCACAGCAGATTATTAATTTGTGATGAAAAGCTAGTTCTAAACAGGACATCTCAGTGCAAAAGACAATAAACACTGATGTTCCCAACTAAATTACAAAGGTCTTGGTAGGTTTTGTGTAAGAACTGGCTGCATTACTAGACAGAGATCATAAACCTTTGAAAGGCAGAGGGAGGAGAAAAGAAAATATTCCATGTAGGGAAAATGTGATTGTGTTAATGACTTTGCTAATCCCTACGCATCCAGTTTTATCCATTCATGCTTCCAGCATCTGCGAGTGAACTTGGGAGGGCTTCAGTAATCCATTAAAACAAGATCATTTTAAATTTCCATCTAGGCATAATAATTTATTGGTTTGGGGTTTTTCCCCCTACTACTCTGCTAATTTATGAATGCCTCTCTTAAGTTTGCCAAAATGATAATCAACCTTGATACTTTATTTGGGATGATCATCCTTGTGGAAAAGTCTTGTAGTGAATTTTATAGGAATGAAACCAGTTGAGATCTATAGAAATACAATATTGATCTCAGTTCAAAAAAAAAAAAAAAAAGAAAATACACATTTGTAACTGTCCATACATCAGATGAATAATTCTTGAGTAAGGTGAGTGTGCTGGTCTGAAGCAGAAAAATCCTGAAGGTTATTTGTTATGGGGTGTAGGCAGTTGTTATTTAGTCCTACAGAATTTGTTGTACCTCCAGTAAGGCTGTCTAAGTAATGACTGGAATGCTTATCAGAAGATACCCCCAGGCATTTCAGTACTAATGTAATTGGATGAAGTTTACATGATGGAATATTGGAAGTAGAGCTTTTGTGCTCAGGACTGTGGAAAAGCCCCAGATAGGAGTAGCTTTTACAGGAAATGGAGGGCCAGATGGAGCAGGAGATTACAGTGTCTGACCTCCTGCGAGCCCATGGTGTCACCCCGTGCTGCAGGCAGTGACAGAGGATGGGTTACTGCGTGTCCTGGCTGAGCACTGCCTTCCCCTGCCCAGAGGTCCCTTCATGAGCAGCCACCAGCTCTGCTGGCACTTTGGTTCAGTGCTTAAAGTACCTTCAGTGCCCAGCATTACTACAGATTTCTATTGATGTTTGTTTCACTTTTAACTTCCACCTCTTGATCCTTGTTATGCCCTTTTTCAGAAGGTTGAAGAACTCTTGCTTCCTTTTATTTTTCTCCCTGTAGAGCCACTTATATGCTGTAATCAAGCCACTTCTCCCTCTTCTCACTGATAAGCTGAACAAGCTGAGGTCTTTCAGTCTCTCTCAGAAGGGTATTTACTATAGTCCTTTAAATAACTTCTCTGTCCCTTTTCTCTGTCTTCAATTATTCACCATCTTTATAAAATGTGGAGATGTTAGCAAAGTGTATTTTCTGGTGCCTGCCTCACTGACTCGAAGTACAAAGGGACAATTTCTTCTCTGTGTGTACATGATTGATGTGTCTAAGGATTCATTTGCTTTTCTGTAACAGCCTTGAGCTGCTTGTCCACAATGACACTCTAATTCTATACAGAATTGTTCCATTCTAAGGTAAAAAGTCTTGTTTCAGATGTCAAGCATTATATTTTGGCTTACTGAATTTTATAGTCTCTTAAACAGATGTAAAAGATGTTTGTGCTACATGAGGATGCTCCAGAACCCTGCTCCAGGTCTGCACCTTTTTAGCCTCCAATGTTGGCAAAAATTGCTGACGCATCTAACACATGATTTGAGGCACTGCTGTAGGAAAATGCCTCTATCACAGCCCATCTGGAGTCTGAGAAGGGCAGCTGGGGGAGAGCAGCTGCTCAGAAGTTTGTAGGGAGACCTCTAGGTCTTATTTATACTCCTTGGGGACACAACACACAAAACCCAGACTCAGCTGGGAACTATGCAGCCTGTTCTCCCACTAGCACAGGGGGCTGCACTTACAGTTTTTGAGAGGTAGGAAGTTGAAGTTACCCTGATAGAGAATTCTCTTTTACAGATGTCTTTTCACATGCTCCGTGCTTATGACTGGAATTTCAAAAATATGTTAAATATTTTAAAACTAATACCAGCATTAACCCACCAGTATAAAAAGCAGTTGCATGTTGCACTGCATCATTGCATGGCCTCTCATACAGTCGAGACTTTTCCCATCCATCTGTTGGCTGTTAGCATTTGGCTGAAGAGCTGTTGTTCATCTGACTAATCTCATCACTGCTGGCATCCTCTCCCAAACCCTTTTGTCTGGACAGTCATGTTTTCCTTGGCAGTCTGCAAAGCACACCAGATCATACGTCCCTCTGAGCACTTGCATGCTGATGCCTCTCCCTTTCCATTTGTCCTTGCACCTTCATGGCTGGGGCAGATAGTGAAGGCAGGGCAGGGAGCAGGGACAGAGCAAAGGGCTTTTTTTGGCAGGCAGAGTCATTGTGGCCCTGCACACTTCCTGTGGGAATGGAGGAGGTGTCTGGCAGTGTCCCAGGGATGGGGCTGGTAGAGCTGCTCCCTGCTGTGAGTGTGCTTCGGCTACTGGCCCCAGAACAGAGCTGCAAATACACTTAGGAGTTCCCTGCTCTCCTACAGCTCATGTGAAGTGTTTCAGTGTGTGGCAGATTATAGGAGAAGGTGCCAACATATGCCTAACCTGATCTGTGCTTCTCATTGGGGTTCTGGCTACAAAACCTACCAGCTTTAGATTTCCTTGCTGAGGTATAAAATTTCTCGTGGTTAAGGCTTTATTTGGAGTAGAGATGCCTCTCTGCAAAAGAGGGAGTCTTTTAAAGTCTGCACAAACTAGTCAGTAATTCTGAGACAACTGAATTTGTTGGTTTCTTTAAAGAAACATAATTATTTTAAAATGACAAACTGTTCCTTTTGTTGATAAATGTTTTATATCTTTGCTGCTATGCCTGAATAGTTTGTGTAAATAATTTATTAGCTTGCAAACAGACGTAGCACGTTCAGGCAAACACTGCCCAGCGGGGCAGGAATGCTAAAAAGGGGAAACAGGGTTGAGAGCAGTGCTGAGCACCGAGAGCAGGAGTGGGTATCAGTAGGGACAGAGAAACACCATCTGCAGCTCATAGGCTCTGCCCAACATAGCTCAGATGCCTGACACTGTAGTGAGGCACTGGAGGTGCAGATGTGAGCAGCCAGGCAGTCACCATCAGCAGGTGTGTCTGTGAGACACTTAGGAGCAAAGTGACTGTGGTGCTCAGAGCTATGAAATGATCTGGTTTACATAATGTTTGGCATTTAACCTTTTCTAACTGGTTTTCTTGCTTTGCATGCTTAAAAAGAGCTCTCCTTCAGTTTGCTGTGGTTGGTTATTCCTGTAACTTGGTTCTCAAAATGGGCCTTGTTTTTTGAAAAAGTATTTTTTCAAAAATCATGTGTCAGGTCCTTTTATGTGTCAGGGCAGGGTCAGGCAGGAGAAGAAGGCTAAGCACATGCATCAGTGGTTTCCAGATGAAAGTCCTTTCTAAATAGTGTGGAAGTGTGTGCATATAAGTATGCATGGATGCAAATGTGCTTCTGGGGTTTTTTAGACAGCAATTTTGCCTGAAAGTCCTATATGTCACAATGGGGACTTAGAGAACCATAGGAAGGTCTGGGTCTGGTCCAATCCCCTGCTGTGGACAGGCCATCTTTCAATAGATCAGATTGCTCAAAACCCCAACCAGTCTGACCTTGAACACTTCCAGTGACATCCTGAATTTCCCTGGGCAATCTATTCCAGTGTCTCAGTACCCTTGAAGTGAAAAATTCCTTCCTTGCATCCAATCTAAACTTCTTTCAGTTTGAAATTATTATCTTTTGTACCTGTGAAAGAGGATAAAACTCTTTCCAGCCTTACTGAATGTAGTATAGACACCCTGCTCTGGTTCAACATCAACTGAAGATCACTGGAGTTTCCTCAAGAATACTGTGGAAGGTAGGAAACACCTAATAAAAACCACCTGCAGGTCTAAACTGATGCTTGATGGCATGCAGCTCACTCTGGCTGAGGAGGAGAGGAGAAGGGCTCCAAAGGGCCCTTGGTGATGCACAAATGAAGGGGAGCAGTGCACTAGTTATAGATGCCTTTTTTGCTGAGAAAAATAAATAAGAGAAAACTTGGATTTTACTGTAGTCAGCAGAAGTGAGCGAGCCCAGAGGAGCAGATCTGTAGAGTGACAGATTCCATTTTACCTGGCCACTCAGTGAAGCACAGTCCTGGTTCTCAAACCACACATGGCATGGCCTTGATTTAGCTTTATCTAGGCAAAACTGTGAATGGTTATATGAGGCATCACCAAAAAATATTTATCAGTAGATTTTTCCTGCTATATTCTCTTTTCTCTCTATTAGAAAATAAAAATTATTTTAATACTGACTGTTGACTGAAATAAGGAAAAAAAAATTGCCTTTCCTACCCTTCTAGAGTTCACACTCCTGCTCTGCTTTATTGCAGAAGTTTGTCCTCATTAAATCCAGAAGATCATCTGCTCTCAGCCAGTGGAAACTATCCTGGACTGTTAACAGTGCTGGGATTTTACCCTAAAATTCAGAGTTACAAAACCAAAATACAGAGTTAGGGTTGTTCCCCTCTCCCCACTTTATGTCCTAATCCTATTTTTGAGGTAGCTTTGTCTTCATTTGTAGAAAGGAGGAAGAAAATACTTGGAGATCCTGATATGAAGGCAAGTAGAAGAATTAATAATCAGCCAGAATAACAAAGTATCTGGATGTGTTGTGGTGTACTTCTCCTGGGCACTAAGCTACAGGTGACTCTGCTTGAGTAAAAAATCAAAATCACTTCTCTATTTCATTCAAAGTTGTTCCTTGGATTTGCTGAACTAATTTCTCCTCCAAGCATGGTCACATTTTAGGTCAGCATGCCTAGACAACATGGGGCTGTGCCAGCAGTTCCTGTGTGAAGTCTCTTTGTTTTTTTGGAAACAAATCCAGCCATTCATAGAAATGAACTCCTGCATAATTAGAGCCAGCATTGCACATCATCTCTGCTTTCCATTTTTAGATGGTACGTCTGGAGGACTATAACTTTTAAAGATGCCAACAAGCCACTTAGGAGCTCGATAGCTGTTATGGGAAAATCTGTGGAGCTGAATAGGAAATGATAAGCTTCATAAGGACTATTCTAAGTTGTTTGCTAAAGAGCTCAGCCAGACATTCCAAGCAAGAATAGAAACTATAGCCCCTTCTAATTTGATCTTCAGGGGATTGTACTTCCTCTACAGTCCTGCTGAAGCCCCAGTCCTACAGGCAGCTTAACAGAGAGTCCTCTGGTCTCTTCTGGGTCCAGTTATTGGACTGTTGCATAAATGGGTGCAGAGCACTGCTTTTATCCATTTTTTACCCTCTGGGGCATGTAATCAACCTTTTTTCTATCTAGATTTTTTAAAACATTCAGTAACCACAGCCACTGAAGTGTGAAAGTCTAGAAAACTGATCCTCTTCAGCATTTTTTAACCTCAAGATTTTAATAAGGAGCTATTTAAAAATAATTAAGAAAGATTTGGAAGCCTTTTATTTTTTTGACAGGTAGGTAGCAGTCGTCACCTTCAGTGCCAACAGGTGTGTTGACAGGTGAACTCTCTCACAATAAGTCTTTTATATCTCTGGATGCTGAGGCTCTCAGGTATGTCTTGTAATCTCAAAATTAGAGTGGGTAGCAGATGAACTAAAATTTGTTTCTTTGTTCAGAAAATGCAGTATAGATTTCTCTTTGTTTGAATCTTTAATCCAAACTGGTTCTTTAACAACTGATATTCCAGTTGTGGTTTGGTTTTTTAGCTTGTTGGGTGTTTTGGGGTTTTTTTTTGTTTTTTTTTTTTTTTTAAGTTAGACAATAAATCAATAAGAACATTGTCCTTGCAGTGGGAAATTACCCCAAGGATGTTCACTGCTGGACTGTCACAGCATGTGCGTTCAGTTAATGGGAGTAGATGGAGCTATTTAGGACAAGTGTTTGACACTGCTTCATGGCTATGAGAAGGCTAAAGTCCAAACAAAGTCAATCTGTGAAGGACAGAATAGACTATCCCAAATTTTAAAAATAAATATCATAGAATTACAGAATTATTTGTGTTGGGAGGCATATTTTAAGATCATCTAGTCCAGCCTCTCTGCCATGGGCAGGCAGAACACTTCCAGGGATGCGACATCCTAGGCATTTCTAGACAATCTAATATAAGTGCCTCATCACCCTCACACTGGAAAAATCCTTCCTTATGTCTGATGTAAATCCAACACTTTAAATTTAAAAGTATTACTTTTGTCACTACAGGATGTGGTAAAAATTCTTCTTTCCATCTTTCATATAAGCCCCCTTTATTGTATATTGAAAAGCCACAGTAAGGACTCACTGGAGTCTTTTCCAGGCTGAACAGCCCAAACTCTCAGCCTTTCTTTGTAGGACAGATGCTCCAGCCCTCTGATTGTCTCTGTGGCCTTCTCTGGAGCTGCTCCAGCAGGTCCGTGTCCTTCTTGTGTTGGGGACCCCAGAGCTGGCCATGGTGTTCCAGGTGGGGTCTCACCAGAGTGGAATAGAGGGGGAGAACCATCTCTGTAACCTGCTGGTCACGCTTCTTTTGATGCAGCCCAGTATAGAAGTTTCCTGTTGCAACACCAAAGCAGACTATCAAGAGTTAGATACTAGTTAGTTTCAACTTACTCCTGCATTTTTCCTTGCAGAATACTGAGGAGCAAGGCTGAGTAGATGAAGCCCAAGTTCAACTACATGGTGGTTTCATTGGTGGAGGTGCTGGTTTGTTCTCCTGCCAGCAGACTGGGGTTCTTTATGTTAAAATATTCTAAAAGGAGTTTGTGATCTCCAGGAAATGGCAATGTAGAGGTACCATAATGATGCAAAGTGCTGGTGTTACTTATTGTTAGAAGAATCCTGTTAGTAGTGGCTGTCTGAGCCACATCTTAATAGCTTGGTCTGATCTTTACCTTGGAAGGGTCCAGCACCTTGGTGGTCAGTAAGTGCCAGCTGGGCACTTTTCAGACAGAGTATTCAAACATGCTTTTGTCACTTCAGAGTGCATGTCAGGGGAGATGGGGCCAGGTAAAATCTTAGCGTGTGGCTTTGTGTGTGCGTGTTCCTGGGTGTGCATCCACGCATGCATGCATCAGTATCCCTGCTTTCCCACTGACCTGGAGGGTGTTTACCATGTGTGGGGCTGCCTTTACATTCTTAACAAGATACAGGCAAGCACTGCATTTGCTTCTCCGTGGATTGTTCTTGTTCAGGCATGAGGTGAGTTTTCTTGCTGCCAGCACAGCGAGTGCAGCTGTGAAACAGGAGCTCTTAGAGGACTTCAAAGCCTGGGAGCTGGTGTTTGGTTTTAGAAGAAGCACTACACAGTGCCATGAGCAGGTTGCTGGTAACATGGGTGTAACACTACCTAGAGAGGCACCTCTGCAAGGTTTGCCTCTGACATGCCACTTACAAACCTACTCTGGTACACTTGCTAAATAAGCAGTTACCTTTAATTATCAAATGATGTTGGTGAGACCACATTTACTGTGTAAGATTCTGGGTGGCCTAGCTGCTACACTGGGAGCCAGTTGGATAGCATTTTGCAATCCAAGTGTTGTGCATGCCTTGCATGCATCATATAGATTTACAGGATGTTATGTGTAAATATTTAGACAGAAATCTTTAGAGCATTTTTTTTTGTTGGAATGCACATTGACGTTAACGGCTTGTGTATCCAAATGTTTTTCTGCATAATATTGAAGTGAACTGAATCCAGCAGTGATGTCACTGGAGACTTTAAAGATATTTTCAGTTTTAAGGGCTACTGTCCATCTTAACTGTAAAATAAAGTTTCTTTAGCAGTGCATTAAAATGAAAAGTCCATTTCCCTGTTTTTCTTTGCTAATCCAACCTTCTGAACTAAAGGAAGATGCTGACATGAAATGGAGAAAATAGTTGTGCTTCACAGTTAGTTGCTGCATGCTTACAGAGTTTCATTTTCATTGCAAGGCCTAGTAGAATTATTGAGAGTTTTCAGACTGGGCTCGTGCTCATAGCCATACTCTGCTCATACTCTGCTCATACCCATGCTCTGCTCATACCCATTCTCAGCCATTACCACTGTTCTGAAGTCTCTGTTCACACCCGCTGCTGCAGTTAGTAGCATCCCTTGGAGTCCAGCAGCCTGGGCAGTGAGGTGGCAGTGGCTGCAGTGATGAGCTGGACTGATAGAAATATTCCAATGGCTGCCTTTCAGCACTTGGCAAGAAAATCCTTTTTATGTTAGTTTCAAGGTCGTCAGATATCATTATAGCCAAGTATTAAAAATTTCAAAGAAAGGAGGCAGTGTGTTTGATTTATAGAATAATTATCTAGCTTTCGCTCTAACTTGGCTTTGGCAATGGTTTTGCAAGCACTCGAAAATTAAATCCATTTTTTATGGCACTACAAGGTATTATCTCACAGCAAATGATAATTAAACACCTGTGAAATCAATTAGCCTTTTAAACAGGGAAAGAAAGTTTTCCAATTATGTTTTTGCACCTCCAAACTTTCTAATTCCAGAACCAGCACTTGCAGAGCAGGAGATGCACTGCCAGTGGCCAGAGCATTCAGAGCCCCCAAAGCTTTGTGCAGCCGTAAATCCAGAAGCAAGCACTCGCAGTGACGGCTCCTTCCAGGCAGGATGTGTGAGCCTTCCCAGCTCAGGCCTGGGCAGCTCTCTGTCTCACACACAGCCAAGCTGTCAGCCCTTCTACAAAGGCACTTACTCACTTGGTGCTTTCAATGCCAACTTTTACTTGACAGTTTATTTAAAAGCCAACATACCTTAGTGGAAACCAAGCAACAAGACGCTCCGTGTGACTGAGTGGGGTTTCTTCTCAGGCTCTCCAGCCAGGAGTTCAGAGCCATCTGTATTAAGCATTTACATATGGAAAAGTGGCCAATTGGTTAATAGCTGAAAATTAATACACTGGAAAACTGAGAAACACTTCTCCATTTACCCTTGTGTTACAGGTTTTAGTGTCTGTCTTTGTTGTAGGACTTTATACGATACAGAAACTTCTGGAGGATGCAGTGTGCTTGCAGATTCAGAGAGGAAGCCTTGGACATAGTTGGTTAAGTGCCATCACAATTTTTTGGCTCAGGAAGTAAAAAAGCAGCTCTAGTCGCATCTGACTTCTACAGCGGAATGTGCTGATAGTCCCTGCCAAAGATGAGCTCCAGCATCTTCCAAAAGATGGATTATGTGTGGCACTGTTAAAATATGTACTGCTGGGTTAAACCCATTGCATTTGATTTGAGTTAAACCTGTTGTATTTGGCTTGGGTTCTGCTCCTATATTTCCATCTGAATTTTAATAGCCATAACATGCAGCTGGATTTCAGTGAATGCTGCATCACCAGAGAGGAAGAAGTAAGGTCAGTGCTGTGGTTAGAATTCTCAAGGTCCCTCTAGCTGCTGGAGAAGCCACCAGTCATTTGTGTCTCAGGTTTCATCTATGAAACAGGAATGGTGATTGTATCCTGTCAAAAAACATGTTGTCTACATGACAGGTGACATACAGCTAGATAAAGTGTTATGATAATCACTGCATCTATACATATCTGCTGGTCTAAACAGTCTTTTTAGATTTTAGACCTCTCTTCAATCAGTGGTGATAAAGAAGTGACTCTCAAAAAATTAGTTTATACTCAAATTGATAGTGAAAATATTTTCCAGGCTAGTTTATAAGCTCTACAGTGTAGTGACATGGGGAAATGCTTAAGCTGTAGGAAGGAATGTATGGCATGGCTGATTAGTCAATGCAGAGCTTCTGCAGCCTGCCAGGCCTCTTTGGGATAATGGAGAACCAGGAATGCCAAACAGCCTTCTAATCCATGTGCTGATTAACATGGTCGGCACATCAGAAGAAAAAAAAAGAAAAAAGGGGGATGGGGGAAGGGGGAAGACAGAAGCTGTGTGTTGGATCAAGGAGTTAAAATGGTAGGAGCCTTTGGCCAGGCAGTGTTTCTCCTTTGGATAATTGCCCACACAGCACTGCAGTATTTACACCTGGGTGATCGATGGGGCCAGACATATTTCCTCAACTATGGGTGGTGGCAGGGAGGGAATAATTCAATTAAGTTGTGAATAAATTAGAATTGATTGCAAATAGAGCTATTCTTTTATGCTGCCTAAAAAGGTACTAGCTGTGAACAAGGTACACTTAATTATTATAAAAAGAAGCCTGAAAGTTAATAAAACATGCCTCTAATACTTACAGAGGGATGCCAGCTTTGGATTAAATCTTTAGCTATTTTAATTTTGAAGACCCAACTGTCATTTTTAAGGCATATGCATTTTGGATTTTAACATTTGAATGCTGCAGCTGAGACCAGGCCAAGCCGACCCTAAAATTGGCAGTAAAATGTTACCTCTGTGCGAGCGTGCAGAATGAAGAGATCAGGAATGTATGAGCAATAAGCATGTGCCCCAACTCCCCGCCAGTCTTCTAATGTGGAAACCTGGAGCTTTCTGGAAATAAATACCTTCTGAGCAAAGCAGAGGACTCCTCTAAAAGCTTTTCTACAGTAAATGCTAGGGAAGATAAACTGCCAGGAGGAAAGGAAAGTGCCAGAAGTAGTGCAACACCAAAGCAGTGCTGCTTTGTAAGTAAGGAAGTGCCCAGCCAGCCCCTGCTCAGTGCTCTGCAGTGCTGGTCTTTGCTCTCATTTTCTGGAGCCTGAAAAACCTCCACAGCTGGGTAAAAAAAGAGGGTAGGCAGGTCTCCTTTACCCCTGTAGGCAGGTAAAGGAGAGCTGTCCACACACGCTGGCAACTCCAAGTTTGCAGAAACCACAGCAATGCAAGCTGGAAGACCATAACAAATGTCCCTGCCATCTTCAGATGTTACCAGCTAATGGTAATAAGTAGTTCTGGAAACAGATCTAACCCCCAGTGCTGGGGAGAAGAATAAGAGGAAACCCTGGAAGAACCTCTTCTAAACACTTGACTGTTTTCTCTATAGCTTAGGATGCTCCTCCAGTTGCAAGTGGAGGTTCTCATTCTTGATTGCCTCCCTGAGGTTTTGCTGAGATTAGTCAGTGGAGATAGTTGGGAAATAAAGCCTGTTGTTGATGCAGTACTGATGTTTGCATTAAATGCCAGATTGGTACTTAATGTACAACATCAGTAGTCTAACTGAGAGGGTGTTCCTGGAAGTCTGTACCAGCTCTGATTTCTCTCCTGGACAAGTGAAGGAGAAATTTCAAGTCCAGCAATCACTTAATTCAGATACTTACCCTTAATCATAGAGATAATTTCACTCACTTCACTGAAAGTATTTTAAGTCTGAGTTAAGGAGAGCACAGAGATGCTTTCAGGTGTAATGCTGTATGCTTTCTACTATGTGGTGCAAAATGTACATAAACATTTTGCAATTCCTGTCAGAATGCTGGCAAAAATCAAATCTGCTGCTGTGTGCATGGTTCTCTCTGGGCTGAATGGGAAGGAGTCTGAAAGTGAAAACTGCCCTGAGCCTTCTGTCCTCACTGTGGCCTGTGGGCTGGAGTTTCATTTACCAAGTGATGTTTTTGTGGCAAAGGTCTCTTCCAAATGCTGCCTGGCAGTCCAAAAAAAAAAAAAAAAGAAAAAAAAAGAAATGGTCTCTGCTGCAAGTTTTACTCTGAAATACTGTTTGGTACATGTACATTATTTCCCCTGTAAGTGATGCTTCCAGTTACAAAGCTGTGCTTGCAACCTGACAGAAATGTTTGGGGCTGGTTACAAGTATTGCACAAAAAGTGTTCCCAAATTTGTATTTAAACATCCTGGGCCATCTTCTGTCTTCCAGCTAAAGGCAGAGTGCTCCTATTGCTTGGCATGCTACCCATGGATTCTTAGGAGTAGAAATAGCACCTCATGTTTGCAGATTTCAAATAGATGCTTGATCCCAGAGTGGTCTCTGAGGGGTTTAAAGTGGGCATGGGTCCCTTATCACTGAGCTCAAAGATCCCAGTGAGTCACCTTAGAGCATTTTGGTTGAAATTGCAGGGAAATTTGTTCAATAGAATCTCTGCTGTGATTCGTTCACTTCAGCAGCTCTTGATGGATATTACTTTACTCTGGATCTGTTCCTTCTGTTTTTGTGGATCCTCCCTGAAGCAAGTAGTTATTTTGTGCCCATACAAAGTTTGGATGGGGTTTTCTGTGTACATATGATGTAGATAAATTGCTTGATGACCAGGAACTGTGCTATTACAGACCTCTGCAATAAATCACACGTTAAGTTTTAAAAGGCTCAAAAATAGGAGCAAGATGCTAACTGGTAGAAAATTGAGGTTTTTTGAGGTAGAAAATGGTTAACAAAATCCTCTTTTTTTTTTTTTTTTTTTTTTTCCCTTTCTAAATCTATCCTAATACCAGCCAGTTAGATATGAAAGAAAAGGTGCCCAGTATAGGATGCCACTGGGATATGAAAGACTCACTTGCAGTGACCCTGCTCTCTGCTTTCCTTTCTGTTCTGGTTTTGCCATCAATGTTTTGTGGATAATGTTGCATTCCAGGGTATTAACAGGATTTTACTTTTTTATCTAGCCAATGATGGGGAACTTCTGCCTGGTGTATTCTAGCCCTACAGGGTATTCTATTTTTGGTATTTATTAATTTTGTTGTCCTACAATACACAGTAAAAGCAATGAGCCTCAGACCTCTCAATATGTAAAAAAGGAGTGCTTAAAAATGGCAACTTTTTAAAAAATTTGGGGGTTTTGTATTCCAGTTCTAGTATTTTCTCCTGTATGCTGTATCAGTGCTGACTGGTCAAGCTGGGACATGGCTGCCAATCTCAATCCCACACAGAGAAAAATAAATAGCTGCCATTCAGATAGAATATGTATATATGTATTTTATCCAAAGTTGAGATAGGATCCAAAAGAAAAAAGGGACTTTGAAGTCTGTTTTGTAGTTTTAATTAATGCAATGAGGGGTTTTATTTTACTCTCAGTGGAGATAATCTTAATCCATTCACAGTGACCTTTTCTTGTGCAAATTAGCTATACACGCTTGTTTAAGCAAATGGGCCTTTGCAAGATGTCTCTTCCTAAAGACAGAGCTTATAATTGAAAATTGGCTTACTCCCATCTGTCTGGCCTGTGTGAGAATACAAACATAGATCCTAACTTCTTTGTATGTAAAATACAATCATGTGTATATGTATATGTGTGCACATAGACACACATACAAAAATTTGCTCTGCCTGCAGGACATGGTAAAATTAGACTACTGGTGTCAAAAAAATTCATTGCTACAAGTTGCTGTCAAAATAGCACCCATGTGCAGAGTCCAGGACACTCTGGAGAAGGGAGGGTGTTCTATCTGGATCCTTTTGACTCAGTCGAGGTCAGTGCCATTGACAGTGCCATGGGCTTGTCAGAAGTACAATTTGCTAATAACAGGCGGGAAGCTGTTGGGATTTGATGTGTGGTTTTGGTGAATGATTTCGTGGTGGTTGATGTAATTGGGAAAAAAACCCCAGAAGTGTCTATCAGCACTTTAGTTCAGAGAAGCATGGATCATTGCAGCTATGTGATTAATTGCCAAAATCTGCTCATATATTCCTCTCTCCACACTTAACAATAACCACCAAGTGAGTCATTGTATCCCCCCATCCCTTTTTTAGTGCCTGCTTGATAAGGAAATATTTCTTTGGCATAGCTTGAATATTTTTTTGCTTTGTACAAACCTCTTGTGAACACAGCTATGCATGGTTTTGACTAAATCTGAATAGAAATCAGGGTCACAGAAGTACTGCAACAATGCTTTGGGTATCAAAATATTTAATGTGAGTTTGTTCTTGGAAGTTGTGCACTGTTTATATAGAACTGGCTCATTATTGCAAAGGCAAAATTACTTCCTTCCTTATCAATCTCATTACCACTCTCCCCAGCATTCTCCCACGGTGCTTGTTCCTGAGGATGAGCAAAAAGGAGCCAGGGAGGAGGCTGACATGCATGGAGGGAGTCAGTTAACCTGGTGCTGAACGGTCTGGGTTGGGGATGATTTTATCCAGATGTGTCTCAACAGCTGTTTGCATTTTCACGCCCAGTTACTCTAGGACTCACTGCTAATTGAATTTTCTCTTTTCTGCCCTGTTCTTGTTAGGTATGATTACCGTGAAATGCTGCACAATGCCACTTTCTGTCTGGTTCCCCGTGGCCGCAGGCTTGGCTCTTTCAGGTTTTTGGAAGCCTTGCAGGTAAGAGCTGCAGTTTAAAGCAGTGACTACGCTGGCTGTGATTCAGTGTGCAATAGCAGGGAGGGGGGGAGGAGGGAAATGTGTTTCATTTCCCTAGTGGACAGTAATCCACTTTGCAAAAGCCTCTATTCATACTTCTGGAGCAATTGGCAGCTTCTTCCCAGGAGGGGCTGAGGCACTGAACTCATATGAAGGTTGGATTGCTCTATCTCCAGGAAAAGGGTTTCCCTGGATGTGGTGAGGCTGAGAGATTGGTTAAGAACAGTATTTTGTCAAGCTATGAGGCTTCCCCTGGGAGACACTGGCCTTTATATGTAAGCCCTGGGGCAGTGAAAATAGCTTTTTGTTTGCACTTAGCCAAAACAGACCTGCTTATGCATTGCCAGTTTTGAGGTGGTGCTTGCTGAACATACAGAACATGGCCTGGAGGCATTAAAGCTCCAGATGGAAGCTTTACATAAAAGTAGACATAAGCTGATCTCAGGGAGTTCGTGTGCTGTCTGGGACAGCACCTGAATATCCTTCACCTTTTAAAAAATTGGTTAGTGGGTCCCTTTTTACTGTGGGCCAGTAACAGAAGGCAATACAAAACGGCTCTGGAGTCCCTGTGGCCAGGCAGCACAGTGGTCAAGCCTGACACCTGCCTGTCTGGCAGGGTTTTTTTTTGGCAAACATCAGCCTAATCCTGGATCTTCAGTCAGGCATAGAGAGCATTTTGTGAGGAGCTGCAGCTTCCCTGTGGACCTGGCATCTGGATTTCCATGGGGGCTGGAGTGGAGAGAAGGAGGTGCTTGGTTTCAGTGAAATGGCAAATGAACACACCTTGCAGGGTCCTGCCTCCAGGAGTCGTTTTGCCATTTGGAAAGTGTCACAGCATTGACAGTAAAGCTGTCAGTGAATGACATCCCATCCCTTTTCGTCATCAACCGTGCAATGTCCCAGCCACTGTTAGAGAGTGTTGTTCACTGCAGTGCTGAGCAGGACTCAGGTACTTAAGTGTAGGTGTATTATGTAATTTTAGAAGCCCAGGGTACCCAGAAACCCTTCTGGCTTTCTGCTGCTTCTCCAGAAGGACTCCAGTAGATCCTGTCTTATGTCTGCCCACCTTTGATGAGTTTTTTGGATACCTTACATGCCTTGGACACATAGGTGTAATCACTGAACCCCACACCTGCAATCAAATTTGAGATCCAAGTTATGGACTGTCACTTGCCTCTTCCTCCTACTAAAGAGAAGATTAATAGCCTGAAAAGTGCTGTTTTCTCTCCAGCCTCTTCAGAGGAAGAAGTGGGACTGGCTTGTATGAGATGACAAGTCACTTCAGATCCTCCTGAAGAGCACTCCTCAGCTCTTCTCTTGTCTTGGCTCAAAGTCATGCAGCTTCTGTTAAATACATCATCTCAGGAGGGGAAAGCAAGGGTTGCACCTCACTGCACAGCACTTGTGGGCTCCTGGTCAGTGATAAAATGTAGGCAACTGTGGATTTTGATATCAGGCCAGCAGCAGTATTCACCAATAATGATGTATTCCCAGTTTCTGTCTGGATCCAGGTGATGTTGAAAGTCTTAATCCACATTAGTGCAACGTTTTAAATGTGAAAACACATTACTAAGTGTTTTTAGTTGCCTTTTTTATGCATTGATGTAATTCCTTACAGAAGATCACAGTTGTTTACACATAATAATCACTGCTGTAATGTAGACTTGACCAGTCTGAGATGCTCTGCATGATGCATCTTACCAAGGAAGGTACAGCAGTCTGAAAGATTCCCTTTTATACCATCTTTTGGAAGGCCTGAACCCTAGTCTGGACCAAACTCAGAACACTTAAGCTTGGTTTGATCCAAAAGAAACTGAACCAGAGCACAGGTTTGATAAAAATCCTCTGGTACTAGGTTATTTCATCTCATCAGAAGGTGTTTGGTTTGGATCCTTGTTGAGATTGAGCTGACCAGAACATAGTGGTGATCATTTGTTTATGGAAATACTGACCTATTTGCTAAGTATTCACAAACTGCCTGTGCAGAAGAACTGGTAAAACTCACAAAAGTTTAATTAGTTTACACAGATCATACTGGTAAGAAACGGATACTAAATGTGTATGGGGTTTTTTTGTTTGTTTTGGGACATACAACAATTCTTTTTTTTGTAGACAGGTGATGACAGACGAGTTGTATTTGTGCAGTTGCCTCTATTTGGAAAGTTGATACCAAACAGGATAGAGAATTTACTCCTTCATGGGAAAGGTGATGAGGAGTTAAATACGATCTGTATTTTCTGTAGGGTTGTCACTAACATACTATAAAACTGGGGAAGTTGCTCCTTGCTAAGTGGTTCACAAAGCAGCAAGGAAGGCCATCATTTTGTATTAAATTCTCCAGTGTCCCATCCGCTGCACTGAACAGTTCTGCCCTTGTCTGGCAGCGTAAGCACCAGATTGCAAATGCCACTGTCCATGCAAACCCCACCTTTCAGTGCATATGAATGAGCCCAAAATGGAAAACTGTAAACACTTGGGCTGCCCTGCTGTGGCTTCTGGTGTTCTTTGCCATGTTGCCTCACCTGAGCTGGTGCAGAGAGGGGGTCAGGGTGCTGGTGGAGAGCTGGGACTGCTGCTGACGGCAGCTCTGTGCCCGCAGGCCGCCTGTGTCCCGGTCATGCTCAGCAATGGATGGGAGCTGCCGTTCTCAGAAGTGATTGATTGGAACCAAGCTGCCATCATCGGCGATGAGAGATTGTTATTACAGGTAAGGAACAGACCACGGCCTTCACTTGATTATTGCTGCCACCATCTCAGTGGACAGGGAAGATGAATCCAAAAGGTCAGCGTTGTAAAAGATTCTTTTATCATGAAGGGACTGTCTGTGTCAGGCTGGCTGTGAGCTCATTTAATATGACATTATTTGACCTGAAGGTCATTGCAGCCACCAGGCCAAATTCTTAAGTGCAGGAGACTTTTATTTTTGCGAAGAGCGTGAAACCTCTTCTGGTGTGGAGCACTTGGATGCCAATCTGAGGTAGACCTGTCCAGGTACTGGGATGAAATGGGAAAACATTTGAGGGTGGATTCTGCCCCAGTCCTTAAAAAATAGTTTATCCTCAGGGGTATCCTCAGGAAAGCAGGTATTTTCTCAGGCAGGAGTTATCATCTAACAATTTGATGAGAAGCACAATCTCTCCCCTTTCTGATATGTGGACCATGTAGCATTGCTTTTTGAAGCAGTGTTCCTGTCACTTATAGTTAATCTTGAGGTCATAGAACAAAAATGGGCTGAGAAGTTACAAATTCCCTGTTACTTCCAGCATCTGCTTTGGTTTTAAATGCACTTTGGTTGTTTTGTTTTTTTCAGCTATCTTAGTGGGTATTACAGTCCAAATATATTCTGTAAATTCTGCAGAAATGTTCACGTTAGGAGGAGTTCTTGGAAAATTGTTTTTTCTAAAGTGCCATTGTCCAGCATAAGGCTGAGATCCACAAGATCTGGAATAAGCACAAAGTAGCCACTAAGAGCAACATTTTTTTTTTTTTTTTGATCCTTGAGTTTAGTGTCCTCCACAGGGAGAAGCCCTCAAAGGTACCGGTGTGGTGGCACCCCAAAACAAAGTATCTTTGCCGTGTCATCACATGGCTGTTAACTTGTCTAAGGAAGTAAATATTTGTGAAGAGCTGGCCTAGCAAGACTTGCATGGAGTGCCTATTCTACTTAATGTCATACAAGCTGCAAATATAAAAGGGCCATTTGATTTTTGCTTCTGTGGACAGCACATTTTTTCTGAGCAAAATTATGTCTCTCTTTAAATAACAATAATTTGCTGATCTTCATGTTTTCCGGTAACGTGCCGTTCGTTCACTTCACGCAGCTGCTTCCATATTGAACAGCTACTGCTCTGTTATTAACAGTGTTTTTAAAGAACTGGCAGAGGGCCTGAATGTCTGCTCTGGGAAATGTTTTTGTTATGTTACAGTCTTTCATTTCCTGTTTGAGAGCAACTTGGATGTTTTTATTTGCATATTCTCCTCATCATAGTGCTGGGAGCTTTTCTGCATTTATTTGTGCAGGGTGGTTTTTCCCTCCCCCCTACTCATTGCTGAAATGACCTTTTATTAAAGTTCTAATAATTCCAATGTAATCATGCTGGATTTGTATTAATATATCATTTTCCCCACCTGTCTTTCTGGACAAGTAGATTAATAGGCAAATGCATTTAAAATGGGAGCTCTGATTTTTCTTTCCAGCTGTTGTAACAGAGCCTCCATCAAGGCTCTTTTTAACCTTGACACTGTGTTTGCTGGCACTCAGGAGTATGGTATGGTGTGTAAAATGATAACTTTGTGCAGTAACCTTCATAGTCAGAGCAGCATTCCCTTTCATAAGATGTAGTGGGGGTTGAGTATTGATTTTATGGGTGAATTACACGTGTGCATACGCACTACACAAGGTTGCACATACTGCATTAAATGTTTATTGAGAAAATACTGTATTGCCACTAAGAAGTGACTTTAATCCTGTCTTTGCTACTAATAATGTTTCTGGGTGTGACTAATACACATCTGTGCAGCCAGTACAGGTAATGTTTATTATCCTTCTGCTTATTGTAGCACATCATGAATAGTGATGTGATCTCTTAGACATGTGCCAATACATGTTTTCAGGTTCTGTCTTTACTTTTGCAGGGAGTATTTTACCTTAAGACTTACCTTTTACTTAAAGGGCCTGTAGGGGAGGGAAATACAGCAGCATCTCGGGCAATCTGACCCCATTTTCTTCTGCTCCACCTTGCTGCAGTGCTAACTCATAAGCCCAAAGTCTGTATTATATTAGCAGTGTCTCTAAGATGATGGTCTAAGAGTTGAAGGGCTGAGAGAGCAAACACTGGCCCATCTGACACTGCACCCAGTGGAGCCATGGGCAAAGTGTCCAGACCTGGTTGCAAACTCTGCAAGTAAAGAATTTGGTGGCTCTTGTAAAAATTTTTTACATGTAAATTTTCAAAGTTGCAAATTTTCTTCAGGAAAGAGGTTTCATGGGAAATAGTTTGATTTGGGAACACGTGAAAGCAAATAATGATCGCCAGCTCTTCTCAGAATATTTTAGGAATAAGCAGAGTGGGTTTTGATCAGGAAAGGGTTGAATGTGGTGGGATGCAGGCAAACTTCAGAATAAGCTGGAATGCACAAGGACACAATCACTCACTTTTGTGATTTCTAACTGAAATCTCAGAATTGTTTAAGCTGGGAAAGACCTCTAAGCTCATCGAGACCAACCACTAAATTATGCCAACTTGTCAGATACTGATTTCTCATAAATCTTTTACCTGAGTCATTAGTTTTAAAAGCAAATACCTGGGCTGTGTGTGTGTGAACACAACTGTTCATTTCTAGAGAAAGATGATCACAAAGCAGCAGCATATTCTAAATGCCTTTCTAGTGCTGTGGCTAGCTCTCATCACTGGAACAAATTTCAGTAAATCCCCTTGATAATGTCACTTTGCATTGTCCAAGTTGTACTGGAGGCCTTGGTCAATGTCCTAAGTTAAAAAATGGCATATACACACTTTAGTTTTGAGAAGGACATGGGGATGGTGAGAGAGGTAGACATGAAGCCCTTCCCTTCTGATCTAGTGAGCAGTTACATTTTTTAATGGAAAAGTGCTGTAGCAGGACAATTTAGGGTTTATTTGTAAGGCAACTTATACAACAATTCATGTGTAGATTGTGGAAAGAGGGCAAAAATGAGCACTGTTTTCCCTTGTGAATAACAGATGTTGTGGAAGATGTTATTCTTTCCACCTAAGGTAATTACTAAAATGCAATTTGATCCGTGGGCTCCCAAAAAGTGGAGTCTTACTTAAAGTGTTGCTGTGTTTTCCTTAGGACACTTAGTGTTGCCATGCTGTGGTAAATGCAGTTCCAGATCCCATTAATATACTTGGAATGTGGGGATTATTGTTGAACTCTCAGCCCCTGCAGGTACTAGGTTGTTAAAATACTAGTCCATGAAGAGTTTTGTGGGATGAAAATCACAAGGACTGCATGGAGGGGCTCCTTACTATGCCACACCACTCATTACCATAAACAATCAAAAATGAAAAGCAGATTAAAAAATTAATATATTCAATATCAGAGGTTATAAAGGGTTGTGTCTCATTTGTTTTACATCAAGGTTTTAACTGCTGACACACATCTCCACTGGACTGGAGTGCTGAAGCTGTACAACCTGCTAATGGAGGAGAGGGCTTGTCAGCAGCATATTAATTTGATGAGATTGTGTTGTTTCTAAAGCTTCTGACTATATTACATCCTGTATTACAGATTCCTTCTACAATCAGGTCTATCCATCAGGATAAAATCCTAGCACTTAGACAGCAGACACAGTTCTTGTGGGAGGCTTATTTTTCTTCAGTTGAGAAGATTGTATTGACTACACTAGAGGTAAGTAAAAATTGCCTGAGACCTTGCCAAGCAGTGAGATTTCCATACCTGTCCAACTACTCCTGTCCTCAGCTGGCTTCAGACCTTGGTTTTCATGACATGCAATTGGTCACTGGGAAAAAAGCTCAGCATCTTGATGAGTTTTCCCCCCTAAGGAAATACTTCCTTCATTATTGGAATCCACATTAGAAAACTGACACGGTGAAAAATGGGAGCTACCCAACACATGGAAAAGTTGTCATGTGTGATCTTGACTTTGCAAGGCTTTATGGCTTATGAATCACTATCCTTGTCATTGGTGGTAAATGTATTTCTTAAGAAACCTTTCTGGAATTCTTTTTGGAAATATGCTACTGTAGAGCTCTTCCTTGACCATTCCTTAACATTTTGAGGCCTCGTGATGGGGGCATTGATCTGGCTCGAGAAAAAGGGGGGGTTGTAAATTCTATATGTTATCTTCACACACAGGAGAAGGGAAAGGCCTGATCATTCTTGTAAATTATTAATAGACAATCATAATTAGACTGCTATTAAAAGAGGAGACAGATGATCTCAAATGTGGAGAGAATCCTTTTTGAATTGAAAGACAGGGGAAAGATGAAAGGCTCTTCAGAAGTAGGGCCCAAGCTGCAGTTTCAAAAGCAGGTTTCTTTTCTAACTGTTTTGCAATTTTTCACATAATTTTTTGACACATTTGTACCACTGAAAGGGGCTCACTTTGTAGGTGCTAATGCAGTCGTCTTATGCTAATGCTTCTGCAATTGCAGCTGTCTTTGTGCACAGTTGAAATGCACAGTTGATAAGGCTCCACATTTCCTGCTGTACCTGCTTCTCCCTGAAAACTACAAATGAGTGCCCATGGCTGATCAATCTCCAGCTGCTGCAAGGCAGTCCCTTAGGTTTTTCCATGCCAGTGAAGAAAATCAGGCAGGGAACATTTGCAGAGCCCCTGGCATAGCTATCCTCACAATGCTCCCATTGCCCTCAGAAGAGCATGTCTTCATCTGTGCTACCTGTTGGGAGCTGCTCTTCATCCTCAAACTCCTCATGAGCACTGATGAGGTAGTGATAATTACCACAGCCCACACCAGGATCAGACAAAGGTGGAAGACCATGTGCCATTGCTCACAGTTTAATTAAGCCTCCCAGAAGTGCTGCTAGGGTCCATCAGGTGCCTCAGGAATCCTCTGCCTTCCCTGCATGTGCCCTGTTGTTGGTAGGGGTTGCTAAAAGACAGGGGCACACGGCTGTCCCCACTGCCCCTCTCCTGCCTGTGCTGGCCCTGAACTCCAGGGCACATAAAACCCACAGCTCCCACAGCCTTGGTGTCCATCACATCAAGTTCCAGTGCGCACACATGTGTCTTTGGTGCTGCTTTGGGACACATTGGCCCATGTGGCTTCAGGAGCCCAAGGGACAGCAAAACCTCTAAAGCTAAAGCTTATGGGTAACCAGCAAGCTGGAGTTTCTGCTCAGAGCAGAAAAATCAAAGTCAAGACAAAAGTCTTCCCAGAAGATTTAGTTTAATGAAACCAATTAATGTATGCCTGGTGTTGATGTTCTGGGTTTTTTCATCTGTTTGGGAGACTGATTTTGGTTTGAGATTTTGTTGTTGTTGTTGTTTTTTAATTCAGGACTCAAGTTTTTGAGACAGCTAAGAGGGATTATTTTCTTTTCACTCACTTCACATTTCAACTTGCCTAAGTAAAGTTCCATGTTAACTTTCCTTAGGAAAGGATTAATACAGCTGAGAGTGACTTTTGTTGTCTGAAACCTGCAAGCAAGCAGTATATCCTCTTTGTAAAATCTAATGCCTGGAAGTAAATTCCTAGCAGGATTTTTTTTTTTTGTATGTGGATGTGATCCATCTTCTGTTGTAATACTGTTGTGTCAGAGTGCTCTGATGATTCCAGATATCATCAGAATAATCACTTGCCCACTAACTGCAGTGCCAGTGTATGTCCCTGTCTGAGGATATCAGCACAGAAAAAGTCTTCACCAAATCACATGTCTGCAAGGACATCACAGCCCTTTATTCTGCACACCTCTGGAAACTTTAAATCACATTTTAAGTTCCTTGATCATCTCACAGCATTTGGTGGCTGTTGTGATTCAACCCCAGGCAGCAGCCAAGCCCCAGGCAGCTGCTCACTCACTCTCCCACCAGTGTGGTCAGGGAGGGAGCTGGAAGAGTAAAAGACAAAAAACTCATGGGTTGGGATAAATACAGTTTAATAGGGAAAGCAAAAGCTACATAAAAAAATGAAGCAAAACAAGGAATTAAGTCACTGCTTCCCACTGGCAGGCAGGTGTTCAGCCATCTCCAGGAGAGCAGGGCACCATCACGTGTAATGGTGACTTGAGGAAACAAACACAATCACTCCAAATGTCTTCCTCTTCCTCCTTCTTCCCCTCACTTTATATCCTGAGCATGATGTCATTTGGTCTGGAATTTCCCTTAGGCCAGTTTGGGTCACCCGTGCTGGCTGTGTCTCCTCCCAGCCTCCCAGGCACCCCCAATTTCCTTGACACGGTGGCTGTATGAAAAGCAGAAAAGGCCTTGGCTCTGTGCAAGCCCTGCTCAGCAATAACAAAAACATCTCTACAAGTGTCAACCCTGTGTTTAGCACAAATCCAAACCACAGCCCCGTAGCAGCCACTGTGAAGAAAATGAGCTATACCCCAGCATAGTGACCTAAGCCAACCAGGTGATAGCCCAAAATAAGATGTTTGAATCATTTGGCCAGCACTCCCTGTGGCAGGCACAGAGGAGCTGCCCAGTATCTTGGACAAGGTGTGGGTTAGGCAGTGATGCTCACCAGTGTCTGCTGCAGGCTGGTGAGGGGGAGCTCTGGCAGTGCAGCAGTGGCTGCTGCAGGCACCAGCAGATGTTTGCTCCAGCATATCTGCACTTCTTCAGCTTCATCTTCTCTTGAAGCAAACCCAGAACATCCCTGCACTGCATCCCCAGTCCTCCACTCAGGAAAAGGAGGAGAGAGGGACAGCACAAAGTACAGAATATAAATGCTGGGTGCTTGGCTAGGGTCTGTTGAAAAGCAGCAATGATTAGGACAATATGTGAACTTTTGGAAGTGTGAGGATGAGGGAGACAAAAATATTTGACTATTAGTGCATTCCAAAAAGAAGAGGGAGATCTTGCCAGAGATCCTAACCCCTTTCTTCTCTTATTAAACTTCTTGTCATGCCTCATCATTGGAGAGACCAGGTAAATGCTGTCTCTGCAATATGTGCAACACTGTACACTCTACGTTTTAATTCCTTGTGTCCTCCATGTTATTTTTTTTACACTTTTTAGTTCTCTTTCTGCCAGGTTTTCCCCCTCTGTCCTGACAGCTAGGTTGCATATGTAGGCCCAGGAGAATGATGAATTAGTGCTGCACTTTCTCCTGTGGTGCACCACCTCAGCAGCTCCCCAGGAGGATGCAGGAGCCCTCAGGTGAGGTTGGGGAGGCTGAGGGGCTCCCAGGCAGCCGGAGCTGCCGGGGCACCAGGGCTGGAGCTGCGCCGGCTCCGGGCGTGGAACACGAGCCTCGTGTTTGCCCCGCAGCCTTGCTGGCTGCCAGTGCCCAGAAAACTCCTCTGCCTGGGTAAACCTCCTGGCCAGGCAAATTTACAGACTTCTACTTGTCCAATTCTGCCCCAGTTCTGAGACAGCAAGAGGGAGGAGCTGCAGTATTTATGCTTTGTGGTAAACACTCAAAAATAAATACTTTCCAGGTTCTCTCTTGTTTAGTGGCATAACTTGCAGTTAGGTAAACAACAGTCATTGTCTGTGTTTTTTCCTGTCCCCACTGCCATGTGGGAGATTTGACAACTGATACCCTCACTTCTCAACTAGAAATATTCACATACATTCTTGTCAGTGATGGCATTACAGTCCTAAGTCTGTTATTCCAAAACAAAAAGTTAAATTAACTTACTCATGTGAGTGAATTACTGCATATTAGCTGTGGTAATTGGCTGTAGGCAAAATTCAGAAAAGTATGCATTTAACATCTGCCCCAGTTTAGCAGTACATGTATTGCCACCAGCAGTGGATTGTCTAACACAATGTAACTGGTGTTTTAATCTTTTCTTGTCATGGCAATCAAAAATTCCAGGAAGACAGCTGCTTGTGGCAATACTTATTCATGTATTGACCAAATGTCCCTGAATTTAGGAGCTTACAGACATTTTAGCTTGCTTAGAGTGCTGCAGCTGCTTTTGTTCTTCTTGTGGTGGGCCTTTTTGCTTGTTTTTTGGTTTTCCTACACTTCAGTCCAGCTTCAGAGACATGAAGTTTCACCCAGATACGTCTGTGTTAAGGCCAGAGACATTGGGTTACAACAACCAACATGTTCTTGGCACTCAAGCCCTGTGCACTGCATAAACTGCCAGATACATGGAAACCTCCTTGGAAAATAACAAAAGATGAGCTGCAGAAGAGGGCAAAGCATTCCTGCTTAGCCAGCTTGGGGGAAAATTCATCCTTCACCACCCACTGGCCCTTTGCAGCATTCCATCTCCAGACCTGCTAACTTCTAATGCTCCAAGGGAAATCAAATCTGTAAGAATATGTGGCTCAAGAGTGTACTGCACTTAGAAAGTTGCACCTTCTTTGGAGGCTGAATTTGTCCTATTAGAGATTCCCACCACTGAATCTTGTTGTGCCTTTGCAGGAAGTTTAAAGGATTTCCCATCAGTGTTAGAAACACTCTTGTTCCTGCAATCAGGCATCCCATGCGAAGCAACTGTAATTTCATAAATACACACTAATTGTATGGCCTGGTATTGTTTTTTCTTTTTTTGCTTGTGGTATTCTAGGTGATACAGTAGATGACAGCAATCTGATCTGATCTCAAAAATCTAAGAATCTCTGGTTTTGGCACCCCATAGAGTCAGGCAGTAGTTGGGAAAAGATCATGTTTCATCCAATGAGGAACTGTTGCAGAACTGAGATGTGGAATCAGTGATGCATCTGAATGCTAATATCCCTTTATAATTAAGAAAAAATTAATAATTAGTGCAGCCTGATTTGCTGAAAGTCTTTTTGGTTTTGAATACTCTCCTTATCTCCTAATATTATCTGGCTTTTTAATGCCATCTTCAAATAATTGTCTTCTTTCTGTGAGTTCTGGATGGTAAAGCTGACAATAAACTAATCAGGCTTACAACTACTAAGATACTCAAATAGACAAAATATTTGACTTGAATTATAAAAAGCAATAAATTGTATGGTCCCTGTGTCCAGAGAGACTAATCAGGTGCTCTAAAACCTATGGCACAAAGCCTGAGCTGCTGAAGTGGCGTCAGAGTGTGCAGGTTCTGAGTCCTTTTAAGAGAGATCAAGGAGGAGGGTCTAGTAATTTGTGTGCCTCAGCTTTTTGCAGAATGGGTGATGATTCCAGTCAGCTGGAGTCCCTGAAGCTTCTACCAGTGACTATGACAGTCTATTTAAAAATCATTATTTCTCTTGTTTTCCAGATTATTCAGGACAGAATATTTAAGCACATATCACGTAACAGCTTAATATGGAACAAACATCCTGGAGGGTTATTTGTACTGCCACAATATTCCTCATATCTGGGAGATTTTCCTTACTACTATGCTAATCTAGGTGAGTGAATCCTTGCTATAATGTAGTAACATCTGGAATTTCTAGTGGAATTTTGAAGTTTTGTCTTTGAGTAGCATGTGCCAAGTGACTTACCATTCATTTCTAGTTAATGATGCCTTTCATTTATCCTGTCTCAGTCTTCACTGCCCACTGTAGACTGTAACATCTGACTCATCAACATGCATCATGTGCCTCTTGCTTGCAGAGATTGTTTAAAAAAAAAAAGTATGTTCCCTCATACTTTTCAGTTGCTGGTAATTAATGCCTGAGTTGCTGACCCATTCATGGCCTGAGGGGACATAAGAGGAATAGCTTTTTGCTTTCTGTGTTTATTTCTGCTTGGCAAATTGGGAAAGTGGTAATTTACCCATGACACTTTTTATTGGAGTGCACACTTGGTATGGATTTACTCTGCATACCATGTGTCTTCATATGAATCCCACTAGAAGGAATGAATAGAGCTTAGTGTTCATGGCTTTTTCCTGAAGCAGAGCTTGAACAATGAGTTCTGCAGGCGAATGTGCCTCCAGGCTGAAGGGATCCTGCTTACCAGACTGCTGCTACTTTTGGCTCAGCCTCTGCCATCCCACTTGTGTGGATCTGTACTGCTCACCTGCTAAAAATTGACAGTTACTGTGTTAAAAAAGGGAGAAGAAGGTTTCTGTGCTAATTCTGATGAAAAACAACTATGACCCCCACACTGATGAATTTAGATAAGGTTGAGAGCAGTAAGGAAGGGTAGGCGCCAGTAGGATGTGTTATTCCTGGCAAAAAAGGAAATCATAGCGAGACAAAAATTTAAAAATGGAAGGCAAGGATGCAAGCAGAATTATCAGCTCAGGATGTAATTGAAGATTCATGTGGATAGGAATCAACCCAGAAAGAGCAAAAATCTGACACAGGCTGTAATGGAACTGAGGAAAATGAATAAGCTCCTGGAATTTGTGGAGATAATCTGTAAAAAAACATCAAGCATCCAGAGCCAGGCAGCAAAACAGAGCCTGTGTCGAGAAAGACATTTGGCTGAACAAACTAGATGTCAATATTGTGGGACAAACTGGATGAAAAAGAGAGATAACAGAACATCTGTGGAAAGAGTGAGTAAGAAAAGGAAATAATTGTTTTGGAGTCCGGCATTTCAAAGTGGAAGTTAAAGGTGCAGAGTGGGAGTTAAAGGGAAGTGTGATCTCCTCTGAAGCATCTGGTATCTGAGAGGAAGGGAGATGACCTAAAAAAACCTGGCAAGGTTTGCATTAAGTGCAGATTGTTTTTTCCATCCCCAAAGTCCTTTAATCTGTAATAACTGGGGCGATTTTGTCTTTACTGAACACGTCTCTCTTCACTTCAGGTCTGAAGCCTCTTTCCACATTCACTGCCGTTATCCACGCAGTTACTCCCCTGGTTTCCCAATCTCAGCCTGTGCTGAAACTCCTGGTTGCTGTAGCCAAGTCCCAGTACTGTGCACAGGTAAGCAGCACTGTTTGGCTGTCAGTCACAGCAGAGAGAAACCACTCTGCCAGGAATGTGGAGCCTTGTGAGTCAGCCCTGTTTCAGCCCTCTGTTTCAATTCTGATGTTTCTTTCCTCTGAGATTTCTATGGTCTATGACCTACATGTATGGGAAATAAAAATTCTGAGTATAATGGGAGTGGAATAGAGATAGTAATTAAACCCATTGTTACATAAGACAGGTAAGTAATGAGTGCACTTTAAAGACCAGCATTGTGTGTGCTGCAAACTGCACAAGGATGCTTATGCTTTATGAGCTGTTACGTGATCTTCCTTCCTTCTGCTGTGACTCTTAATCTCATCAGTGCCAGGATTTTGGCTTCTCTAAATAAAACCCTGGGGAGTTCAGTAGGAGCACCCTCTTGCAGTGGAGTGTCACAAGCAGTTTTGCGTTTGATGAGAGCCACAGTAAATCAGTCACATCTGTATCATATGGCTGAAACAGAGACTTCCCAAGTTTCTGCCCAACCTATATTTACCAGAGAGATATATATTGTAAGTAGTTGGATTGGGTGAAATCAATGTAGGAAGTGATATTTTTATGCAGATTTGTTACATTGCCTTGGATTTTGAAAATCCTAATTTGAATCTAACACATCTGTCTGAAAATCTGAGACCTTAGAGTATGGGCCGCGTTGCCGCAAAGGTCTTTGATCATGGTCCAATATTCTCTTTCAGATTATTGTTTTATGGAATTGTGATAAACCCCTCCCAGCCAAACACCGCTGGCCTGCCACTTCTGTGCCTGTCATAGTCATTGAAGGAGAAAGCAAGGTAGGTGGAGAGGAGCATGGTAAAAGGTTGCCTGCATTCTCTGATGGGACGGGAATTTATTTTTGCAGCGCCTTTGGTGAAAGCTTTGTAGTTCCCAACAAAATGACAGCTCCCTTCTATTCCTTGGCCTTTTGTACCAGCTTAGTTGCAGATTCGTGTTTCATGCATGGACCCTGTGCACTCAGAAATCATCAGCATGACAATTAATGCCCTGAATCTGAGATTCACAGGTGGGACTCAGTTTTGAAATGTGACCCCAGCAGCAGAGAGGGCTGACCCCATCGTTGGAGATTCCATCTCTCTGCAGGTGCATGAAAGTAGTGATGCAGCTGCACTCCTTGAGTCTAAGTCACCTGCAGGACTTGGGGGTCAGCTATGGACTCAAAAGCAGAGTTAAAAATGAGAAATTGCCTTTGAAAAGTATCTTCTTTTATGGTACTTGAGAGGTACTGCTGCCATCAAAAAAAAAAGGGGGCTTGGAACACTTGTGTGGGAACAAAATCACCATGTCATCTCTTGCTGTGCAACACACATGTCTTGTTTGTACTTTCACAAAGTGAAAATAGATGCCATCAGATGAGAAAAGACTCACTTAAGTGGATGAATCCTTTCCAAATGCAGGCCTGAGAGGAGCAAGATTTCTTGCTTCTAGAATCTGAAACAGATTTGAGCTGGACCTCTGTGCAGTCTCTGTCAGCTGGCTCCAGAGCTCTGTGTTGCAAAGGGAACTTTTAGTTGCCTTGCCTGTACAATCCTATTTTGAATTTGTAATTTTGTCTTTGGTCTTTTCTCCTTATCACGTTAACAACACCCTGCAAGGTTGGCAGCTAAAGGCTCTGGCCCTAGCTAGCCACATAAACAGTATCAGGAGAATTGCTACAGGGCCAAGAAAGATTGTAGAGATTTCTGAGCCTTTTGAATGTTCTGAGTGTTTTTATTTTCTTTTTGTAAAACTAGCAGAGGTGAGATAGAGGAGAAATCTCTGACCAGTACTATAATGTTTGTAGAAATTGGCCCCAGGCACTATTTAGATTACAAATGAGTCTCCTGAGTACATAAAGGTGTGTTTATAGTGGACAGTCTCTTCCCTCTAATATCCCAGCATATTCCCAATGGCTTCTTATGTGCAAAGCTGGTTTTTTGGACCGAGTTTGCAGAGCCAGAGCAACACAGTTCAAAAGTTGCACAAAGAAACTGCTTTTCATCTCCAAACTTGGCCAAGGCCTGCTGGCAGGCACCAGTACTCCATGCAGCTGATCATGGTGGTGTGCCTTTACCAAACATTCACTCTTCCCTTGAAATCAAATATTATAACACCCATTTTACAAAATGGTACTTTAGCTATTAAAAAATACATGACAAGTCCTGACTGGTGTACTACTTAAAATTTTTGCACAATCTGTAAAAGATTAGGGATGAGAACAGGTGATCCTGTGTTTGTGCAGTGGGTGTTTGCTCTACAAGCCCCCTGGTCCCTGTGCTGCAGACAGAACCAGCTGGCCAGCTCTTGCTAGAACCCACCTTGCAGCTCCAGCCTGTCTCTGCCAGGGTGCCACCACCTGCTGCCTGCTTGCTCTGCTTCATCTTAGTGTAAGCAGAGCAAAACCCTCAGCCCAGGCAGATCACCTTCCTCAGAGCCCTGCCTCCCTGCACCAAGGCCATCACAGTGATGAAGGGGTCTGTCTCCAGACAGACATTGTGGACATCTTGATTATGGAAACAGATCTTTCTCTGAATCAAGGCATAGATTCCAAAGACCTGTTCCCAAACAGGTTGCAGGGAATGTAGAACTGACCATGTCAATTAGGAGGGTTGTGTAAAACTTCTCCATGTCCTTGTTTCTGTACAGTGGATTCCTCTTACTGGGATTGACCTTTGAAGTTTTCTCTTGGCATAGTAAATTGGTAGAGAAGTCTAGTAATTAACCAGGCTGTTTGTCTTAGTAAATGAGGGAAACAAACTGTGTTGTGTCCTTGTTATTCTTCATGAGTTCTCAAAAGGTGCTATTTAGTGTGTTAAAGAAACCATATGGATTTTCATTTCTTGCTGTTATCTTTTTGATCCAGCTTTCCCATCTATTTCCTATTACTTTGAGGACTGTGTGCTATATCTTTAAAAAGCTTATTCTGTATATAGGTTTTTTATATATAGAATGGTGTGAATTGGAAGGGCCTTAAAGACTATCCAGTGCCAACCCCTCTGCCATGGACCAAGAAACCTCCCACTAGACCAGGTTGCTCAGAGCCCTGTGCAGCCTGGCCTTGAGCACTCCCAGGGATGGGGCATCCACAGTTTCTCTGGGCAACCTGTTACAGTGCCTCACCACCCTCACAGTAAAGATTTTTTCCTAATACCTAATCTAAACCTCCTCTCTGTCAGTTTGAATTCATTCCCCCTTGTGCTGTCTCTACATGCTCTTATAAAACATCCCTCTCCATCTTTCTTTCAGGCTCCCTGCAGGTACTGGAAGGCCATTTAAGAATGCGACTTCTTAAAATGCTACAATACCTATATAATTCTTCATGCAGATAAAGCTTGATTTGAGCTTTAAAAGCTTGAGTTCTTTAGTATGTTCTCCTTTTCTGATGGAGAATGTTGCACCATCCTGGCATTAAAACATCCTTCACACACAGCCTGGGCTGTTTGGTTTCCCAGCTGTGCAAGCTTATGAAGGCTGCAAAGTCCTTCTCAGCGTTCATTACCTCTGATCCTCACACCCTGTAGGAGAGCAGAGGGACAGTCCTAGCCACCAGGGAAAATATCCTCCACAAAGAAGCGGTAGGCACATCTAATTATCAGTACAGACCAGTGCAGTTTGTCACTAAAGGAAAGCAGCCTGCTGCAAAGAGGGAGGTCTGTTCAGAAATTACTCCTCAGATAGAAGGTATAGGCTGACTGCTGGAGTGACAAAAATGACACTCCTTCACTTTTGAGCTGAAGGGTCCTTTCCATCAGACAGAAATATGCCACCTACCTCAGACAAGAGGAAATAAGAGTGAGGAATCAAATTAAGTATTTGCCTTGGAAATGAATCCTTCAAGTGATTTTTATTTTTTCCCCTTCCTGCCTTGAATACGCACAGGTTATGAGCAGTCGCTTCCTACCCTACGACAACATCGTGACAGACGCAGTGCTGAGCCTGGATGAGGACACCGTGCTTTCAACCACTGAGGTAAGGGTCTCTGCTTTCAACCACTGAGGTAAGTAAGGGTTTCTGGGACTCTGCTTGGCTCCTGGGCTCATCCTGAGCACAGCAGGTTCGCTCTTCTCTTGCCATTGCCAGTGAGCAAATGTTACAAGATTTCCTGCTGCGCTGCTCAGATTTAGGGTGTTGCACTCGTTTCTGCAGCCCTGCCACTGCCTGCCATCAGAGGAGCTTTCGCCCTGGTTAATTGGCTCATCATTAGCATATGGTGCTTCCGTTCTTTATTATTTTAGTAACATTGCTGCAGGCGGGTGTAGGCAGCCGAGAGCAGTCAGCTTTAATATTCTGCTCTCACTTTTGTTATTGGGGTGGCTTCCCCTCCCACAGTATCAGTAGAGGGTGTGGGGAGAGGGGGAAGGCTTGTCAGCAGAGAGGGACTGCTATCACTCCAAAATACAGCATTGCCACCCTGGTGCAGATTTCACTGAGGAATGCTCTTTCTCCATTGTGTCAGCCCATAAAATTGGAGTTCTTTGCTAGTTTAGGTGCTCGAGTGTCTGTGCCAAGAGCAAGATAGCACTAAGAGAAGAAAAATACTGTAGAAAACCAATTTTTACAACTGGGATGAGTATTGATTTTTAGAACCTCTTCCTGAGAACCACAAGGGAAACCGATGACAGTTTATATAGAGTGCAATATTTGGGAAATACATTATTAATGATGGCCAGGGAATAGCTTGAAAAACTCGATTTTCTTTTGTTTTCCCTTTTTTCCTCCATGTCCATGGTCATTCTGCTCTCCCCACTTCACCTACATAAAAATGCATTTCTGTCAGTGATGAGGATCTTTCACTGATGCTGCCAGTACTTATATGTCAGTGAAGAAATGTGTAACATTAGTCTTCAGTCACTGCTATATACCCTAAGATGTCACTGAATTTGTTCTAAATGGATGAGATTGCAACTGCTCTTCTCCCCTGTACAGATGTTGTGCTGTGGTTAGACTGCCAAAGAAATAGCCTTGGTAGCTCTCTTTTGCTTCAAAAATGAAAGAAATAGTTGACATTGAACCTGTTTGATGCCAATGTTACACCTTGGTAGTTTCTGCTAGATGAGGAAGAATATGGCTGCTGCCAAAGCACTTGTGTGCAAAGCCCTGCACAGCCCAAAGAAACCCCAAAGCAATAAAAGACATTTCTCCTTGGGCTGGACTTCCTAAGCAGGTTGTTGCTCAGGATGAAGGGTCCCATCTCAGCTGCCCTGGGGATCATGGTAACACTTCTAAGGTACTTCATTGCACTGACAGGGTATTTACAGCAATCCAGCCTGTGGATTCCCTGAGGATTTGAGGCTTTGTTTTGTTTTGACTGGTATTTAGTCATCCTGCAAACTTCAGAGTCATACAGGCTTCTGGAACACATATGAAATATGAAATAAATAGTGTTTCTCATTTGACTTGGCCATGTTTTACCCTAAACATTTTGAAGCACAAATACTTGCTGTTGTGTGAGGCAGCCTACACTTTTCTTTGTGGCTTTGTTACTTTGCTTTGTTTTCTTTGTTGCTCCTGTGAGCAACTTACATCTGATCCTGTGTTTGTGCAGTGGGTGTTTGCTCTACGAGCCCCCTGGTCCCTGTGCTGCAGACAGAACCAGCTGGCCAGCTCTTGCTAGAGCCCACCTTGCAGCTCCAGCCTGTCTCTGCCAGGGTGCCACCACCAGCAGCTCTGCTTGGTGGCTCTCCATGAAGAGAGAACTCTCTATTGCTTCACTTCCCCATGGTACAGCTTACACCAGTGTGATGTGACATCTCCTTTGAAACTAGCTACTCATGGAGGGTTGTGGTGCCACAGCTACAAGGCCCAGAAAAGGCAGTTTAGAAACATGGTCAAAGACAATCACATTCCCATGAGAGCAGCAGTCACCAGGCACATCCTCTGGACTGTCTGATCCCGGTATGTAAAGGTTTTCCACTCTCAACAGAGCAGGGGGTGATTGTTCTGTGAGAGGAGCTGTTCCACAGGCACAGAGGGTGTGTGCATGGGAAGTCATTAGGAGTCAGCATGGGTCATGATCCAGAGGTTTAAGAGATTGCCAGCCTGGTTGGGTTTTCCTGGTGATCAGCCAAGAGTGGCAGTGCTGCTGGAAATTACTTAGGATGAGACCTGAGGGGCTTTTCTAATAAAGGGAGTTTTCTCTTAGGGTGGTTGCTTTACTGCATCTCCCTAGTGCAAGGGCAGATACTTGAAAGCACAAGAGAGGGCACTGGGTGCAGCAATTTTATTATTTATTTAAGTTTGAGATTCTCAGACGTCTGTAAAGAAAACAGATGTCACATTTTATGGGAAAGGCCTTTATAGAGAAAAAAACCCTTCAGTTCTTTCATGTGGTATTGATTTGGATGAGATCAGAACTATCACAACGGTAACTGGTTTGTGCACATTGTCTTTCTGGTTGGCCTCAGATTCCTGAAACAACTTTAAAGAAAATAATCAGGACCTAACTTTGTATTTCAGCCCATGTGCGACTCTTCTGTTTCATAAAAACGCTGTAAATGTGAGAAGTCTGACAGTAATCAACAAAAAATGGGACTGTTCTCAGAGCGGCTATTCTTTACCTAACCTCTACACCCTTAACTTTGACTGCATTCTTGGAAGGTTTTTCAAACATTTTTGAGCGAAGTTTTAGGTCCCTCTGGTACTGAGGCGAGCCTAATGTGCAGTGCAGAAAGAAAGCCCTCTTTTTTGGGGTTTGAATAGAACAATAAGAATTGTGTATAACTCTTAAAAAATTTCAGTCTAGTTTGAGCTCCAAAATCTAAGTTGAAGGGTGGGGACTGCCAACCATTGATAAAATCTTTCCATATATATTTTTACCAAACTCTTGTCAAATATCAGGCTGACAATCCTTTTGCAAGCTACCCAGATCATCCCTTTCCTAATATCACTAGATTTTGTTTGGTAGGATCATGGGGTAGCAATGTCCTGTCACTTCTCAATTCTCAGAGATTTGAGTTATTAGAGTAGCTACAGCAAGACAATAAAATAAAAAAATGCCATTGGCAGCATTTTAGCATTTGACATAGTCTTGTGTCTCATACAATATAAAGCATTTTTCATAAAGTTTGGGCTCCCTATGCAATTTAACTAAATGGGAATTTTATCTTCCTCTTTATTAAGCTATATCTTGAACCTTTTTGGTCATATTGACAGTCTTGAAAGTATGACTGACATGGTCTTCAGAAGGCTCAAAACAGAAAATATAAAAGGACTCCACACTGACTGTTTTATTTTCACTGAGCCACCTTTACCATTTAAAGTGCTTGACTCCTGATTTTCCAAGCTCTGTGTTAACAGTGATTATAATGGTAGGTGCAATGCATGAAGATGTGCAGAAATTTCAGTTTACCACATGGCCATTACCCCTTGGTGTTGCATCAAGGTATAAATACATGCACCTACACCCATTTTTTCTGTAACTTGAAAAGGTTTGATATGTAAAGGGCAAGCTTGAAAATGTTAATGTAATGCTGTGATGCTCTAGACTCCCTTTAACAGGAACCATTAAAATGTGCATAATTATAGGGCAAAATGTCAAGCAGTCAGTTTAATTTACTGATGAATACACAGAATTACTGTTTTGCAACAGTTCCAAGATTTTGAACTGCAAATTAGTGGCAAGGTTGTATTTTGTTTTGTTGACATTTGTTGAAATAGTTTCAGTATTCATTTGGCCTGTACCTTTGTCCACAGGTGGATTTTGCCTTTACAGTTTGGCAGAGCTTTCCAGAGAGGATTGTAGGCTATCCTGCACGCAGTCACTTCTGGGACAACACTAAGGAAAGGTGGGGGTATACCTCCAAATGGACTAATGACTATTCCATGGTATTGACAGGAGCTGCTATTTACCACAAGTAAGAATCCAGAGCATCTGCTATCCTTCTTCTGTATGAAACATAATAGTAAAGAGGGGGTGGGGTGTGAAGAACATTCTTCTGGGGAGGGGGAAAAAAGATAGTAAGTGGGTCTACTTTTTATGGGGTAATAATTTAAGTTCTTGGTTGAGCTCTGGGGATCTGGTAATCATTACAGCACTTGTTGGGTCTCTTTGAAGTCACTTGTGTTTTGAGGCAGTCGGACTGCTCTTTTTAACATCAGGAATTACATACTTCAAAGAGTTCCCGAATTCATTAAGCTGCTTGGCTGAATGGCCTGTAGCATAGCAGAAAGGAGGTTACTTCCAGACCAGCTCTGGGTATGTGTTGGCTGACAGCTACAGACTGCAAAGTCTTCTGGCTACTCTAGAAATGTAGTACAATGGGCATGCGACAGTTCAGCATATTGCAGCATGTTGGAGAAAACCTATGCTGTTAGAACTTCAGCAGACCAAGGTCCTCTCTACATTTAAAGAAAAAGAAAATTCTGGAATCTCTAATCCACACCCCCACTAAGGAGAAGACAGGCCACAGGGGATGATACAGACTCAAAGGAGAATAATTTCAACAATGAGAAGAGCAGTAGGGCAGTTTTAATGCAAGTTCTTTCCAACTGAACAGTTTGGGAAGAAAATAGGGAGGATGAATTCATCAGTGTTGTCTATCATATTGTAGCACAGTGGGGCTCTCCTTCCTCCTTGTCCATTATCTTGATACTTAGGCCCACATTGTTTCCTTCAACATGGTTGCAGAAAAGGTATATGTTCTCTTTCTCCTTTAGCACTCTTTGCTGTCCTGATGAGACACGGATTTTCCCTTCTTGTTGGAGGGTGAGACCAAAGAAAGGAAGTGCTGTATGGGGAGATGAGTACAAAACTTAGGTTTCAATTGAGATAGAAATGTCCTGGATACCTGAAAGCCCAGTGACTTGTATTAATAACACTGCTGTTGCTTTTCAGATATTATCACTACCTGTACACTCATTACCTGCCTGCCAGCCTAAAGAATATGGTGGACCAACTGGCCAATTGTGAGGACATTCTTATGAATTTTTTGGTGTCAGCCGTGACAAAATTGCCTCCAATCAAAGTAACACAGAAAAAACAGTATAAGGAGACCATGATGGGACAGGTATGTAATCACAGCATGTTTCAGCAGTTGGGATGTATGATAATGTAACTAACAGGTTCACTTCTAAGTTAGGCTTACAGAGTGGTACAATTCTGTCAAATATTTTTGCAGATTCTAGTTTAGCAGAGCTGTGAATAGACTTTAGATATGCTTATTATAATGAAGAAAAAAGAAAACCAGCAAACATCTACTGTGAATGCTGTTTCCCTTCATAGTTTTCTGACATGATGTTACTCATGGTGATCCCAAACTCTTGACACTGATGACTATGGTGACTGAATTCCAGTTAAACCCTAATTTTCTAAGTATTCTAGACCAAAAACCTAGTAATGGAATGCTAGAAGCATAAGTAAATTCTAGAAATATTTTCTATTTTTTATTATTATTGATTAATATAATGTACCAGGCTGTCCCTGTGCTCTTTTAAATTATATAGTGTGATTCAAGCACTGACACTGAACTGTCACAACAGAGATAATTTGTGATATGCAAGTGTTTTTTCCCCACAGGAAACATTTTATCCCACAGTCATGCCATCACTCATTAGCAGCCATGAAGTGCTTGTTTTAGGTCTTCTTCCAGATACTGGATAAGCCTTCTATCCTTGCAGAAGTACCTCTAGTAACAGGGCTACATGGTAGTGTGGGGACACTTGTCCTCCTACCCTGTGTGAGAGAGCAATGAGGGGAATAGCAAGTCCTGAGCAGCCTCCCCTCTGTGCTGCCATGGTGTCAGTGATCTCAGTGCAAGCAGCACCACCATTACTGGGGGGCAGGTGAAACAAGGACCCTCGATTTTCCCCTCCCATTTTCCCCTGGTAGCATTACTCAGATCTTTGACTGGGGACTTGCCATGCCAGTGTGTAAACTGCATTATCTCTGTGTCACTGTGCTGGCACCTGAGGTGGCATTGGTAGCATTCAGCAGTTCTGACTCGTCTGGGTGCCCAGGAGACCTTCTGTGAACAAGAAGGTCCCATCCAGAAAGTCCCTATTGCTTCCAGCTTCAGCCTCACCTCTCCACAGGGCTGTGCTTTGGCTGTTTGGCAAAGATGGAGCATTCATTTTTCATCTTACAGCACGGGTGACTCGAGTCAGCCATGAACTATAACTCTCTCCTACAGACAAGTTGTTCCTCCAGCTTTAGGAAATGTAATGGACTGTGTTCATAATTCCTTGAAAGACAAATAAAAAATTAACATAACCTCAGTGTTGTGACAGAGATGAATAGTCATATGGAAATTCAGGGTTAATGGCCAAAATACCTGCTATAATCCTCTAGCAACAAGCTTTTACTTGCTCTTTAGTGGCTCTGTATAATCAGGAGGCTGCAATCAATGCACATTATAATCTACCACTTGAGCTGAACTGGACAGGCCTTATCACAGTCATTTGGCAAGTCCCTGACTTTATCTATTTCTTCATGTTTTAATTTACATCCTTTGACTTTATCAATTTATATTTGTTTTTAATATAGTGGAAACATAAGTGCTATAGAGAGATGCATGGGAAGTGGCACAAAAAACTCCTAGGTTCTCAACATTCATACTTTATCTTAAATAATAGTTTTATTATGTTTGTAAATGTTCTTTAGGTACAGACAATGAATAATAGCAGCTTTAAAGCTGCAAGGGCCTTTTTTTTCCAGAGCTGCTGAGTTTCAATGGACTTCCACAGGGATTACAGCTGCCCTGAACTTTGGAAAATCATGCCAGAATATTTTGCATGTATGCAGTCAAAGACCATGGTGTTTTCCTTGGGTCAGAGTTAAATATGATGTAGTGTGGGACTCCATTTTTTGTCAGTGAGACAGTGCTGATGCACTGGACTTGGCCAGAGGGATTCCTGGAAGCACCTTGCTTTTCACTGCAGGGCACCTACACACAAGAGTAATGCCAAGCACATAAGACCATCTAAATTGCAAGCTGGTTGAAATTACTTGTCTATAAATTCCTGCAGATCTGAACAGCAAAAGTTGAGGTTTGACCCTGAATAATTGTTTTCCTTCTATGGCTGAAGACCATGGGCAGCAACTGGCCTGGCCTTGGGTGTGCACCTCTGCTGGAAAGCAATGGCCCTCTGTTTTTTCCTGGTGGTTTTTAAGAACTTGTTGTATCTCTGAAATAGCTGGAGGGTTTGAAGGAAAGAACAGTGGGGGATAAGGTGAAATAGAGTGCTGGCAAGATTTGGGAGTGCTGCTTGTGGCTGTTGTGTTCCACAGGCTGGCTCGTGGTCGAGCTCATGTTTCCACTCAGCCCTGTCCTCTGCTGTCTTTGGGAAGTCAGGCGTGTCCAGCTCGGCACTGCTGGATCTGCTGTGGGCAGGGTGTTCTTGCCCTCTTTGAGCCCCCCAGGCGGGTTCTGGCCGCCACAGAGCCGCGTGTCCCCGAGGCCTGGCATGGTGGGGCGCCATGGTGAATGCCTGGCCCAGCTCCCACCATTCATTCTCGCCATTCCCTCCATTCCCACCATTCCCTCCATTCCCACCATTCCCTCCATTCCCTCCATTCCCACCATTCCCACCATTCCCGCCATTCCCACCATTCCCACCATTCCCATCATTCCCACCATTCCCACCATTCCCACCATTCCCACCATTCCCACCATTCCCATCATTCCCACCATTCCCTCCATTCCCATCATTCCCACCATTCCCACCATTCCCTCCATTCCCACCATTCCCACCATTCCCTCCATTCCCGCCATTCCCTCCATTCCCACCATTCCCTCCATTCCCACCATCCTGTGTGCCAAGGGTCACCCTGATCTCTGTTCTCCTCTCCTCACAGACGTCCCGGGCCTCGCGCTGGGCCGACCCCGACCACTTTGCCCAGCGGCAGAGCTGCATGAACACTTTTGCCAGCTGGTTTGGCTATATGCCGCTGATCCACTCACAGATGAGGCTCGACCCTGTCCTCTTTAAAGACCAGGTCTCCATCCTGAGGAAGAAGTACCGAGACATTGAACGACTCTGAGGCCGCTGCCGAGGGAGACGGACTGTGCGCCGGCAGCGAGCGCCCGACCCCGCCGGCCGCGGCTCCGCGCCCAACCGCCGGCACGCTGCTGTCGCTGGGACTAGGTCGTGTACAGTTTCATTATGGAACATTAAATAATTATTTTTGAAATGATTGCTATGCAGGTTTAAACTTTTTTAATGATCAAAAGAAAAAAAAAACCCTATTAAAAACAGAGTTCTTTCTTTAATCAAAATTGTGTTGGTTGTGAATATTTCAGAGCTGCCATTTCTTTCTTTTATGCATTTGATTGTCAATGCAATTTTCATTCCTTTTTCCCTGCACAGTTAAACGCTGGAATCTCACTGGGGGAAAATGCAGCAGGTTCAGAAACAAACTAAGCACAAACAGGACAGAACTGAAGTATTAATCTTTCTTGTTTACTACCAACTTTTTTTTCCAGTTTTCCCCAAGCCAGTAGCAGCCCCTGTAGCTGAAATCCTTTGGACAGCTGGAAAACTAGAGAATCTCCACGGAGCCAAATGAGAGGGCAGATCCTTCTGGTTGGGGACCTCTGTTTTAAAGGCAATCAGCCTTGCCTTGAAGGGAGAGAGGAGCATTATTGTGGAGGAGCATGACATGGAGCACAGGGACACATGTGCACAGCAGGGCTGCAGGGCTGTGTGTTGTGCTCAGGGAGGCACACCTGAGTATCCCTGCCCATGGATGGCACAGCACCCCGGGGCATGGTGGTCCTGTGGGACACCCAGAGCCTGTGCAAGTCCCTGCTGCAGGCAGTGGTGCCTCTTGGCAGCTAAACATCCAGAAGTAGATTTGTTCTGAGGGTAAAAGGAATGGTGATGGAAAGCAAGAAAGCACTTTGGTGCTTGCAGTGCAGGTATTTGGCCTGTAACTGGCTTATTTGAAATCAAAGCATGGGCTTCTCTTTTTTCCTTTTTTTTTTTTTTTTTTTTTTTTTGGAAGTGCAAATATATAGAAACATTCCCTCATGGAGGTCTGACACCTGAAGTAAAGCATATGGTCAGACACTGGGTCCTGGCACCAGTGGTGTTCCCAGGCATGCTTGGGGCAGGGTAACTCATACAAAAAACCTGCTTCTGAAAGATGAGTGCTGCTCATGCTCCAAAATGGTTTTAGCATTTCAAATATAAGTGGTTTTAAATTGAAATATTCCAGTTGTTTATTTTTTTGTAGTCTTTTGCTTATTTATGTGTTTCTTTGCATTGAAGAGTGAAAACAGAAGCAGTGATTTGGGTCAGGAAGATGCCATTCCAGTTTGCTAAGAAAATAAGCACTTTAAAAATGTTTCAAACCCTCACATTTTGGGGTGCTCTGTAATTATCCCCACCCCAAGAGGAGCTCTGTTAAGTCACAGCAAGAGGGTTTAGTGCTGATGCCCAGAAGACCAGCAAGCCTTTCTATACCTCACTTCTTTGTAAGCAGGCAGTCTGGTAGCAGGGATGAAGAGTAGCAACTCTTCAGTCACTACCAGTCCCATCTAGTAGGGATGAAGAGTAATTGGACCAGAATGACCACCTGTTTCCTTCAGGCTCAGGCACCTATTTAATATGCAGCTTTAAGCAACTCACATAACCAGGGCATGCCTCAATTTCCTGTTTGTAAAAGTAATAGTTACTGATTGTAGAGAGAATGCTGTGAAGCTCAAATAATTTCTCTTGCTGGTAAGATTATTATTCCTAAACAGAAAGTTGCTGTCAAAGTGAAAAGTACATGTTGCTAAATGTTGAATGCAACCTGACATGTGAAGACTTGCAGAGGGTGCTTTGCTTTGCATATGTATTGCAGTATTTGAACAGAGCATGTCAAGTTAGGACAGGACCATCAGGTTCCTGGCATTTTGTTTTAGAATCATAGAATGGTTTGGGTTGGAAAGGATCTTGAAAATCATTTGGTTCCAATCCCCCTGCCATGGGCAGGGACATCTTCCACTAGACCAGGTTGCTCAGAGCCTCATCCAGCCTGGCTTTGGACACCTCCAGGGTGTTCTGTGCAACCTGTTCCAGTGCCTCACCACCCTCACAGTAAAGAATTTCTTCCTAATACCTGATCTGAATCTACCTTCTTTCAGTTGAAAACCATTACCCCTTGACCTGTCACTACATACCAGTGTAAATCTGAACCAAATCTTTAAAGGAATCTGCCAAAACATGTGAGACTGCAGTGACTTAAGTTGCTGAAAGGAAGAGGTGCCACTTTTCCCTCAATTCCCATTGCTCTCCCAGTCTCTGGCCATGCAGTCTCACCTGATACCTTCTGCCATGGTGGTGGCCACCAGATGCTTCTGTGAGCCCATTCAGCTCTCTAAACTCATGGAAAACTGTCCAGTGATTTATTGGCTTTTTCTAATACCAATTTAGAGAGTTAAATCAGCATGTGGAGAGAAATGTCAAGAGGCAGCAGTAGGTAGGCAAGGCCAGGGAGGGAAGGGGAGCAGGATATATTTCAGTCTGTGTTTGGGTGAGCTGCTAATTCAGCTGCCCACATCTTGTAAGAATCTGAACCTCACTTCCCTGTGCTCTCAGGTCTGTGCTTGGTGATCTGCATGGGAAGGTGAAATCCACTGATTCTATTTTCCAGAGTGAAAGGCTCAGTGGCTCCCATGACTTGGAGATCAGGTAGCTCATTCAAGGACTGGAACAGACCTTCTCCTTAGACTCCCTTTTTGGAGAATGTGCCAAACACTGGATGAGGCTTTCAGGGCTCACGTTTTTGCTCGTGCCATGTGCAGGTGAGTGAGCACCCATGTCCACCAGAGCATCTGCACCTCTGGGAAGCAGTCACTGGTCTGTAGCCAACAAGAGAGACCCGTACTAAAGCAAAATTACAGTTCTGCTTGGGTTTTAGTAAATGCCATTTGGGTTGGAGTTTCAGCTAGAAAGAGAGTAACTAACTATTTTTGGAGTGCAGCAAGTCAGGCCAAGCTTTTTAGCTGTTTGACGTTCTGTTATCGTCACTTTTTGGGGTGGCTGAAAGAGACTGTGCTAAAGTTCACTCTCAGTGTGATTCGAGGCCCCTTGTGTTTACTGATTGCTAATTAAGCAAGTGACAATGGAAGGCTTAGCTCCAGAGGGATGAGGATAGGTAGGAGCATTTCCCTTTGCGTGTGTTGCCCGGGTGCAGCCGGCGTGCTGGGAAGGAATGTCCCTCACGGCCGTCGCTCTCCGTGCCCGCAGCCCCGGGCTGCAGGGGAAGGGCTGGACACAGACCCAGCTCAGAGACTCTGGGTGTTACCCTCACTGTGGCCATCGCTGGCCAGTGCTCCTGAGAACAGCAGGCAAAGCCTCCCACGTCCACCTGTGTTGGACAGAGCTGTGTTGTTTCCTTTGTGAATGAAATCACTCTTCTGTCGTGTCCTAGGTGCAAGTTAATGGTTCTTTATTCTTTTTTTTATCCTCTCCCAATTCAGATGGTGCTGAAACAAGGTTCATTCCTTGTTGCTCCTTTTGTAGGTTTTTTTTATTATTATTTTTCATTAACAGCAGGCTATGTTAGCCTTTACTTTACAGGTACTTGAATGCCTGATGACTTGACTGAGTGTTACGCATGTGGCCTTTTGTAAAGGTTACTGACCTTAATTTAATCAGGGGTGAGATGGGTGGATGAATGTGAATAGATCCATGCCATTAAAACAGAATAGAAGTAGGGATTAGAGTTTGGGAGAACTGATGAATTTTTAATTGAATTTATTAAAGGTAAAAAAAAAAAATTAGAAACCCTTCCCAGTTATAATTGAATGAGATCTATTGCTGGAGAAAGGTTTCATGAGAAAAATGTGACACAAAAATAGGGGCAAACTTCCAAGATAGAAAGTGCCTGGCACTCCTTGCAGTCCCTTGGGCCTGCACAAGATTTTATTTGCCCTCTTTCTATTTTGTGAAAATCTCTAATGATTACCATACCTTTTTCTAGATGTGAATGTTTAAGCTTTGTAATAATTTCATAGTGAACACACTGGTGTGCTAATGCATGGCTATTGAGCACTTTGATCTTTTCCATTGGAAAACATCATGGATTTGATCAATTTCAGGTTGCAATTTTTCTTTTAGAGCCAATTTTGGCAAAGAAATTAATTTTTCGCCAATGAGCGCCTTTTAAAATAGCTCATTTACCAAAAGATGTCGTTTGGAGAATGGAAGTCATCATTTGAAGCAATGAAAAAAAGAGCTAGATGTAGACTCAGATTTTTTAAAAATCTTTACATGCCCAGTGTACAATGTTGTGTCCTCCTCTTTTGCACTCCTCTACTGAAACTAAAGGAATATCATAACATCTGTTATCCATCAACAACAATTTGTTAATTCCTCCACTTAAACATCCTCTTACAGCAGAGGGTGGTTTGGTTGTCTGCTCTTTTTTTTTTTTTTTTTTTTTTTTCCATTCCCAGGCAGGCTCTGATGTCTGTTCTGGAAATGTGGCCTTCAAGGGCATCAGCCTGACAGAGCCATTTCCCTGGGCTGTAGTGGGATTTCACAGGATGCACCTGTGGTCTTCCAAGGACGGACCTGCCCCACGCAGGGTCTGGGCTGGTGTCTGCTGGAAATAAAATTGCATCTTCCAAAATTTTGTACATCTCACCCTTGTTTAAAACTAAGTCAAGCTGGCCTTTATACCACTATTTTAACTGTCTTCACACACATTTTTTTGAGTTGGAATTAAATTAGAGGGAGTTAAATTAGTCAAGGGTTAAACTGGGGGGCTGGGTGGGTATGGGACTCATCAGATGCTTTGAGATGCTCCCTCCCATTCTTTCACAATGTTTTTAGTGATTATTTTACAGTGGTTAGTGATGATCCAATGGGCCTTGCGACCTTGTACATAATTCTGTATATTTATTTTGAGAGAAAATATGTATAGTGTTTGGATTATGAGAATGGAAACCTGAACTGAGAATTCTTAGGTCGGCAAATGTAAAGCAAAAAGGCAAACAAAAATACAATCTTATTTTGTATAAAATGTACATTTTTGAGAAAAATTTTCTAATGCATTACCAATGTTTTCATAGTGCTGCCACATTTTTTTAAAGTGTTTCTCCCTCTTTGTTTGACTATTGACAACATGGTGCAATTAAACCTAAAGCAAATGTGTGAATGAGAGAAAAAGAGAGAATGAGAAATTTAAAAGCCATATAATTTGGTTTACTTCATTAACCTGTATACCATCATAGGTTTACCATCTAAGATAGGTTGGTTTTATAGATAGTGTCACCAAAGACTTTTTTTCTTCAGATTTATTTTGAAAAGTTGTTAATAAAGGACGTACATTTCTGTTGCAGTGTGTTCTTATTTTCAAGGTAGAATAACAAATCTTTGGTTTGGTTCTTGAGAATGCAAATTTGGAAGCACAGTTGCCACATATGTCAATCTGGGGCAGTTAAATGAAAGGCTCTTTATCTGCTCTCTCCTCAGCCTGAACTGAGCGTTGGCTCTGTGCATATCCTGTGTCTCTTGTGCACTGACAAACGTGTGGTGTAGCATGTGGACACAGTGTCCTAATCCAGCAGCACTGACAGGCGCTTGCAGTCCTACCTGAGGGCAGAGCTTTGGTCTGTGTCACTTGTGTAAAGCAGGACAGTGTCCCTGCATTGTGACACAGTCATTGTTAGGAACAGTGACTTTTAGAAGGAGTCACTGTAATGTGTATGTGCAAAAACAATCGCTCCAACAGCTCTGAGGCCTTTGAAGGCTGATGCCTGCAGGCTGAGGATATATTGATTTATGACCCATATTTATTGTTGGGGGGTATCAGAATCCTGTCAGTCACAGGGGTTTGCATTCAGCCCACCTGACTCTATATGTGCACAAAGCATCCCCTCTCTCTCTGTCAGAGCTTGGCCTTGCTGTCTCCCTTCACAGCTGATGAACAGAACAAAGAACTGCTGGGGATGTCTCTCCTCACCTGTTTCAGACATAGGCTTTAGCATGAGATGAGTTGTGCCTCACTGTGCTGGTTTCTCTCTGCTGATGGTGCAAGCACCCTGATTGCAGGATCTGCAGCACAGATGCCAACATCTGGTCAGATGAATCCCACCCTGGGAAAGCTCCTGATAACACCAGTGGGCCCAGGATCATGGCTTGTACGTTTGAGGGCTCAGTCGCTGGTTTGTTCCCATCAGAGATGTTCAGGCTGGCCTCATCCCTTCTGGGGGTCAGACTGCCAGGGCATGCACAGGTCCTTATACTGTCAGCCCATCTGAGCTGCCAGTCATGGAAGACTGATGTATCTTCGGAAGAGGTTGAAAGATGTGAGTTTGCTCTTCTGGTTTTCAGTGCCACTACAGATTCCTTCAAAACTGTGTCCCAGCAGTCAGTGGTGTTTGATACTGGTTATGGGCTTCTCCCTGCCAGAAAGTGAACACAAAATGTTTCCCTGAAAATGATCTCATAACACTCCTTCAGCACTTGAATTTTGTGGTTTTGCTATGTTATTTATACAAAACAGCTTGTGGTGGGATTAATTTGACTAAATGCAAATACATCTGTAGATGCCACCAGAAGGCTGGTGTCTCCATTGGCATTTAGCATGGACTGACTGGTGAAGAGCTGTAGTCTGAAACCTGACTTTCATGCTATATTTACCTTGGAGGTGGGGATTTAAATGTGGGGCGGAGTGTGTCAGGTTCGCATCTGCCCCCTCCAGCTTTATTTCATCAGAAAAGGGTCCAGTCTGTGTGCTCCATTGTGGCCCTGATGCCTTGTAAAGGCTGACCTAGAACAGAGACTGAGCTAAAGAAAAAAATAGGGATTTATTAAAAGGCCTCAATGGATATACCTTGGGCAGCACAAGATCCCAGCCAGGGCTACAGCCAAGATGAACCCAAAATGGTCACAAAATGAACAACTGGTCACGGGGTCTCTCACTTTTATAAGTTCTGGTCCATTAGAATCTGGGAGTTAATTGTCCAGTTACAGCTTTAGCCCATGAAGTCCCATCCTTCTTGTTTTTCTCTCTTCAGTCCACATTGTTTATGCTCTTGGCCTCTCAGGATCCAAATCCTGAAATTTGGATCATTTGTCCTTGGGTCCCCAGCTAGAGAAGGAATTGTTTTGTCTACCTACTCTGTGAAGAAATCTTATTATCCCCTAATATGAAGCTCAGAAGTACACACTAAAGCAATACAGAATCTGAAAAATACAAAAGCTGAAACCTGAGGCATCAGCCCTGTGATGTGAACCAAAATGAGGCAAAGGAGAAAACTGGGATTGTCCCCTCAGAAGTGCCATGTTGGCCTCAGTGCGGCCCTCAGTAGCCTGCAGAGGAAGGGGAGATCAAATCCAAAACCAATCAGGTGAGGAGGATCCCTGGGGACCTGTGCCCACTTCACCTCTGCTCTAGAGAAAAGTGGTCCATAAAGGAAGAAAAGCCTGCCCTGGAGATCTCTGTGTTGATGTGTTGAGTGAGGGAATCCCACGCTGGTGTCAGTTTTGTCTGCTAGCCTGCCACACTGGGAATGAAAACTGTTCTTAGCTGGAACACACCAAAGCCAGGTCTGTGCAGTCCCTGGGACCTTGCTTCCTTTCATGAAGTGAGGATCTGCCCCACAATATTTAGCACATAATCAGTTCAACTTTGAATGCACTCTTGAGAGCTTTTTTGAACAGCCTCACTGAAGCCTGTTGTGCTGTCACTTGAATGGAGGTAGATAAGAGAGTTGGCACTAACCAAAGCCTCATTTTATTTTTGTTTTCAAATGATTAGCAGAGAGAAAAGAAACAAGTGTCTGCTTTCCCTTTCTAAAGCTGTTAGCTAATCGTATCCACAATGTTATCGGAGAGAAACAGATTTTACTCAAGATTTTGAGCTGTGTGAGGTGACATTGAAGTCACTGCATAATATGGTTTATTCCACACTTCATTTCCCTGCATGACTTCAGGGCTGTGTGCAGGTTTTAGGAGCTGCCAGCTCCAGGTACTGCCAGTCCTGGGAAGCTGAATTTGCACATCCCCTGCATTTCTATTGCGCATTAAGGCTGGATGGGTTCTCCATGCTGCAGTGGCTGCTCTGTGCAGCTTGAGCTCTTACCTCTCTCCTTTCTGTAATTAACTATTGTCTTGCTGGTGGTGGGGAGGAAAATTATGGAACAGCTATATTTCTTTGGAGAAAATGTAAGTTAAAGCCATTTCTGAGATTCCAGAAGAAGAATGTAGTGTTATCACAAACTGCTGAGGTAATGGCTGCAAAAGATACAACACTTTCTCCAAGTTTTGGCAGAAATGAGAATTTTAAGTGTGTAAAATATTTTCCCTCAAGTTCATCCCTTCCCCTCTACAGAGACTTTGCTCCCATTCACAATCACAAAACAACCACAAATCAGTTGCTGGCAATTGAGAGATACATTGAGTTTTCTTTGTTTCTAAAAAAGGATCCACAGTCAGTTCCTCCTTGTATTAAGCACACCGAGGTCTGTGGCACTCCCAGGGAGGATTTGATTTGGTAGCCATGAAGATGACAGAAATTCTTCCTACATTTTTAGGAATAATTTGGGATCTGTTAGGACATCTTCATGGAATCATAGAATGGTTTGGTTTGGAAGAGACATCATTAAAGATCATCTAGTTCAATTAGACCATCTTGACTTGGAGAGATACCTGCAGTAACTCTGGTCTGATGTTTCAAAATGTTCAGCTTTTAGTTCCACCATGGTCTGCTCTGTGGATACTAGGCTGGGTCTTTTTCTGAAAATCTGCTCCATTTTACAGTCTCATCACTTAAACTTCTGTGAATCTGTACAATGCAGTAGATAAGGTGTACGGGACTCATATCCACACTATTGCTACCTCTGATGGAGCATCAGGGAGCTGGGAAGAGAGAATGAAAATGGACAAGTTAAGAGTACCTGAAACTGTATTCAAAAATCAAGAATTTAAAACAGAGTAATGGAGGTCAATATATCAGGAAAAAAGATGGATTTTCCTCTTGCTTTGATTGGTGTAAATCCCTCTTGGTGGTGGTGAAGACAATGGATTGTTTTCAGCCCAAGAAAGGACAGAATTAGACTTTCAAAGCATGATGTTAAAATACCTTTTTATCCAGTGATGTCTTGGTACTTCTAGATAACAAAGCACATTTACAACAGCCCCTTGTGAAAGACTGCTGGGAAAATAGAGTCTTCTGCTTTCCCTGAAACAGGCAGTTAAAGTGCTATGTTAATGCCAGCCAGTGACTACATTAAGATTATTTTTAATATCCAGGAAATCCTCAAGAGAAGCTAAAATAAAACATTTGTCACATTATAACTTTTAAAGAAAATGTATACCGGTTCATTGCAATACCATTTCCCTCAGAACCTTAATAGAATTGTTGCTACTAGGGCTAAAACTGAGTCTAGCCCAGGAAGATCTAAAAATTGGGAATTGTTTATGATATCAAGCAATAATGTTGTTCTCAAAATCCATGGATGATTTAAATGCAATCCCTTTAAGTGTTGAAATCTGTCTAGATTGCTCCAAAGGCAAATAAGTCAAATGTAATTTTTTGTCTCCCTCTCTTAGAGCAGGGCCAAATTCTGCTTTCAGCAGAAAAACACTGGAGTGAATCCAAAATTATTGTGCTCCTCATGCCTTCCCTGAGCCCCAGGCTGGGGTCCCACAGGAGATTTGTGCCCTTCCTTGGCTGTGAGGCCTTGGGGAGAGCGTGGCTTGGCCTGACATGTCCCCTCACAGGGCCTTTGCTGGGCTCACTGTGCTGCTGGGCAGTGCAAGTCCAAAAGTGGGACATGATCCCAGATGGGGATGGGGCTTTGCCTCCCTGAATTCCATTCTACGGCCCTGGTAACAGAATTCAAGTCTGATACATTTAGAGGGGTAACGTCAGTAGTAACTGAGGTCTTGAGGAAGATGTTTTTCATGAAACGAGATCAAGGACTGATTGATGTGATTTTTGGTCTGTCTTTGGGTAGGACTCTTGCTCCACTTCCCAACTCTTCTAATTATTTAGTCTGAGGTAAAAAACCATTTAACCTCTCTGCACCTCACTGTTCCTAAACAGCAAGTAGATATTCATAAATACCCTCCTTTGCCATGAGAAATGTGAACTGCAGGGGTTCATAGCTGGTGCTTTCTGGTCCTCAGGTGAAATATTCAGTCTAAGAGTAAATTTTTATTACATGGTGCAGAAGCCCTGGAACTGGTATGGAGAATAGGGGAGAATAGGGGAGAGCACTGGGTGTGGCTGCTTCTGACCCCTTTTGCTACAAGTGTGGTTGTGGTTTCCACTCATTTGTTCTATTTAACCTCTAACTGAAGAGAAGGTTTGGAAAAATGCAATGATTTATGGTGACACGCAGCAATAACAATATCACAGTCACAGCCACTCACAAAAATGGTTGGAAGTCATTAATCCTGTATAACAAAGGGGCAGACTTTTGAGGCCCAGTCTTGTAAGGCATGGCTAGCCCAGCCTGTTGAGCCCCAGCTCATTACAGTTATGGATACAGCCTGTCTGCAGGTCCAGCTGTTCTGGAGGTTATCCATGCCCTCGTGTTACACACGTCCATGTGCTAGCAGGGGAAAAAGGCAAATCAGTGCCAGGACCAGAAGAAGAGCCCAGCTTTGCCAGCAACTATCATCTTTCTAGAACTGTGTTGTCTTTTTTTATATCTCCACAGCTCTGACATTGTATATTCCCCAGGTGTCAGGTAAATGAAGAAATCTGAACCTTCACACAGCCTTTGGATTTGAGCTTTCTGAGGACAGCCTGCCTAGTCTGTGTGTTTGGACTGATGCCATGTGAATGACTGAAGTCCTGCTGTATTATGCAGCTGGCACATGTCACCACTTATTTAATTTTCCAAGATTGCATGCACCAATCTAAGTTTTCTTGGATTTTTACAAAAAAAAAAAAAAAAAAGACAAAAAACAAATAAAAAAAACAGCTGTACTGTTTAAACTAAGGAAATTATCAGAATTTATTTATGACCCCTGACTGCTCATCCTGACAGGGCAAACTCAGTGGGAATGTGGAGTCAGTGCCAAGCTGACCTCTGGAAGGTGCTGTGGAATCCAGTGTGCTGGCAGGAAAGGGTGTGTTAGTGCGTGCAGCAATGATGGAAAAAATACAGAGGTGCCCAGACAATTTGTTTTGCATCCTGAGATTTTTCCAGCAATGGCCTCTAGTGCTTTTCATGTTATGCATCAAATGTGATCAGCCACATGGCACAGTCTGGTGAAGTAAATGCATTGGGTCACTAAAGTGCATTAAGTGCCATTTACTGCATCGATTTAATTCTGTCCCTGGTCAAACTTATAATAACTGTCTCTCTCCCTTACTGCTGCTTTCCCTTTTCCCTTTACTGCTGAGCAGGCAATAGCATCTCTTTTCTTGCCCAGCAGAGTCACTCAGCCTAGCTGATAGCCTGAGCCTGCTGCCTTCATCCTGCCCTGAGCAATGCAGGGGATCAGAGCCTGTAGATCCAGGCTGGCAACCTGCATGGGCTCAGCGTGGCTTTGGGGAGCCTGGAAAGCCTTTGGCTTTTTTTACTCTCAGTGCCAGGGCATGGCAGCTCTGCTACTAGAGAAATTCAAACCTGCCCACAATGATTTTTTTCTCTTGTAAGCTATGCTTTTCCTGTGGAAGATTTCCCTTAGCAGAGCAGGAGTTGTGCAGGATGAAAGATGCAAGTGTGTTAGCATGGTTGGGATTGAGTCTGGAGAATGGATGTCCCTACCAGAAGAGTTTCTTCTGCAGGAATTTGTTTATGTCTCTCCCTGTGTAAGTGCCAGAGCAGATTGGAGGTCAGCGCTCAGATTAATTCTCCATGTAGAAAAAAGCTTTCTCTTTCTTTCTTTTTTCCCCTCTCAAGTGCTTACACAACCTCTTTTTTTCACTAAAGAGTGCTGACTCTTTGCTTTTCCACTTTAAATTTCCAAAACACTGGTTTAAGTGTGCTCTGTCTTGCACTCCTTTGCAATTATCCCTTTTAATCTGGTTACAAGGTTATGGTACTTCAAATTTAAATCACATCATATTAGGAGGTTTTGCAAACCTTGTGTGAACAATGAACTTTTCACATGTAACTCCAGAATCTCCTTGAATCTAAAAGAATTCCTTTGTGATAGAAAGTTAGTGAACAAATACTCAGAAGTAAGGCAGCACATTTCAACCCACAGCATAATTAATTTCAATGCTCCAGCATGGGTTGGGCAGTGAGGAAGGTGCTGCTGGATAAGATCTTTGCATCACTGCTGCTCCTGGAGCCTCAGTTCTCTCCTCTGTGCTCCAAAGCAGCCAACTTCAAAGGGATCCCCATAAAATATGCTATGGTGCAATTTTACACACAGAGTACATAATTGTTTTTAACTGATCTGATTGTATTTCTGTTCAGGATCCACAGCTCCTGTCTTTGCCATCTGAAGTGTCCTCCTGAAGTGAGGCTGATGTGGGCCCAGGAACACGGCCAGTTCCACTGGTGAGCTCCAGCTGCTGTGTGCCAATGCACTGACAAAGCAGCTGTGAAGCCAATTGTGCTGGGTTTATATTTCCTCTGCTGCATCAGAGTGGCTCTGGGCAGCTGGGGCACAGCAGAAAACAGGGACCTTGATCATGTTTAATATTTACTGTGTCCTCTATCAGGGTGTGGATCTTGCCTTGGCAAGGAGCTGTGTAGCACATCCCTCCTCTGTGGCTGTTGCACACTCAGGGAAGGCCTCTGCACAGGTGTCCCTCTGGGGCACCAGGGCACTGTCACTTTGCTATTGACAGCACTGCAGGCCTGAGATTTTCCTCACTAGGTGTCTAGTGTATTTAAAAATACTTAAGGGAAAGAAGGGGACAACCTAATGATGCTGAAGGTACCAATGAAAAGATAAAGCTGCCACTGGAGCAGCTGCAGAGAGAGCAGCCCCCAGGAGCTGGTGAGGCTTTGGCAAGCTGGGGCTGTGAGATGAGCCCGGCCTGGAGCTGGCCTTGGCACTGGGGCTGCCGGGGCAGTGGCATCTCCCAGGGCTGGTGTGGGCCTTGGGGAGCCACATCTGCTTCCCAGCTGCTTCAGAGGGGCTTTCTGTGCAGACAGAGGAGGAGGAAAGGGTAGGGACAAAGGCACCTCACCTTCCAGGGAAGCTGTGAGATGAGAGCCAAGGGAAAGGAAACTTTGAAGTTTTGCTTCCCATTATCACAGTCAATGCTCCATTGTAGAGCATATTTCTTTGTCTGCTTCTTCTTCTTTGCTCTTTTTTTTCCTTCTTTTTATTTATTTTTTTAAGAAATTCACATTTTGTGACCAATTAACAAATTATTTGCCTAGAGAGCAAGTGAACAGAAAGATGTGGTAGAACATATGGAGGAACACACTGTGCTTGGTCCCTGCAGATTTGAACTGAGAAGCAAGGTCCAGGAATAATAAGTTTATGAGCAGAATAGGCTGGAAATAGACTTTGGAAGAGGAAGAGAAGGTAAATGGGAACCAAGTTCCATGTCATTTCTCCCTGAAAATTGCAGACAAGGGGAAGAAAAGCCCTAAGGAATCATTAAAAAATATGAGAGCAATCAGGGAAAGTGGCAAAGGTTTCCAAACTGGAAAGGAAATACAAATTGGGACAGATTTTTTGTGAAGAGCAAAAGCATCAAAATTACAATTCAGAATGTACAGAATTACAGAATCAAGGAGGTTGGGAGTGACCTTTGAGATCATCAAGTCCACCCTATGACCAAGCGTGACCTTGTCAGCCAGACCGTGGGGCTAAGTGCCACATCTGTCTTTACTTAAACACCTCCAGTGACTCCACCACCTCCCTGGGAACCCATTCCAATGCCCAACCACCTTATCTGTGGAGAAATTCTTCCTGATATCCAATCTAAACCTCCCCTGGCACAGCCTAAGACTCCATATAGCCATGAGAGAACAGTGGGTGTTCTGTCCTGGGGCATTTCAGGGACTAGAGGGAGACAAACCCCAACCTGCTGGTGGAGGTGGGGGGGGTGTGTGAAGGAAGTGAGCTGGAGCAGAAGGTCATTTGTATTTGTTTCGTTCTTTTGCAAGAAATCCCTGGACTAAAACGTTGTAGGGGACAAGCTGAGGATTTGAAGAGTGGGAGAAAAAAATCAGCCTGAGTCTGGGCTGGGCCATGTCAGAAACTGGTTGTTTAGCAAAGACAGCATGTAAGGGCTGTCTCTGAGGCATAGAAATTTGACTGGCTCATGTGATTTCCACTATTAATATTCTGTAACATGCTAATAAAGGCATCAAGTTCTGCTGCTGGACTAAGGCATGCTGGCCCCAGAGCCATGACTGCAGTGTTTGGAATGGAGGGTACAGAGGAGAGCAGGGAGGGCTTACATATACTCTGGACTGAAAATGGGGAAAGGCCAGGAAACGACTCCAGCTATGGAGCTGGAACAGCACAGGGTCTGTTCTCCAGGCCTGAGGTTGGATGTCACAGCTTCCACCCACCTCTACCTCTTCCCTTCCCTCTCTTTCCACCCTCAAACCCAACATGCATGTGGTCAGATGCTGGTAGGGACAATTCCCAGCCTGTGCCGTCCCTAAAATGGTGTGTGGGTGATGTCTGGGGCAGGGAGCTGGTACAGCCAGATCCACACCAGGCAGGAGCACAGGCAGCTGGGTGCTCTGACCCTGCAGAAACACTGCCAGGATGTTCATGGCTCAGACAGGGGAGCTAGAATACACAGCCAATGCTTGGTGATGCCTGGGGAGCTTGAACAGCCAGAAAAACCACCAGAGCAGAGAACATGTTGTACAGATGGCTTATTGCAGTTCTTTGATTTGGTAGATCCTGATTTTGCTTTTAATGTGTGTTGGTGGCATTGGCCGAGGTCAGGAGGTGTCTCCGTGCCAGCAGGAGAAGGGGCTCTCCCTGAGGGGGTCTGGCTGCTGGGTCCCTGCCCCTCCTTCCCTTCCACTCACGGCCGCCATTCCCACCTCCTGGGCTGGGAATGTTCTGGGTCAGGCTGCTCTCGCTGCCCGACTTGGGCTAGGCTGGATCACAGCCATCATCTCCTGACCAGGGAATGGCTCCCTGGCCCTCACTGACACTTAACCAGGCTATTCACAGACAGGATTTTTGTTCCCAAGGGCTCAGCTCCCATTTAGGCACCTGCAGATAAGGGTCAAATTTCCTGAAGTGCTCATCAGGCAGCTGCCTCCCCTGGGACATCTAATCATAGATTAAAAAAAAAGAGAAAAGTATGCTGAACTGTTCAGAAAGATCCAGCCATTTGTAAGCCCATAGGAGCAATGATTGTTCTTTATTTTACATCCTTAGTGTTGGGCCCATGAGCTGATAATTTCTATAAAATTAACTCCTTAGTTTCCCCCTTGGAAGAACAGATAACATTTTCTTTGTGGTTTTTTTGGAAGCTGAAGATGCTGATGGAAGATGAAGGCTTCAGATTGTGTCCCTGTCTTGCTGCATGAAGAAGCTGTTTGCTCAATTGGCACTACAGGCAAAAATTGAATTCCTGTTTTGCTCTGTGTTAACAGATGGATACTGGATGAAGAACACTGGATGAAGTATTAATTTTTAAACATATATGAAGAAGAGAGAAGCCCACCTAGAACAAACCCATTTATGTTTTAAAGGCAGGTTAACATTTTCTTTTGGGCTTTTTGCTATCAGGGTGAGAAAAGCATTAGTTCTAATAACTAGTTTGCTGCTCAGCCACAAAATTATGAGTCTTTCTGCCTTAGAAAGCAACATTCAATGACAAAAATAAGGACTAAATTGCCTAAAGCAGTTGTGTCCCATCTTTCAACCAAGACATCACACAACTTAAAGACACTAGAGCTCTGCACAACTTCCTAAAGCAGGATTGGATGAGTCTATGGTGCATGAGAAAAATATTGTTGCCCTTGATCACACAATGGAAGAGGTTGTTGCAGTTCAGAGATGTAGGCAGGGAGTTGGCTGTGGTGAAAATGGACCCTTCAGTCTGGCTGTACCTGGGTGGAGTGGTGGATTTGCACTGGACTGTCAGGGCTTTTCTCCTTCTGGGCACAGCTTGAGAGGACATGGGGGAGGGATATGATGCAGCAGGGACACATCCCCTTCTTTGGTCTATTACGGAGATGTTGCAAGAATTTGGCCAGATCACTTCTCAATTTCTGGCATCAGCTTCTCTGCCAATAAAACAGGAATGATGCCATCAGCTCCAAGATGGAGGTTAGAAAGCACTAATGAAGGGCTGTCTGCAATTACATCCAAATTTAGAAGGAAAATGGGCTCTTGTTCCCCTGGACCTAATGTAATAAATAAATAAATGGAGCAGTCCTGGCTTTATTGGCAATTCTATCTGATTAGATGGAACTTAATTTCTGATATTTTTTCTGCTGGTGGCTGTATTACAAAGGCACCCCACAGAACCAGCTTGACCTCTGGGTTCCTCATAATTTTCCTGGGTATGAAGTTACTCTCTCACAGAATTTGTTTCCTCAGCATGCTTTTGTGGGGCTGGTGCTTTAAATCAGGCTGAGCAAGCAGCTGCAGCCCTGACATGGTCATTTTACAGCTGGCTGCTGTTTGTCGCCTCTCCCCCTTTCCCAGCTGCCAAGTACTGTTTTACCTTTATTATTGCTGTGGAGATGACATTATCTTACACTTGAGAATTTCCCTGCCATAGAGTTGTTCTGGATAATGTTTGTGTACAGATGATGTTTATGAAAGCCAGGGGGCAATTTACTTACTGCAGTGGGCACCATTGCAATGTGTAAAATCATCCTACACAAATACCATTGACTGAATGGCTCCCTTCCTTCTCATAATTCATTAGCAGAACAGGTTACCTGGGAATGGGAGGGAATCTCCATCACTTGGAGACTAAATCAGCCTGACTGCTTCCCAAGGAGAGTGCTCTTGCTGAATTGCATGGCATTGGGCTGGATGGGGGCATTGCCAGGGAAAACTGATGGGCTCCCTTATGCAGGTGGGCAGATGAGACACCCACCGTGAGCTGGCTGGCCTTAAAGCCTGAAAATCCACTGCAGCAATGCTGGCTGTTCCAACACAGAAATCAAAAGACTGATGGATAAAATATGTCCCTCTTTCTTTCTGAAATCTTTCCAAAGGCCAGGCCTGTGATATGGATTGGGCACACCAGTTTGCTCCAGAAATGGTAGATCCAGCTTGCATGGAAAACTTAATTACTTTCCCTGCCTGGGCCCCTTGACTTATTGCTGTCTGTGGAAATCTGAGTAAATACTGTCTGGATTGATGACAGTCAATGGAAAAGAGCTTTCTCCAGCCAAGAAGAAGGAAAGAGAGTGTTGAGCCAAAGTCCTTCCTCTGGATGCATTGCTCTCCCAAATTCAGCTGCTTCTTGTGGCCTGAGGAGACGTTGAAGTGCCTTATCATGAAAACTCTGCTTTGAAGTAGTTTCCCAAGATCCTTTTCCATATTCATCATGAGGCTTCTTTATGCCAGCAGCCAATTCTGACCACCTGTAACCACCCTTTATTTACTTGTTGGGTGAGGATCATGCCTGGAAAGCTGATGTTAGCACCAGGATGGATGTTGGCATGAGCTGGTGCTGCATGCAGGGTGGCAGGAAGATTCTTAGGCTGGTGCTTGTGGTGTGGCCCTGAAGATCAGGACTAGAAATCAACAGCACTACTCAGCTTTTAAACACACAAACATACTAAAATTATTATGAGGTGTCCCCTTTTAGTTATTTTGCACTTTAGCTGGGACTACAAAAGTACCTGCTTGTGAGAAGAAGTTGTTTTTGTTATTGATCATCTATTGATCCATGCAAAGAGCAGGTTTATACTGTTTTCTTAATGTTGTGCAAAGAAAATGAAAATATTTATGGTTGGGAATACTTGTTTTATGCTCTCCATGATGTCAGTAGCCACCCATCCTCCTTTGGTGCTGCCTTGTCAGTAAATTCATCAGGGCAGGGGAATTCCTGGTTAGCACTTACCGTAGTGAAACTCTGACCTCCTGACTCCCTGCAATGGATAACCTCCTCCTCTCAGGTATAAAATATCTTTACCTCTAGACAGTGATAAAGGGGGTGTGTAAGAAGGTAAACAGATTCCTCATCCCTGGAAATATTCAGGTCAGGCTCTGGGAAACTTGGAGGAAGGTGTCCCTGCCTGTGGCAGGAGGGCTGGAACTAGGTGACCTTTAAAGGTCCCTTTCAGCCCAAACTGTTCCATATCTCTGTGATGATTCTGTGACAGTGATTTCACTGCATGTGGTGCAGGTGATCAGCAGCTGTGGTCCCCCTCCTGCCTGCCTCAGCCCTGGTGCCTGGGGCTGGCAGAAGCTGGGCTCTTGTCCTGGCAGCTGGTGGGTGTAAGGGACACGTGCTCACCCTGGTGCTGACTCCCATGAGATGAACTTCTGCAGCCCAAGCCTTCAGAGAGGTGACCAGAGAGCCATTCCCTGTGCCCCAGCTCACTCCAGGCTCTCTGAAATGTCCCTCTATTTACTAGTTTCAAAAATACAGGCCAGTAGCAGAGACTGTCCCCCATGATAAAGACTCTGCAAAATCAGCCCCCTTGGTCTCCACGAGCCTCCTGGGATGTGAGGAGCAATACAACTCTGACTTGCATGAGTTAGGAATTTGCCTGTGCCCGGGCACAACTGGAACTGGGAACATACCCATAAGACCAGCTCCACTGTATTTTTGTGTCTGTTGGAACTTCCCTGTGCTGGGTTGTGTAGATCATCAATGACTGTGTCATTGCCTTCCTGTGCAGCCAATATAAATTAGCATAATCCATTTTCACTTAACACCGCCCTCAGAAGACAAAGATTTCAGCAGTCATGTCTGTTCTCCTCCCTTAGGCAAAATGCTAAAATCAAGCTTGGAAGTGAAAAATTGAAAAATCACCTCCTGGAGCTTAACATGGTGGTTACAACACAAGAATTGGTTGTAATTGACCCATGTAATTGACCCATGGATTATGGGTCAATTCCTTGTAGAGTGCAGGAAGATCTTCTGGTTTCTGATAGCTGTCCCAGTTCATTCAAGCCATGTGGTTAGATCAGGCAAATGTTAGTTTTTCTCTAGGAGGATAGGAAAAAATAACCCCAGGAACCAACCTCAAGTTGGACCAGGGGAAGTTTAGAGTGGATATCAGGAAAAATTTCTTCCCCAAAATGGTTGTCAAGCATTGGAACTGACTGCTCAAGGAGGTGGTGGAGCCACCACCTATGGAGGTATTTAAAAGGTGTGTAGATGTGTCAGGTAGGGACATGGTTTAGTGTTGGCCTGGGCAGTGCTGGGTTAATGGCTGGACTTGATACCCTTAAAGATATTTTCAAAACTAAATAATTCTGTGCATAGCAATTTCTGTCTAGCTCCCACACCCTATATTTTATCTGCTTTCTTTTGCTGCTCAAAGTCATCCATTGAAATGTGCACTTATAAAAGACCTGTGGAGTCAGATGGGATACCAGCTCCTTCTTGACTGTGGATGAAGGCAGGTCCTCAGTGGCATTGGACAAAATCTGTGTAGCTCTTACAGGGACTGATTCTGTCTTACAAATTAGACCATCTGCTTCCATGATACCAAGTTTTTTAGGTCTTTGACTGCCTACCTCTGCACTCCTGACTCGCAGGCCCCTTTGTCTGTCCAGCAGTAATTTTCCCTCTCTACTACTCTGTGTCAGCAAGTTATGAAGAAAATAAAAACCTTTCAGCAGTAGCCCTGAGGTTAGAGGAAAATGTCCTGATGACAAATATTCCTGTTAGCTCCAGAAATTTTGGAATTAATAATATTAGTCTCCCCCATTTGTAATACAGACTGTGGCTCCACAGCACAGAACAACAAAGGCTTGTGGTGTAATCCTCCTTTCTGTACCTGTCCTGCAGCATGTGTAGTTATCCCTTTTGTATGACTGGGAGAAAGAATATGCAAGAAAGTGATCAGAGAGGCCACAGGTCTTGCTCAAGAACTCAGTGGTCTGCAGCAGGTCTGTGTGTTCCCGTCTCCCTTTGTCTTTCCCTTTTATTCTGTCCCTAGGTGACACAAGTGGAGCTGCTTTCCATAAGAAAACGTGTTTTTGTATGGCTGTGTCTGGTCTCCCCCATGACCTACCTCAAGCTTGTTTCTTTTGGATCTTGGCATTCACAAGCACTTCCCAAATTCTCTCCCACTGAGCATTTAATGCCTTTCATTCTCTAAGGATTATCCTTTTATCAGCAAAACTAACCTACAAACCCACTGCAATCAGTCAGAGGAATCCAGCTGATTTAGAGAGCATTTTGTCAGGTGACAAAATGAGAAGGACAGATGATGAAGATCACATGCAGCAGGATTGGGAAGCTCAGACTGGGGACTTTCCAATAAATGTCTTCTGTTATGAAATGTGTCACAGGATTCTTTCTATCTAGGACTCTGATTTTCTTGGGATAGTTTGAAGAACAAGGCTGCAGAGTGCTACAGAAAGAGCCTTTGTTTGTTTCTTTGTTCTTAAGCTATGGAAGGGAGCTCAGGAAGCTGAACTGTTCTGACCCTTGACCAGGAGCACACACATGTTGCTGAGATTATTTTGGAATATTGATTGCGTGCTTGGTAGTACTAAATCTTGTGCTTGCACATAGACCTTCTCACCCTTGTTTTGGTGTCTTCATCCAAACCCCCCACTCTGCTCTAAGAGTGCCAGCTGTTTCCATCTAACTCAGTGGGATCAAAGCAGTAATGGACTCTGATAATGCTTCACAAGCCAAAGCTTATTGAGGCAGTAAGAAAGATGAGCAGCAGGGTGTCCACAGTATGTATGGACACAGTGACTTATTCCATCACTGACAGCAAACATAAGATCATGGTGATGCTGTGCCTTCTGAGCCCTGCCAGGAGCTCCTGGAGTCCCATTGCCTGGCAGCAGCAGCCCACTCTGCACACACCTTTGGACTGAGCTGTCCCTTGGCTCCACCTGAGCAGTGGGAGCAGCAAAGCAGACCTTACACTAACAGCTCTGCCCACACTGCTGCTGCCAGGCTGGGAACAGGGTGCTGGCAGTCTGTCTGTCCCAGCACTGGCACTGGCCAGAGGCAGGGCATCAGCAGCCTGCCTTTGTGACAATATTGGCCATGGGCAGGGTAGGCAGAGTGTCATGGCCACTGCCTGGTGACATGGTGAGGTGGCCGTGGCCTGTTACTGTATTTGGCACAGATATCTCTGTTTGAATCCATCCTTCTCAGCTCATCTGGAATAACCATCAGCACTGGTAATATCAACAGAAAGACCTCATCTCTACTCCAGCCCATCCCCTTCCCTTCCATCTCCTGAGCAAACAGAGGAAGGAGGGTCACATGCTCTCTACTCTTGTGACCTGGCTGTCATTTACATTTACCCAGGACTTTACACCGCAGCATCTCAAAGCCCTTTGTGCCACTGTGGTAAGCAGGTTTTTTCCTCCACTGTGGAAAGGAGGAGAACAGGAATGGCAGGCACAGCCCTGGGCAGTAGTGGGGCCAGAGAGCTGAATGTGGCACCTCTCTGATCCTGCAGGGAGACAAAAGCACCATCAGGTTCCCGTGGTCTAGCTGGCATCTGTGGCATCCACTGTGCAACATAGGAGGTAGGACTCCATTTCCATGTCTCCTCTGAGACCTCATCCAGCCCTCCCCCTGTGGTGCTCCACACTCCCATGCACTCCCATATTTTCTTCACTCAGTTTGGGGTGTGTGGAATATGCCTTAAGACAGAGAGTTCAAGCAGGGTTTGTTAAGCAGGATGTGTTCTTTGACATCTCCTGTGCAGTGCCATGTGGCAGGAAACCCTTTCTCACAGCTGTAAGTATCTACCCCATAAACAATATATGTGCTTAGTCAGAGCCTCATTTTACTTCAGCTGCTCTTTTGTCATGAGCAATATTCTTTTAATATTTACAGTGTTTTTCTGGTGCTAGCATTCATATCCCCTCAGAAGAAAAGCTGTCTTTACCAATGTACTGTATTAACATTCCTATCCTGAATCCTTCAAAAATATTGACTTTTCAGAATAAAGTGGAAGAAGTCCAGAATTGCTTGAATCAATGATGTAGGCATATTTACTGAAATTCTCTTGGGCAAAGGCTGACACATCTAAAGATTCACTTAAAAAATTCTGGCACATTATGATCTTATTGAATAAAAATGAGTCTATCCAGGAAAACAGAGCAATCCTGTTAAGTATTTTCAGATCCTGTGGGACAAAGGTGTTCTAGAAAAGTGAGATGGTGTTTATTAGGACTGAGCTGGATTAAGATCATGGAGTGTGAATAGCTCACTAAAGAGTTCGCATGTTAAAAGGAGACAGAGAAATAGCAACAACAGTTTATGCTCTCCTTGCTCTCCAATATCAACCAGTTACAGGAAATACTTGTGCTGGCTTGGTATTACACTGACAGTAACCAGTCCTTCAGCAGGGACCAGCTCACCAAAGGCATGTGCAGTGCACATGGCAGACATTAGGAACGATGCTCTGAAGGTGCAGGGCTGCAGCTTTCAGGTGCTTCAGTCCTTCCATCGTTTCACAGCATCCTTTGCTTGCAGGCAAGCAGTGCTCAGCACAAGCAAGGTGCCCTGCACTGGTTTAGTATTCTGAAAGTTCCTGAAAAGTGTCCTCTTGGTAGAGCTATGGACCCATCTGATCTGGGGGTTTGAAGCCATATGGGAATCCTGGAGACACCCCAAGGAGGGGATGTAACACGAGGATGAGGGAAAGGGAGGAAAGCTCTGACAAGGGTGGGGAGGATCAGGACTCTTCAGTGCCTTGCCCCTGGCCACAGGAAGATCCTCCAAGGAAGAGGATGCTGCTGACAGAGGCTCTGCTCTGTCCATGCTAAAGCAAAGTCCTTGCAGCTGTGTTGTGGGGATTGTAGAAGTCCCAAGGACATGTTAGTGTCTGTGAAGTGTTTACTGAAGAGGTCAGAGAACATTTTTGTTCCCCTTTACATCCTGCTTCCATGCAGGCTGGTTCTGGAACAAGCTGCTGGTTCCCAGGGGTGTGGAGGGAGATGCCTTCACACTATCCCCAGCACAGAAATGTGCCCACATTGATGGGAGGGCATTTGCCTGACAGGGCAACAGGGGTAGTTTGAACAGCCATTTTATGTCTTCTCCACCCTATGTGCAATTTATTCATGAGCTTGCAGCCAGATCATGTGGATTAATTAACATATATTAATAAAAACAAAGGCATTTACTCCTTAAAAACAATGCAGTTCTCTCCTCACTTGAGGAAGACCTCAATGTCTTTGATGTTCTTCCTCACTTGTGTGGGTCTCTCTGAGCCAATACTCAGTCTCTACTTTCTTTTCATCCTTTAAACCTTCATACTGCAATGCACTGTCTCAAAAGCAATATCCACTATGCAAATTATTGGCAGAAAGAGATCATTTTGTATCCAAGGTCAGCACACATTTACACTGAATTCATTATACAGCAATTGGCTTGGAAGGGCTTTTGAATGCTAAGATTGTTTATACAGTTTTTATTTCTTTATCTTATGCAGAGTTGGACTTGCACCTAGAAAGATATTTTGATGCTTTAATGGAAATCTCTAGTCATTTTGCACAGAGAATTGGAAAGAAATAGGAGTGCTGAAAAGGACTCTCTGTCCCTTGCTATTGCTCTCTGAATCTGCAAACAGACCTGGAACAGCTGGCTGCACGTACAGCCCCAGCCTTTGCAGATGTACAGCAGGCAGGTGTAAAGGAAAGCCTGACTCCAAATCAGACCCTCTCCACTAATGGTTGGCAGTCACATGCCCTGGCCACTGTGCTTCACTGTGTCAGGCAGGATCTGTCATGGCAAATGATATGAGTGATGCTGGTTGGCATCTTGTGACATCTGAGGAATCTGGAAAATTGTAACATGATAAAATTCCTTCTTTTTCATTAGTTTATCTTTTAAGGAGATCTTCCTGATAGTCATGCCTCCTGAGAAGTTTCTTTCTTTTTTTTTTTTTTCCCTTTTTAGGGAAAGAATTTCCATCTAATCAAAATGAGAAACTTGAAAAGCATCCCACTGAAAATTAAAAAAAAATAAAAAATCATTCCTGAAAGCCATTCACTTTGAAAGTATTCAGCAATTTGTACCAGGAAACTCTTCCACTGGAAATATTGTTTAGTGACTGTACATAAAACTTAGCTGAGTAAAAAGTTCCTTCCATCTGAGGGATTAGAAATCAGACTATGTGAGAAAAATGCCTTCCTGGTCACATTTTTACGCAATCGTTTCATGGAGTTTGACTGCCCCACAGCAGTCTATCTTTAGCAGGATCATTATGAGCTATTGGATACTGAATTAACAAAATGCCAGCTGTATTCTAGGGGTAGAAGGGTGTAAATCAATAGTAGCTGGAAATAAAGAGTGTTGTCCAATAGCTAGATGACGAAAATCAGAGCTCACATGTTTGTACGCTTCACTCAACCTGAGCTACTGATTCCTACTGTGACCTTGGGCAATCTTTTGACCTCCTTGCACTTTGTACGGTTTTACTACATAACTGACAAGCAGAAAGGCTTTGCCAAGCCCTGATTTATGCATCAAAATCTTGTATATTTGGGGAGATTGATTTTCAGAAATATTTCCTACTTCCACAGTGGTCCTAAGCAAACAATTCTTTAGAGTGCTCTCCAGTTTCTAAAATGGGAGTGGAATGTAAAAGAAGGAAGATACCAAGAACCAATATTAGGGAAGATGAGCATGTAAGTATCATAAGCTGCCATACTAAAAGAGCAATCCTCTCCTGGAAGGATGTCTCCTTGAATGGGTGCAGCCATGCAGAGTTGCATTAACTCCATCTGGTCCAGAATCTGCTTAATAAGTCAGTCATTTATTGCCCATGTATTTTACATGAATCCCTGAGGGATAGAAAATAATAATCCAGGCCCAGATGTGAGCAAAAGGGGCCTGACTTGCTTGTCCTGCCTGCACAGGAATACTCAGAGCATAAGCTTAGCTTCTGGATGCTTCAGAAAAGTAAAAACCCCTTTTGATGCCCTCTTGCCAGGATGTTTTGTGAAGCATGTTATAACTGAAAAACTGCTGGGGAAGGGGAAGAGTGCATGCAAATCAGAACTTTTTCCATGGAAAAAAAAACCGCAGGGCAGAGAGGGGAAAAGAAACTGAAATGAGATATTCTTTGTCCTGGCTACAATCCACTGTCATAAGCAAAAGAGCACCAGGAAAACCTGGGATATTTGAGTCTAAGACTTGTGTTTATGCTTAAATTTTGTATTACTAGTTTCTAAAAAAATAATTGAACCATACTATATTACATGATTAATGGTTTATTCATTAATTTCTCAGCTTTTTGTTAACCAAGAAGTGTGTTACAGCTAATCTGAAGCAGCTATTTAGGGAAGGCCTGGGACAACACACAACATTTTCAATATTCAGATAAGATAGATATTGTCAGTCCATAGCATCTAAAGGAGCTCAGTTATCCAAAATTTCTTTTGAAAAACAAGCAGGGGACTTGAGTGCTCTTTCTGTGATTTACTCTGTTCCCTGAATGTGGAAGATGTCAGCCATGACAATAGTTAGTGATTTATGTTAAAGTTGAATAATTTGCCCAAAAATTGCTGGTGCTCTTGTGCTGTGGTGCAGAGCAGGTGACCCAAGCCCTCTTCTCCACACTGCTAAGTGGGACTTGGCTTTGGTGTTTGTGGTATGGGTGCTTCTGGGTGTCTCTGACCAAAAAAACAAAACCAAAAAAAGCTAAAATACTAATGCTGTTTGAGGGTCTCAGGTGTATTGCATGGGGCCCAAAGGAAATGTGGGTCCTGCTGGTGTGCAATCAGAATGGCAGGGGGAGCTGGCTGCTGGGCTCCAGAGACTGAACTTGGGCCTGCAGTGGTTTTGCACTGCTGGGTCAGGGGCTCAGCAGCTCTGGTGGAGGCTGCTCAAACAGGGCAGTGAGTCCCAAATGTCCTTTGTGCCTTTAGTGCTGCTGACTGCCCCACATCCCACCTGGCCAGCCTGCATGGAGGGCTCAGAGCACACTGCTCAGCCCAGGTGGCTGCAGCCTCTTGCAGGATCACTTTGTTTGGAGAGGGAAATGTGAATTTGAGAAGAGCCCGTTTCATTGTCTTTGCTGTATGTGGCATTCACATTCTCTGATAAAATCCCTTTGCCCAGGATTTTTCTCCTGGGAAGCTGAGGAGCCTTAGAGAAAGGAAAACAACTCTTATCTCATTTGCTTCTCCTCTGTTTTGCTCATGTGGAATGTGTTTGGAGACTGTTTACCCACAGGTGATTGTTTCATTGGATTCTGGTGAGAGTTGTTTTGACTCTTTGGCCAAGCAGGGCCAAGCTGTGTCAGGATGCTGGAAAGAGTCACGAGTTTTCATTATTATCTTTTTAGCATTTAGTAAGTATCCTTTCTGTATTCTTTAGTATAGTATAGCATTCTTTAATGTAATGTAGTATCATAAATAAATGAGCCTTCTGAGAACATGGAGTCAGATGCATCATTCCTGCCTTCATCGACACACTCCCAACAAACACAATAGCTCCCAGCAAATAGTAGGTTTTTCACTTATTTGACTGAGGCAGAAAGATATTCCTTCAGTCTCCCAATATTTTAGAGTAACAACATCTATGAAAGGTCTGTCAAATGAAAAAGAATTTCAAGGACTCAAAGAGCAAGTTTGCCCAAACTATTTATTGTTATGGGAGATTACAGACAGTGATTTGCAAGAAAAGTGGAAAAAAAAGACCAAACCCTTGTATTTGAGTGGTCCCAGTAGCAGTGAGGAGGGTGCCTTCACACAGCAGAGGAGGATGCTGGAGCTCTGCAGAAGGAAACTTCTCTGACTTTAATTTCTTATGACAAACAAGAGCCATTCAACATCAACCACACAAGCAAAGAACCTCTAGTTTCTCCACAGCTCCAACTGACTTGCAGGTGGTTACAGACCATGACTATTCAAATACTTCTTGATTCAAATAATGCTTGGCAGTGGTGTCTGTTCAGTATAGCTGTATATAGGAAAAAGGGTTTAGAAATTTTATGTTTATTACAGTCCAGATTTACTCTTGCCCCCAAAGTGCCATGACAAGAGTGAATAAAATGAACTTACTACCTTGGGAATAATGTGGATTCTATAGTTGGATGATGCTTCCAGGTTAAATTAATCTAGTCACCTGTATTACTTTGAGAAGTGCTAAGAGGAGGGAACTCTGAGATGGAAACTATGATAGCACTGGAAGCAGGGAATAGGATTTAAAGATGGAAGCAGAGGGCTCTGTAAGGAGAATATGGTTTCTTTTTATGGTTCAATTTTATGAAATGTCTGTGTTTCTACCATCTGGCTCCTTACCACCATTTTGTACAAATGGGAATTTGACTGTAGGAAAAGGATCATGTGTGTCTTTCCTCAGCTCATGTCCCAGACAGTGACCTGCCTGGCTGTGACTAATTTCACACTAATTTCACTTCCTCTTTGTTAAAATAGGATCTCCTTAAATTATTTTATGTCGTTTTTAATTTTTGAAATTAGATTTCAAAACTGCCTCTTTTTTTTTTTTTAAAGTGATAGAGAAAAGAAAAATCCTATTTCAGTTTTTACCCACTTAATTATTTTTCCCTTTGACAGGAAGGAAGATGTAAATAAGCAGTGCTGAGTGTTTGCCTAAGAGGAACACTTCTGATTAATTATTTTTCCTTATTCACCTCATTGAAAGAGAGAAGGTCATCTCTGTCTTACACAAAATCAAATTTAGACTGGAACTTCTTTCTTTAGGAAAAATTCTCACTCTTCTTCCCAACTTCTTTGTGCCTACCCACTCTTTATTTCACTCTTTCAAAGAAGAGAATTTACTAAATAAAACTTAGGGTTATATTTGGATATAGTTCTAGTTTTTCATTTAGTAAAAGAATTTCCTTTTCATCTTTTTTTCCAACTAATTAAAGCTACAAAATGAGTGCACCTTCAATATCTGATTTATTTTTCCTCTTAAAAGTCTGCCCATGATTAATTTTTCTCTAATTCTATGCAATCTTTTCAGACTGAAATTCCTTACTTTTAAAAAAATGTGTTGCTGCACATTAACAGTTACTTTGCAAGAACAAAATATATATCTGTGATACTAATACTCAGATTTTATAGTGGACCCCAGTGTGTGCTTTGGGAGATTGGCAGTGAATACTTCTGAGGTAGGATGACCTCTGAGGTAGGATGTGTAGGCAAAAGGTGAGGGACAACTGCCTTGGGCAGAAGTTAAGCTCTCAGTATATTACAGAGACAGTTCCCCTTCAGCTTCCCCTCTTGCATTGACTTTTGTACCTTCTTGGGGTTACAAACCAAAAGCTGAGCAGTGCCAATTTCACCTATAATTTCTTGATCAGTTCTGTTTCTGCTACATCTTTTTAGAAAGGAGGTGACCCAATGTAATTTTCAGGACAATTTTAGGAGGTTTTTTTTCAGCTTTTTACTCTCTGTAGTTCACCTCTAACTGGAAATTTTCAAAGCACATTAATGGTGTTTCCCATAGCTGAACTTTTCAATGACTTTTCTGCAATGTAATCTCTTGGTAGATCACTGCAAAGCTGAGTTTCATTCTCCATGTACTAATGTTCCACTCTATGACTTTGTGAGTGATCTTTAACTCCTCTATTTTTATTTTCTTAATTTGTGCAATGAGGATAGTGACTGCTTTTTCACCTTTAATAGTGGGAATGTGAACTGCTCCAGCAGGATTCAGCATCAGTACTGTGTCTATGACTTCATTTATCTGAGGTTTAGTTACTTTCACATACATTTTTTAAAGCTTCCTTAACTCAAGCTTTGCATTAATTTTACTGATTGTTATCTCAGTGGTGTCCTTGCATTCTTTTTCTCCACGCTATTTCTATTGCTATGAAACTGCAAACAGGACATGGCCATGACACATCAGGTGCTCAGCTCTCCTGCTCTGAGCCTGCCAGCATTGCTCTCCATACATTTCACCCAGGGGTTTTCCCATTCAGCACAAACAGAACAGAAAATGCAAAGAAATATTTTGCAACCTACACAATAAATGACTCAAGGAATAAAACCAGACAAAAAACAGAGATGTGAAAAATGGGTGAAGAAAGTTGAACCCTAGCTGCAGCACTGGAGGTCCCGTCCTGCTCTTACTGAAACAGTGACTATGATTCCCCTGGAGTTAGCCATTCATGAACCAATATATATAGATTTTTTGCTATGTATATGGATCTCTACCCACAAAAGAACTGAGGCATCTACTCCCACTGCTTCCCTTTCAGCAGCCTGAGCAGGCCTATATTTTTCCTTTGCTTTGTTGCTCTTCTCTCTTTCCTCTCTGGTCTTCTCTAGGCAGAAATTCTTCATCAGTTGTGAAGGACTGCAGCCCTCATCCAGACTTCATTTCAGCCCTTTGCTCTTTACTCGATTTGTGAACAGAGAACTAAATTTATCTCCCCTTGTTATTATTTAATTCTGCAATTAGATTGCATTGGTTTGCAAGGCACTTGAGGTTGTAGATTTCAGGAGAGGTGGCATACAAAATAAATGTCTATTGACTTGGCAAGGCTGAGGGTGTCTCATTGATTCCAGTGTTCTCTGTATTATTCTCTGTCTGTTCCATGCTCAATATCCTGTACCTTTTAATTATTTTTTTTTAAAGTGCTGCTGCATATTTAATGCATGTCTTCATTGAGCTGTTCACAGTAATGCCTGTATCTTTTTCTGTGGCTGTAACAACAAATTCAGAGCACATAAATGTTTACAAGTAGTTTTAAACTGTTTCCCACAAACCACATGCCTAGGCTGAGTTTCCTCTAGAATGCTGCTGTCCAATTACCTAGTTTGGTTTAGTTCATTTGAAGCTCCTTACAATCTCATGTCTTAGCTAGGCTGAACTATTTTTGTTTCATCAGCATATTTTATTCCTTCTCTTTTCCTTTCTGCAGGTTAATGAATGTGTATTTTTATTACACTTTGTGATGAGCTGCAGTGAGATATATGGCTGTTTCTTTGAAAGGGAAATGAGACAGCTGTCTATGGAGAATGACCCCAGTGTTGGGTTACAATCTCTGGACAATGCTATTTGTTGACCTCCTGGGAATGGGTTTACTTCTTTTTATGGCACTTTAAATTGCAATTATTTACAAGCATAAGAAAACATGGTTTTTCTTTATCTTCATTTATCTGAAGATCAAACAGCCTCTTATTATTGTGAATATAGTCTGACAAAGTCCCTGAATTACTGGAATAAAAGTTTCCCCCCAATTTTATGGATAGAAATCAAAATCACTCAGGAAAAAAGATTACAAAAGATAACAGGAAAGAGGGCTACCCATCCCAGTTTCTTAGGCATGGCACTGAAAAACAATAATGCTTTTAAGATACTTTTCCAGTCTTCAGCAACTTGGGTTTCTCAGGGATTTTCACAGGTAGAGTCCGTATTTGTTGTCTCCTCACAGCAAGCATTTAACCCGGATAAAGAAAACTCTGGTAAAAAATAGTGGATATTTTCTGAGTGGTTCCTGCTCTGATGGCTGCTTCTGATGGTGAGGTTCTCTGGGTAGTTTCTGCAGCAAAAAGAAAATTGTTTTCAGGTCCAGGCTTGGACCACTGGTCTCTCTACTGGCGACAACATGCTGTGAATGTATCTGTGTGTCTTCAACACAGCCATCATCATCATGCCCTTGGCTCCAGGACAGCTGTCTCTGCATGGTAAACACTCCCAAATGGTTGCATTGCTGTTGTCCATAATTTCACATCAGGAAGGGAGGAAAAAACATGGCTTTAACCCCTGTGGAGAAATATCCCCGAGGCTTCTCCAAATCTGCACAGCAAGCCAAGGACAGTCACTGGTAGAGGCAGCTTTTCTGCCTTTAGTTGTAGGCTCTGCCCTTGCTCCTTTTTTACTCAGCTGCTGGATAATCTCTGTTCCTAATCTTGCCTTTAACTGGCATTGGCCAGAGACTCTCAATGGATTTATTCCTTATCATGGCTAAGTTTTTCCATGATCTTGCAGGGTCTTCCATTTCTCCCTTCTCACCTGGCTAGCTGTTGTCCCCTACAGATCACAGGATTGCAGAATAATTGGTCCTGAAAGGAACATCAGGAGATTTCTGGTCCAACCTCAGCTCAAAGAAGATCTGAAATCAGACTAAGTTGTTCAGGGCTTTATCTAGTTTAGTCTTGCAAACTTCCCAGGGAGGAGACAGCACAAGCTGTCTGGATAACCTGCTCCAATATCTGATTGTCCTCTTGTGGGTAAAGTTTTGCCTGATACCCCAGTAAACATTTAGTGTTCAAACTTATGCCCAGTGTCTCTCATCTCCCCAGCATCACTCTGCTGGTCATCTTCTTGGCGGCCTCTTTGTTGTTGCTGGCAGGCTGCTACAATGTCCACTTGAAGCCATCTCTTCTCCAGGCTGACCAAATCTGGTGCTGCAGATCCTAACACTTTTTCTTCTCCATTTTTTCAATGTATTTCTTGTACTGAGGAGCTCAAGAGAATACAGTGTCTAGATGTGCCCAGCAGGAGCTGAGTGGGAGGAGAGTCCCTCCCCACAAGCTCCTGAGTGTGCTCCCACCAGCCCAGGCCACCTTTTCAACCTGGGCACGCTCTTGATGCTCAGTCAATGCTCTGTCTGCCAGGAGTCCTCAGTCAGCCCAGCCTGCCTTGGGTAGAGCACAACCCATCAATCACTCTCCTCTGAGCAAAACCCTCCAGCCAGGTTTTACCCACACAGTTGGTTGCCCACCCATCCAGACCACAGTGTCTTCAGGTACAAAAGTTGCTGGGAACACTGTCAAAAGCCCTGCTAAAGCTGATATAAGTGTTATCCACTGATTATCCCCTGTACAGAAACCCAGCTATTTGATCATAGAAAACAATAGGTTCAATCAGAAATTATTTACATTCAGTAAATCCAAGATGATTTAGGTTTCCTTGCTGTGCTTTTCCAAATTGTTGGGATGGGACCTGTTGAACCCCAGAGTCCCGGAAATGTTTTCAGAATCTAATTGCTTTATCATTTTTTATATGTTGACCTTGAGTTCACTTTTGAGTTTACTTTTTCTCATTCAGGAATGTGCATTTCTCTCTTTGACAAAACTTGATCCTCCTCCCTCATAAACAGTGAAGGAAGTTAATTTAATTTTTCTCTAATGTCTACCTCTTTTGGCATCTGCTCTTGTGTCTCTGGAGACACAAATGATTCTTTTCTTGACCTCATCTTCTTTATATATTTGAAAAAAGTTTTATTATTTACCTCAAGTCCTTATGCAGTCTTAATTTCACCCTTTCATTAGCTTTTCCAGTTTGTTTGGTGTACTTTTTTTTTTTTTACAGCCCATGTTACATGATTTCTCTGTCTTCCTTAGTACAGTACCTGCTGGGCTTAATGATTTATGTCATTACCTTCAATTAATTTTTGTTAAATCTGAATTTCTTGCAGTTCATCTAGCAGGAACAAAAGAACATTCAACGTTATTTTTTGTATCACTTTTTTATTTTCTGAATTATTTTCTAATATTGCTGTTCTCTATAATGCTGATTACTTGCAGTCCTATACCCATATGAGGAAATCTTATGCAAATACATAAGATTTCATTTTATTTTTAATCCTGCTCCTCTCTCCTGTTTGGGGAATAGAGGAGCAATGAAGCAACCCAGGACATGTGGGCCCCAGTGAGAACCTTGTCTCAGTGCAGCACTGCAATCTATTTTACATATCTATGACATCTCAGTTAGCAAAACTCCTGGCTGTGGTGCTGTCTGTCCAGTGCCTTCCTGCCAGCAAAACCCTCTGAGGAGGAAAGCATCATTTCATCCACTCTGCAAGCATCTGAGAAAGATCTGACTAAATAACATTTCCCAGGTGTTGGGAGACCAGAACAGCAGATTTAATGCTCTATCTCCTTTGGGGCTTGCACAGTGTCCCTGAATCCATGGGATTCATCCCATAACAAAACTTTTGGTAATATGCAATGAAGTACCCAAAGGTCCTTGCCAGAATGGAGCCACTGGCAAAGCAAAGGCCTGGTGTCATTGCCTGGTTGTATCTGTCCAGATGGGCTCGTGGGCATTTTTGAAAGGGTGGGAGCCGTCTTGTTTCTTTGAGTTGTATATGGGATTTACAAGCATATGGTACAATGTTCTTCCTAGGAAAGGATCAGAGACAGATTTGCCCTTGGAATTGTTTGTTGCTTGGTGTTTTTTTAAAAGAAATCTCTGGTATGCTTTTTACTTCCTTAGTTCTTGCACTTGGGTTATTTAGGATCCCAGTTCTGTGTGATGTTTATTTCAGTAAAGACTTTGTTCTCAGAAGTTCTGGTTACGGTATAGCAAGTTCCTCCTTTGCTTCAGCACAGAACATTTCCTTATCTGTGTATTTTAAAACATACAATAAATCTCATGTAGTTAATAATGGAGTATTTTACTGAATACCTGTGAATTAGTAGGTCTTGAAAAAAAAAGATCAGTGTAATTAAGTAAAGAATCTTAAAAATAAGTAACTAGTCATAAGAGACACAACTGTAGGCAGTTCTCTCTACTGCTTTAATCAGAAGCTGACCCTGCTCTTGGATCTCTAATTTCATTCTTGTTCTCTTTCAAAGATGGGCCTTTTTCCCCCCTCAGTTTAGTTTTTGGCAGGGAACAAGGGTGATTAAAAACAGTTAAACAATTAAAAATATTCCCAACTGTTAGTCTGTTCTGCTTCTTTAAACATTTTGCAAATAGGTGCATGCTTCAATATATACAATATGTACACATAATATTTACAGAGATACAGTTTTCTAAAAGCAGGCTGATGCCATTAATCTCAGCTCCACACCCCTGTAGACAATTACTTGACATGATTTCTAGATGTGTTGTGTCAGTAGCTCCTTCTTCACTGCTTGGAAGAGTTCATTGCTTTAAGAATTGCAATTGGTGCCTTTACCCACATGGTCCATCCTTACTAGGGAAGAAAGTGAGGGTTCAAGAGCTGCTCAAGGCCCTCCTTGAAATCTCATAACAAAACAGGAGATGGCACCTCACCAGACCAGCATCCTCTGATCCAGCCATCTAATTTGTGTTTAGGGATTGCTCATACATGCCTTTCTCATTTCATAAAAAAAGACATTAATAATTCCTGGCAGGGGACAAGTATTTCCCTCTCCAGCTCTTTTACCACCCGTGAAGATCACAGAATAAAGCCACAACTGAAGGACATTGTCTGACATTCAAAGAGTGGAGATTTTTGTCTGGGGCTCTACAGCAGTCAAGGGGCAACTGTGAGAAGATGCCCAAGCCTAGCCCTTCTCATGCCTGTCCCCATGGGACTCTGGCTGCCTCACTGTGCATTGCTGGTGGTGCAGTCTGGGTGGCCAAAGGAGGTGACAAAACAACCTTGAAGGCGCCCTGTCCCCCGAGGGCTGGGGACAGG